>NC_057390.1:36462573-36780720 GCF_019320065.1 Cervus canadensis | reverse complement strand
TCTGGAATTGAAGCTTCAAGTATTGCTTGTATATTTTTGAAGATTAATCCTTTTCCTGTGTTCTTCATTGCTATTATTTCTCCAATCCGAGGGCTTCTTTTTCACCGACTTATTAGTTCCTTTGTTGTGCAAAAAGCTTTTAAGTTCATTAGGTCCCATTTTTTATTTTGCCTTTATTTCCAAATATGCTGGAGTGGGTCATAGAGGATCTTTGCTGGATTATGCGGAGAGGTTTGGCCTAGTTCTCCTCTAGGAGTTTTATAGTTTCTGGTCTTACATTTAGATCTTTAATCCATTTTGAGTTTATTTTTGTGTATGGTGTTAGAAAGTGTTCTAGTTTCAGAATCCAGATAGGAAAAGAAGAAGCGAAACTCTCGCTGCCCGCAGATGACACGATCCTCCACACAGAAAACCCCAAAGACTCCACCAGAAAATCACCAGAGCCAATCAATGAATATAGTAAAGCCGCAGGATACAAAATCAACACACGAAAATCCCCTGCATTCCCACATACCAACAATGAGAAAACAGAAAGAGAAATCAAGGAAACAACACCATTCACCATTGCAACAAAAAGAATAAAATACTTAGGAGTATATCTACCTAAAGAAACAAAAGACCTATACATAGAAAACTATAAAACACTGATGAAAGAAATCAAAGAGGACACAAACAGATGGAGAAAAATACTGTGTTCATGGATTGGAAGAATCAATATTGTCAAAAATGGCTATTCTACCCAAAGCAATCTATAGATTCAATGCAATCCCTATCAAGCTACCAACGGTATTTTTCACAGAACTAGACCAAAGAATTTCACAATTTGTATGGAAATACCAAAAACCTCGAATAGCCAAAGTAATCTTGAGAAAGAAGAATGGAACTGGAGGAATCAACATGCCTGACTTCAGACTCTACTACAAAGCCACAGTCATCAAGACAGTATGGTACTGGCACAAAGACAGAAATATAGATCAATGGAACAGAATAGAAAGCCCAGAGATAAATCCATGAACTTATGGACACCTTATCTTTGACAAAGGAGGCAAGGATATACAATGGAAAAAAGACAACCTCTTTAACAAGTGGTGCTGGGAAAGCTGGTCAACCACTTGTAAATGAATGAAACTAGGATACTAATATTTTCAAGTAGCATTTCCCAAACTGTTCTGGAAAGTCAACATTCATATGCTAAGAAGACATTATTTAATGTTCCATGGACAACCCCAAGGGAGGTAGGAAGGTCTGCATCCTGTTTCGTTTTTAATTCTCTCTCTTAAATAAACTTGAACATTCCCATAATTAGGGCGTTTTGAACTGTGCATCTCCAATTGTGGACTATGAGGGGCTTCCAGAAGTTGAGGAATAGTTTTCGTCATTGTAACACTGTTCGTGTCTTCTTAAGTATAAGCCTGGCCACAGCCTTGTTTCTGAAACTTCATCTCTTTTTTTGTTCTCTGCATTTTATTGTGGTTCTAAGATTAGGCTCGCTGACTGTGCTGTCATCTGGAAATATGGTTGGGCATGAGCTATACCTTTTAGTAAGCTTCCTTGGAGATACCGTCCGTTTCAGATTTGCTCCGGAAAATTGTGCTTGCCCTTGGGTGGTCAAAAGGGTTTGATTCCAAAGCTAAGTCTTCGGGCATCTCCCGGTCGCTGATGTGCTGCAGGTGGTGGCCTTCACCCGCTCGGAAATCCAACTCGGTGGGTTCCACGGCAGCCGGCGCCGGTGCTACGGCCACCGGGTCTCCGGCCGCCGCCTCGTAGACCTCAGACTCGGAGTCTGGCGCAGGCCCCACGCGCCGGTTGGCACTGAGGCACACGCAACAGCTCAACGTGTTCCCCATGGGGCGCCTCCGCTCGGCCCCGGACTCCGCCAAGCTCAGAGACCGCCCCCTCCCCCAACAATGGAGCGGCGGGCACCGGCAGACCCGGGCTATGCCGGGGCTGCGCCGCACAGGTAGACGCGGCCTCGCCTGCCTCTCTCCTGTCCGCCACGCCGCCGGGGCCGGAGCAGGGCTCCGGCCCGGCCGCACCCCCGCTGTCTCGCCGCCGCCGCCTCCCCGGAGTCAGCTAGTCAGTCACTGATGATTCTTGCCTGAATCAATTACTATGATGATGACAGACAAATATTTTTATTTATATTATAGATTCCAAAGCACTTGAACAATAGTTAATTTACAAACCTAGGATTCTAGTAAGCTCTCGAAATTATCTCAAGTTATAAATATTCTGCTGGTCTCACTTGAAAACGCCCATGTCTTTTGTTTAAGTCACCAGGCTTGCTTCCATTTACTTGACATTTTGTAAAGCCCTCTTTTGTGTTTTGCAAAGTATACTGACTGGCTGTATATATCTCTTTGAATCCACAGCACACACCTACAGGTTCGGAATCAGGACTAAGGGATTCAGCTCAGAACATCTTTAAATTAGTAATTAAGTCTAAGAGGTAATCTCTTGCACTTGCTCAGTTGCTAGTAACCACCAGGTGGAATATTATTACATGATACCGATATCTTCTTACCAACCTTCAATCCGTCTAGAGGAGCTGATGAAAATTTTGAATGAACTATATTTTAACATAGTAACTGACATATTTAGCAGTATTTCCTTCCTTTTAGGATTTTAATAATAACACTTAGCACTTAATAACTGCTATAGCTATTCACTGCAACCTTATGTGATGAGCACTCTTGCTGTTGCCATGTTACAGATCAGGAAACTCAGATTTACAGTGGTTGGAGCACTCACCCAAGTACAGCTCATTAAGAGCAGAATAGAGATTTAAACCCAAGAAGCCTTAACTATACTCTTAACAGTATGGCACACTATCTCCCTTTTTATTGTTTTCTTTTTATCTCTTTGCTTTTAAGAAAGAAAAAGACAAGTGAGGACACAGGTAGTCTTCTATTTGAAGGTGCCCCTGGTACTTCTAGCACATATTACCTCTATAAACCTGTTTCTCTATTAGATTCCTTTCTTTCTATAGCATCAATGCTTTTGAACTGTGGTGTTGGAGAAGACGCTTGAGAGTCCCTTGGACTGCAAGGAGATCTAACCGGTCCATCCTAAAGGAGATCAGTCCTGGGTGTTCATTGGAAGGACGGATGCTGAAGCTGAAACTCCAATACTTTGACCACCTGATGCCAAGAGCTGACTCACTGGAAAAGACCCTGATACTGGGAAAGATTGAGGGCAGGAGGAGAAGGGGACGACAGAGAATGAGATGGTTGGATGGCATCACCGACTCGAGGGACATGGGTTTGGGTGGACTCCGGGAGTTGGTGATGGACAGGGAGGCCTGGCGTGCTGCAGTGGGACTACCATACAATTGCGCTAGCAAGGTTATGTTCAAAATCCTTCAAGCTAGGCTTCAGCAGTACATGAACTGAGAACTTCCAGACGTACAAGCTGGATTTAGAAAAGGCAGAGGAACCAGAGATCAAATCGTCAATATTTGTTGGATCATGGAGAAAACAAAGGAATTCAAGAAAAACATCTACTTCTATTTCATTGACTATGCTAAAACCTTTAAGTGGATCACAACAAACCATGGAAAATTCTTAAAGAGATGGGAATACCAGACAACCTTACTTGTCTCCTGAGAAACCTGTATGCAAGTCAAGAAGCAACAGTTAGAATTGGACATGGAACAACAGACTGGCTCAAAATTTGGAAATGAGAACAACAAAGCTGTATATTGTCACCCTGTTTATTTAACTTCTATGCAGAGTACATCATGAAAAATGCTGGACTGGGTGAATCACATGCTGGACTCAAGATTGCCAGGAGAAATATCAACAACCTCAGGTATGCAGATGATATCACTCTAGTGGCAGAAAGTGAAGAAGAACTAAAGAGCCTCTGATAAGGGTAAAGGAGGAGAGTGAAAAAGCTGGCTTAAAACTCAACATTCAAAAAAGTAAGATCATGGCACCTAGTCCCAACATTCAAAAAACTTCATGGCAAACAGAAGAGGAAAAAGTGGAAGCAGTGACAGATTTGAATTTATTGGGCTTCAAAATCACTACAAACAGCGACTGCAGCCATAAAATAACAGATGCTTGCTCCTTGGAAGGAAAGCTATGACCAACCTAGGCAGCATATAAAAAAGCAGAGATCACTTTGCCAACAAAGCTGCATATAGTCAAAGCTATGGTTTTTCCAGTAGTCATGTACAGATATGAAAGTTGGACCATGAAGAAGGGAAGAATTAGTGCTTTCAAATTGTGGTTCTGGAGAAGACTCTTGAGAGTCTCTTGGACTGCAAGGAGATCAAATCAGTCAATCCTAAATGAAATAAACTCTGAAAATTCATTGGAAGGACTGATGCTGAAGCTGAACTCCAATACTTTGGCCATCTTATGTGAAGAGCTAACTCACTGGAAAAGACTCTGAACCTGGGAATGACTGAAGGCAAAAGGAGAAGGGAATGACAGAGGATGAGATGGTTAGATAGCATCACCAGCTTAACGGATATGAATCTGAGCAAACTCTGAGGGAAAGTAAAGAACAAGGAAGCCTGGTGTGCAGCAGTTCATGGGGTCACGAGGAATCGGACATGACTCGGCAACTGAACAACAATTAGCTGTGCCAGCAGTAGCCTCTGGCATCCCCAGCCCCACTTCTGCACCTGATGAAGTCATATCTGTTATTCTGGTTCAGTTTGAAATTCATCTTTCCCAGAAAGTTTCTCTGGAATTCTTCAGTAGTCTATGCACATGGCTTCTAGTATAGCATGTTGCCATATTTTTTTTTAATCATCTGGTTATGTGTTTGCCTCTCCCATTAACAGACTTGAAGGTGAAGACCATGATTTACTCATCTTTGTAGCTCCAACCCAGTGCTTCATACATTCAATAAATACTGGTTAAACTGAAATGTTATATTCATGCCATCTTGCTGTCAGGATTGTGGTCTGCTGGAGAGGAGGAATTCTGGCTTCTAGTACATATATTTCCATTCTCTATACTCATCATACACAAAGCTGACTATCAGAATCTGAGGAGTTTTAAGTACAGTTTCCGAGAAATGGGTATATTACAAAGGTGACCTTCCATAGTACCAGGCGGTGAGGGGAAGGATAGCAATTATTTCTCCAGTAGTGCTACTTTTTATCATATCCAGAAGATATTCTGTGCTCAATAGTTTAATCATTTGATTGTGATAGGGAGATAATGCTGAGTAAGTAGAGAAAATGTGTATAAAGCACAGGACACAGAACCACCTTGCTAGGAAGACTAACCTCTCTGTTGGTATGTCCAATATTTATTTACCTGGGCATAACATTTGCTACTATATTTACTTTTGGTGTTTGTGAGTTATGCTACAAGAAAAATTGCCAGGTCAAGGCTTAAGATTAAAGTGGGATGAGGCTCTGGAGTGAGTGGAATGTAAAGAAAATGAAGCAGATTGCTTTGTTTTGCCTATTTTAATATGTTATTATTTTTAGTGTTTAATAACTCAATACATTTATATTTAAAATTCCTGTATTATTGAAATCCCTGCAGCAAAAAATAACTTGGTTATTGCCAATCTAAAACTCTCTAACCCCTAATTTCCTTTTTCTACTGAAACAATTGTTTTGATAACATACTTACATAGTGAGAAGTATCTCAGGAATGATACTATTCAGTAATAGCAGAAAGAATTATATTAAAAATGGCATTGGGACAACTGGCTGATCAAATGGAGCTTACAGACTAAAGAAGAAAAAAAATCATTAAACATCAACATGACAAAACCAGAACTCATATTTTTCCCCAAATCTGGCCTTCTTCCCACTTCTCTAAGAGAGACGTGTGTTCTCATTCCGCTCTAAGACGGGCATACCTGACACATTTGACTCTCTTCATGCCCTCTCCCCAACACCCAATGTATCACCTAGTTTTATAGATGCTACCTCCTAAGTATCTTGTGAATCTGTCCACTTTTCTCCAGTGAACTTCCAACATCCCAATTTAGACCTCTATCATCTCATATCTGGACTTGTGAAATAGCTTTGTCATGGGAATCCCTCTGTGCTTCCTTATGCTTTTCCAATTCATTCTTACAAACCACAACCAGTTTTTCTAAAAAACAAATCTAATAAGTTCATTCTCCTGTTTATAACTTTTCAATGGCTCCCCATTTACAGTAGACTAAAGGGCACACCCATTAAGATAACTGAAAGAATGCTGCATTTTCTGGCCCCTTCTCCAGCCTCATCTCTTGCCACTTTCTCCCTCAGACATCCTTATCCAGACACAATGAATTTATTTCATTCCTCTCTCATTTCTGGCTTCCAAATGTATGTTGCATTTGCATTAACCACTTTTTCTATCTCTTGACCACTTTTCTACCTATCTAGAAGCTTATTTGATACCTCCTCCTCCATAACCAGTTTATGTTAGATTCTAATCTTTCTCTACTATGCCCATGATTGATGCTACCTTACTAAATTGTGCTTATCTATTTAATTGTCTATTTTTCCCATCAGACTATAAACTGACTGAAGGTAGAGATTTTGCCTATAACGTTCACTCCCAAATCTCTGGGCTTAACACAATGCTCAGTACATGATAGTACAATTCAGTAGTTAATTGGTCAAATGGATGGATGGAAAAATAAATGAACTAATGAATACGCTATATGATAAGTGTGATGTATTTATCATAAAATTATCATAGGTATTAAGACCACCTTCAGGTTCCATGATTCACTAGAAGGACTCAAAAGACATAATGTGTGTTATACTCACAGAATATACTCACAGAATGTGTGTTATGATTTGTTACAGAAAAATAAAGATTAAAATCAGCAAGGAAAAAGTGCATAAAACAGAGTCCAGGAGAAACTAAATACAAGCTTCCAAGTATCTTCTCTCAGAGGAGTCTCACTGACAGCACTTAATTCTCCCAACAAAGATGTGTGAGAACACATGCAAAGTGTTGCTAACCAGGGAAACCCACCTGAGCTTTGATTCCAGAATTTTTACTGGGGCAGTCAGTCACAAAGGCATAAAGTACCTGCATGACTGAGTCTAGTTACTCAGTATCCTGTTTCCAACCTAAAGATAAAACTGATACAGGATAACCCAAAGCCCAATTAATGAAGAAACAGGCATTCACCACAAATCACACTGTGAGTATAAACCATTGTTTTCCCCAGATAGGCAAAACTAAAGTATGTCTAAGAAAACTTTCATAAGCCAAATGGTATAAAGTGAAGAAGCAATCACCTTAGGAAACACCTTGCTAACAGATGTACAAAATAAATCAAAATAAAGCCAGTTCAAAACTATGGCAGCTGGATACTGAGAGGCTGAGTGTAGTTCTCTGGGAAAGGAGCTTTGTGGTGCCACTCCTGCTGCTGGGAGTGCCCCTACCTCTATAACTGCTCACTATAGAGCAAACGCTGAACACTATTTTCTCTTTTTTCATAAAAGTGAAAATCCTCTTCAGATTTCTTTTGGTTGAGAACTAACACAGGTCTTTTGTGAACGCGAAGTGGTGTAAAGAGAACTTTGAAAAGTCCTGGGAAAACTGTATCTGGCACAGTACAAAGTCTCAGTTATATAAAGATACTCTGGTCAATAAGGATTATTTCAAGGGCTCAGAGGTTGTATGCCAGGAGGTCGTTCATCAAGGGCCCATCCTCAAGACCTTTACAATGTGCAGGGTTTGGGCAACCCAGGCCTGCTGAGTTAATCCCTCTCAGTTTACAGAAACTCAATAGACTGAAGTGGGCTAAGGAGGACCTGTTAATATATACAACATTTGAGCTGCATATTAAAAGAGAAGAATCAGCCAGAAATACAGATGAGAAAGCAAACGTAGAAGTATGAGCAAAATCATCAAGGCATATGTGAGCACGGCTCTTTAAGGGAATGAAAGTAGTTCTCATGGATGATGTCACCTCTACTCACAGATCCTCAAGCTTCCATGATGTTTCTATTGCCACTCTTTTCCCACCTGTATTTATCTACTCACTAGAGATCTTTTCACAAACTGGAAAAATGATTACTATACCATATTGTATTCTTTCTAATCTATGTTTAATGGTATGCGGAAACTTATGCCCAAACTCTCACAGATAATTTATTTCAAAGTATTGTTTGCATACATTTTCAAACTCATAAACTAAGTATCTATCATCTTCTCTCTTTTGTATAACCTTTCCCAGAGACAGTGAGAATATTATACCCAAGTTACTTCCTGAGTGAGGGAAAATTGTAAGACAGAAAATACTAGAAAAGACGAATAAGTATCTGAAAAATATAATTTCCCTAAATTTGTATGTCTCCTTGCAAATGTCTCAAGAAGGACAATCTTCTGTATCATTTGAATTCCCTGTAGCTCGTGAATTTATACTAATCCAAGTCTGCATGGCTATGCTCCCCTATTCTCTAAAATTAGATAAAATAATAAATGACTGTTGAAACAACCCTCATACTTTAAGTACCTTTTCCAAATTTAAGTAAAATAATAAATGTGAAAACAGTATAGTGCCTATATCCAACATACTCAATAAATTATTGTTGAAACTGAACTCTAATATTGTGTGGGTGTGTGCGTGTACATGCTCAGTCGCTCAGTCACATTTGACTCTTTCCTCCCTCACAGACTCCTCTGTCAATGGGGTTTTCCCAGCAAGAATACTGGAGTGGGTTGCCATTTCTACTCTATGGGATCTTCTTAACTCAAGGATCATGCCCAGGTTTACTGCATCTCCTGCATTGGCAGGAAGATTCTTTAACACTGAGCCACCTGGGAATCCCTAATACTTTAAGTACCTTTTCCAAATTTACCTCTTCATAAAAAGGAAAAATAATTGAAATATATACTGAAATCACGGAGAAGGCAATGGCAACCCACTCCAGTACTCTTGCCTGGAAAATCCCATGGACGGAGGAGCCTGGTAGGCTGCAGTCCTTGGGGTCGCTGAGAGTCGGACACGACTGAGCGGCTTCGCTTTCACTTTTCACTTTCATGCATTGGAGAATGAAATGGCAACCCACTCCAGTGTTCTTACCTGGAGAATCCCAGGGACGGGGAAGCCTGGTGGGCTGCCGTCTATGGGGTCGCACAGAGTCGGACACGACTGAAGCGACTTAGCAGCAGCAGCAGCATACTGAAATCAAGGCTTGAATGAAGTATACTTTCTTAACAGTCAAAGCTATCAAATTTTATGAAAGATAAAAATTAAAGTTTTCCATAAGAAAATATTGGAGGGGGGGAGGAATGAAACTTGTATGGGAAGAGTGAAACATACCAGCCGTGGATAATTAAACTAAGCTATGTATCTAATGCCAAAACCAAATTACAGGAGGCTTAATGAGAACAAAGCAGCGGCCTGAAAGAAATCTCATTTGCCCTCTTCACCCTGGAACTGCCTTGTTGGGAGTCCATGAGAGTCTGTATTTAAGAAACAAAAATGTGCAGGGATTTGCTACAGAAATTGCTCTGGTTTCTCATGCAATGGTGTGGGGTCCATAAATGTTTAGTGGAAATAAGAATGATGAAGATTAGAAATAGGAAAAAAGACATACCAATTGTTTAAAGGAAGAGAAAATAAAGATGCACAAATGGAATTCTTATATGCCTATTGATTTTTGAAAGCTATATGAAAGACTGAAAAGGACAACAAAATATGAAAACTAATATTGCTACTCAACTTCAAAGCTTCTTCTCTCATAAGACTGATGCATGTGTACAACCACAAGAGAAGCTTTATTTTAAATGTAAGCATTTCAAGGAATAGTGTGTGACCTTAGACATCATCTCTTTAAAAAAGAACAAGTTGTGAGAAGCTAAAGGCTTGTGATTTTAATGTGGGTTAACAATGATAATATAAAGCTACTTTGCACACTACAGTCCACTTATTAGCAACAGTTCATAGCTGTTTGCAGAGCCACCTATTTCACATCCAAGACACATTAAGTGTATTTTAATGCAAAACCTTAAGTTTCTCCAAGACATTCCAAATTTGTATCAACATTATCATCTTACCCAATCAGCCAAAACTCCAATGTGTGGATTGCTTCTCTCCTGATCAGACTTCTGTGTGAACTGTCAAAGGGAAAAGGAGAAAAGTGTGCAAAAGATGGCTCTGTGTTGTTCCTGACTAAACATTAATGTCAGCCTATTCCAAAATCAGATCAAAGATATAGTTATTCTGTTAAGAAGACACAGAAAAAATTTAAGAAGCAAGAGAAAATTTTAATATGGTCTGAAATTTCCACTAGCACTACCAAAAAATAGCTCCAAAACTCTCCAAATTTTAATCTATGTTAATTAAAAATGACAAACACAGTTACTATAAGCCATCGTGGCCTGAACTAATTTGTGCATGCAATGCAGTGTTGGCAAGGTCAGGCTTTTGTGCTCAATTATTGGTCCTTCATGCAGACTTCAAAGAAACTGTTTTGTCAGAAGGAACAATGATTCCACTATCCAAAGAATAACTAACATAAAATTTAAATAACAATCCAGTGGAGGTTGCAATTAGTTAGAATTCAAAAGACACACAAACATATGCAAAAACCTATTTGTAAATTGATTTTATTCATTAAAATTCTATAAAACTTTTTCCTAGACAGTAACAATGAGTGAATGCATCAGGAGTGTAATCAGTATAGGAAAATCCATCCAATAGGAAAAGTTACAATGACAAGTGGTAGGATAAGTAACAAATAACCATAATGGTGATTGACGGTATCGGGACACAGGAACACCCCTGAGACTGAGGATCTGGATGTAGAACCTTAGCTGTTTTAAGGTATGGAAAAATTAAGGTGATACCTTCATTGGGGCAGACCTCCTTCTGATTCTTCTTTTATTGGGATGGAGGGAAATTTCAGTACACCAAGACAGAGAAGTGGAAAGGATTTTTACTATCCCTCATTCTCCTCCCATGTGGCGCTAGTGGTAAAGAACCCACCTGCCAATGACTTGAGTTTGATCCTTGCCAATGACCCACCTGCCAATGACTTGAGTTTGATCCCTGGGTTTGGAAGATTGCCTGGCTGAGGGCATGGCAACCCACTCGATTATTCTAGCCTGGAGAATCCCGTGGACAGAGACGCTTGGCAGGATACAGTCCATAGGATCGCACGATTGAGTTGGGCATGACTGACGTGATTTAGCACGCATTCTCCTCCCAAAAATAGCAGCAAGTATTATCTCTGTGTTACCTTACTAGCTCCTACCCTCTGCCATAAGGTGGGAATTTTTAGTTATCTATAATGATTCAAAGCCCTAAAACTGCTCAGTTCACTTGGTTCCTGGGGAAGATTCCGAAGAGATACCTGCTACCTTATGTATCAACAAGGCTGAGTGACTATTCCAAAGGAGGAAAATTTCCTAATCCCCATTATTGCTTTCCTCACAGCAGAAAATGTGGGACAGTGGTGATATCCAGTCACAGCTTTCTTAATAATCCATGACAAGGAGGAACAGATGCTTTTTAAACTTTTCCTCTACCCTCTTAGGTTAAGTGAGGTCCATAAATTAAACTGACAAAAGATGTATTCATAAAAGAAAGTGAAAGTGAAGTTGCTCAGTTGTGTCCGACTCTTTTTACGACCCCATGGACTGTAGCCTACCAGAAACCTCAGTCCATGGGATTTTCCAGGCAAGAATACTGGAGTGGGTTGCCATTTCCTTCTCGAGGGGATCTTCCCAACCCAGAGATCGAACCCAGGTCTCCCACATTGTAGGCAGACGCTTTACCATCTGAGCTACCAGGGAAGCCCCGTATTCATAAAAGAAAATGTATATAAATTTTACTCATGCTAATATTTACACATACACAGAGGCTTCAAAGGAAACAAGTGAAAACCCAAAGCATTTAGACCCAGGGGCTGTACCATTTTAACAAAGTGTGATAAATTGCAGAAAAGCAACTAGACAAAGGAAAGGGAGGTTTAAGCTTCTATAGTGATCAATTGAGGGAAACCAGTGGAAAATGAGAGCTATTTTAGTAAGGTTTTATTTATTCAGATTCATCTCAGCTCCAGCTTTCCATTTCCAGTGATAAAATCCATTCTCCTCATCCTGATACACCACAAGGGGTAGAGGGGAATTTATGCCACCTTCGCAAAGGGAAATCTATGCCCTATTTCTGGGCAGATAAGGGGAGAGCAGAAAATCTTTCTTATGTTTGTTGGTTCTTAATTTCCTTCAGCTCAAAATAAACCTTATTCCCCAAACAGCTGACTTTGCTAGAAAAAAAATTCACCCAAATGAATAGATTGGTTTCCCTTGAAATACATGATCACAAATCTCGAAGGGCACATAGCCATGCAACCCCAGTGTCTGGCAATCCCATCATACTTCCTGAGAAAATTCAATTTTCTATCCCCCAAAATAACTTCTTCCTAAACTTCATAAACTTCTTAAACTTCCTAAACTTCCTAAACTTCTTCTCTCCCCCACAACCCTCTTCCCTCAGCTCTCAGCTACTGACTTTATCGAAAACTTCATTAAAGGTACTGAAGTAAAACAAATTTCCTTAATTCTCCTTTAGGCAAGCCTTCAAACTCACCTGCATTTGCTCCTATCTCTACCTTCTCCCTTATTTCAGTGAAGGAAAATTTCCTCCAAGTATGTGTAAAACAGGGTATTAAATGAGGACTTTTCCTACTGTACCAGACTTTGGGTTAACACTCCAAAAATAAAAATATTTAGTGGTAATTACCCCAACACTCTACAAGATACAAGACAGCAGAACCAGTCCATAACTGTCAACTCCCAATGTCCATTCCAGCCAAAACAGAGGACACTAACAACTTGGAACTTGAATTAAGAAGAGCCATGTAGGTAAAGGTTTGCCAGCCTAATGAGGAATGATATGGCATTTTCCTGCCCTTTCCATGGAGGAAGACAGAGTCTTCCCCACCCTTTCCACCTCGATCAAACTAAGCAATGGGAACTCAGGAGAATCACTGAACGAGGACAAGAAAAATATTATTTTCTTCCACAACTAAACATTTATTAAGCCATAGAATAGCTGTGTGATGCCATGAAATAGGAGCAAATACAGTAAGAGAGTTCTCAGGAAGGCTTGATAGATGTCACCTACAGCTGGAGGACTGGAATAAAGAATTTGAATCCATCATTTTATCCCTCTTCTTGTGCCTTACATCTGGGCACACTGATAAGAAAGTTTGAGCACTCCTTCTTTTTGCACCAGTGGGAAATTCAAAGCACACAAGCCTCTGGCCACCCACACATAAGGACACTCACCCCAGCACCACCTCACAGCCACAAAGAAAACTCTAAGCCAGTCTCCTTTCCCTGCTCTCTCAAGCCATTTTCAAAGTCAAGTCAGCTTGTAGAACTTCCCTGGTGGTCCCGTGGTTAAGAATCTGCCTGCCGATGCAGGGGACATGGGTTCGATCCCTGGTCTAGAAAGATCCCACATGCCTCGGGGCAACTAAACCTGTGAGCCACAACTAATGAGCCTGCACGCTCTGGAGCCTGTGCTCTGTAGCAAGAGAAGCCACCACAATGAGAAGCCCACGTACCACAACTAGAGAGTAGCCCCTGCTTGCTGCAACTAGAGAAAGCTGGCATGTAGCAATGAAGACCCAACACAGCCAAAAAGAAAATAAATAAATAAATAACATTTTTTTGAAAAAATATGTCAGCTTGTGAAGTCTGTCTCGCTCCTCTCAAAAGCCTCATTAGGTAACTAATACACTTTTTCATACTCAATTTGGTATGTAGGTGGAGAGGTGCGGGTGTGACATCAGTCTGACATCCAACCAATTTCTCAGAGCCCATCTTAATACTACAAAGCAGTCATACAGGGACATTTGAGAATATAGACTCTAGGGACCTCCCTGGTGGGTCCAGAGGTTAAGAATCTGCCTTGGGATGCAGCGGACACAGGTTTGACCTCTGGTCAGGAAACTAAGATCCTATATGCCACAGAGCAACAAAGCCCGAGTGCTGCAACTACTTAGCCATGTACCACAACTAGAGAGTCCATGGGCCGCAATGAAAGATCCCACGTGACTCAACAAAGCTCCTGCATGATGCAACTAAGACCCGATGATGCCAAGGAAGAAAGAACACAGACTCTAGTGCCTGCTTTTCAGGTGAGAGAATCTGGAGGCCAGAGACTGACTGGAGTCACCTGCAAAGGAGGGTAAGAAAAGAGGTCAGTGGCTGAAATAAGGCAGTGCTGCCAGTTTAGGGGGCAAGGATGTGTGACTTTATGGGCCAAGAGAACCCAAGGAAGCTATTTCAATAGTACTTTACCCAAGAGGGCTAAAAGCCAAGACAAGAGGGTCTCAGCAGTAAGAAGCTGTGCGATAGAAGACCAGGAGCAGAAACTGGGAAGGTCACAAAATGTCACCCAGAGAGTATCCACATTAGGAAACTATGCAATTTGGTGGTCTCAACAGAGGTGGTCCCACACATACACCCTATATCATAGCCAGTTTTTGGATGTCTGCAGTAATGGTGGACATCTGGAAAGAACATCCCATCCTTATAACAGTAACAATAACATCAGACAATCTGGAGATTTACAACTCTCCTAGAACCCATTAGAGTGCTAAAATGAAAGAGTAACCAAATAATCTGAAACCTAAAGAAAGATAAGAGCCTCCAAAGAGAGACAGGACATGAACCCTTGCTTACCTGGCACAGTCATCAAAAGCCACTGGCAAGGAGAATTCAACTATAATTTTTAAATAATTACTAGAGGCCAATTGTAGGCTACCTAGAGACTATAGAACCCCTGGAGGCTGCAGATACAAGAGGAATTCACAACCACTCACAGCCTCTTCTCTGCAGACCTCACTTGCTGCTGCTGCTGCTGCTAAGTCACTTGAGTCGTGTCCGACTCTGTGCAACCCCATAGATGGCAGCCCACCAGGCTCCCCCATCCCTGGGATTCTCCAGGCAAGAACACTGGAGTGGGTTACCATTTCCTTCTCCAATGCATGAAAGGAAAAGTGAAAGTGAAGTTTCTCAGTCGTGTCCAACTCTTAGCGACCCCATGGACTGCAGCCTACCAGGCTCCTCCATCCATGGGATTTTCCAGGCGAGAGTACTGGAGTGGGGTGCCATTGCCTTCTCCAGGACCTCACTTGGGCACTCAAGAAAAAAAGCCTGGATAAGAGTAAGAGTGGGCTTCCCTGGTAGCTCAGGGGTAAAGAATCTGACTGCAATGCAGGAGACACAGGTTTGATCCCTGGATTGGGAAGATCCTCTAGGGGAGGAAATGGTAGCCCATTCCAGTATTCCTGCCTAAAAAATCCCAAGGACAGAGGAGCCTGGTGTGCTACGGTCCACAGGGGTCACAAAGAGTTGGACACAATGGAGCACAGAGCAAAAGTCCTGAGAAGTGTCCTTCCTAGTGCAGGCCTGGGAAGGAGCACAGCAGTCGCTGCAGGAAAGGCAGAAGTCCCACTGGATCCTTCTCCCCTACCTCCCCTAGGAAGGGGGAGGTACCTTACCCATTACAGGAAGGTAAATGCTGTCACCTAAGGCACTGTGAAAAATCCACTGCAGGTGGGAGAAGTAACAGAACATAACCCTTTACCTCTGGGGAAGGGACAGAATACATGTTGGGAATTATAGAATTACAGCTGGAAGAGGAACTTTAGCACTGAGAATGCTTCTCGCACCCAAGATCCAGGGAGATAATCCTTCCTAAGACTGAGGATTAATCAGAACAGCATACCTCTCATCTCCCACCTACAAGTAACAGTGTTCTACTGATGAGATGCAAAGAGTGAAGAAAGCCCCTCCAAGGAAGCAGGAAACAGAGGGGATACTCAGAGGAGTTCTGAAGAGAATTTAATGAAAGGACTATTTACAGAGGGGAAAGTGATTCTGGAACTAACAGTGAGGAATGCTGAGGTACTGAAAGATGGGCAGCAATAGGAAACCTTTAAGGCCCGATGTAGCAAGGAGAAGAAACAGTGTAATTGGAGTGATAGCCAGAGTTAAGTCAGCAGGGCCACAGGTGGAAGCAGTCATTGCCACACCATGACAAATTCAGGTTCTGTGTTTTTAAATTCTCTCTCCTCCAACCCTCTGATCTCCTGCTGGTGTCTCCCACTGGCTGACCCAACCATAAGTCAGAGGGCCAGGGAGGTAGAGTGTTACAACTCGTAAATCAGCCCCCTGGGGTACAGGGCAGAGCTAAGAAGAGTAGAAAGTGGAAGGAGCAGATGCAGATGGAAAATACCTAGCCTAATATATCCTAGCATTCCTCCTGCATTAAGGTTGGTTCCATCTCCATAGACTTAGCAGCTTCTCCCACCTTAGGGCTCAGATCCAGGCCTTCTCTTTTCTTTCTAACCTCTCTCTAGGAGATATCATGCATTTTGGTGGCTTGTGACATTGTTGGTATGCTTATTAATCTTATATTTATATTACTCTAGTCCTCTCCTTGAGTCAGGTCCACATTGTGACAGCATCTCAGGTGTCTCAGACACTCCATTCCTAATCCATCTAAGACTATTGATAGTTGTAATTCTCCCCTTCCTGAATCCAATTCATCAACAAATCCTACCAATCTCAACACTAAAATATATTCCAAATCCATCCATCCTTTCTTCTTGTCGCACTTGTCACCATATTACTCCTGATCTCTATACTACTCTCTCATCCACCTCCAATCCATTTTGAACTCAGCAACCAGAGAGACCATCTTAAAATGTAGATTAGACCATGACTTTTAAAACTTTCCCATTCCTTTCTCTCCTTCCTCATCTCCACCACACTCTTCTTTACCACGCTCTAGCCACATTGGCTTTTCTGTATGTCCTTATAGAAGTCAAACCCTTTCATGACTTCAGGGTAACCATCCCCCTGCAAGTAGCTTCTCCCACCTGGCCCCATGTCTCAGAAACTGTCTCCTTCTTATCGTTCAGGCTGGCTTAAATGTCTCTTCCTCAGGAAGTCCTTTCCTGGCCACCTTATTAGATGCAAGTTATGCCTTCATCTCACTATTTTCTACCTTCATACCTAGTTTATTTCTTTCTTAGCATTGCATGCTAAGTTGCTTCAGTTGTGTCCAACTTTTTGCAACCCTATGGACTGCAGTCCACCAGGGTCCTCTGTCCATGGAATTCTCTATGGACACTCAAGAATACTAGAGTGGGTTGCCATGCCCTTCTCCAGGGGATCTTCCCAACCCAGGGATCAAACTCAAGTGTCTTCTGTCTCCTGCATTGGCAGGCGAGTTCTTTGCCACTAGCGCCACCTGGGAAGCACCTCACACTCTAGTTTTTCTGTTTGTTTGGCTGTGTCTTTGTTGAATCTCCATACTGGAATCTCCATAAAGCAGTGATTTTTATGCCCTAATGACTATCTTGCCACCTTATATCCTCTGAGCCTAGCATATAGCACCTGACATGAAGCAGGTATTCAGCAAGTATTACAGCACCCTATTACATTTTCCATGTGCTAGGGTCTATGATTAGCTCCATAAAAATAAGACTGCATTTAAATCACATAACAATCCTAAGAGGTAGATATTATTTTCATTCTCATTTTACAAACAAGGTAACTGAAGAATAGAAAGGGTAAGTGACTTACCAAGAGTCATATGTTTAAGAGGTGACAGAGGTGAGACTCAAACCTAGACAATCTGAGGCCAGAGTCAGTGCTTTTATTCACTGCTGCTGCTGCTAAGTCACTTCAGTCGTGTCCAACTCTGTGTGACCCCATAGACGGTAGCCCACCAGGCTCCCCCATCCCTGGGATTCTCCAGTCAAGAACACTGGAGTGGGTTGCCATTTCCTTCTCCACTATGCAATACTTATTCCCACATTCACTTCTATGAATCAAATAATGACTATATGAATTAATAAAGTGTGAGGACAGACATAGATGTACCCATAAGTCAGCTTGTGGGGGGGAGTCAGAGTAGATAGTATTGAAGCTAATACCAGAAGACTAAGTTTGCAAGACTGACACACACGAGGGGATGTATGTGAAGCACAAAGGATCATACATGCAAAGGAACAGAGGCAGAAGAGAGAGTGGTATGTTAAAGAACAAGAAGTAGCTCAGTTTACATGGAATATAAAATGAGAGGGGCACTTGCATGGTGGTCCAGTTACTAAGACTCCACACTTCCACTGCAGGGGCCACGGGTTCAGTCCCTGGTCAGGAAGCTAAGAACACAAGTGTTTCATGTCCAAAAATATAAAAATAAAACAAGGAGAGGGAGATAAGGAAGGATAGTAAGTCAAAATTGATAAGGCTGAATAGGAAAAATTCACAGTCCACACAAAGCAGTTAAATTTTATTGTGTAGATTAAGGATTTAGAAAGGCATTGAAGAAGTTTAATCAAGGTGCAGACACAGTTAGATTTGTGATTTAGAAAGATTCCTCTGGCAATGGTATTGAGCAGACTTTCTTAAAGTTGAATAGGCTACATTCTTTCAAGAAAAAAATATTTTTTCATCAATTCCTTCAGTATCTTAAAACTTTTTATTATGTTGCTTAAATAGGCATATATGTACACACACAAACCATGAGCGCCTTATTCTGGTATCTTAGTCATAAACTACACTAAATAAATACATAAATATGTATATATACACACATATATTTACATATTGATTTCCCTGGTGGCTTTGTGGCAAAGAATCCACCTGCCAATGCAGCAGACATGGGTTTGATCCCTGGCTTGGGAGAATCCTGTGGAAAAGGAAATGGCAACCCACTCCAGTATTCTTGCCTGGGAAATCCTATGAACAGAGGAGCCTGGCAGGCCACAGTCCACGGGGTCACAAAGAGTAGGACACAACTTAGAAACTAAACAACAACAAATATTTATATGTGTGTGTGTGTATATATATGTATATATATATGGTTTAAACCAAGCTACAAACCAAATTAAATTTCAATTAGCAATCATTTAATGCAATGGTGTTTTACTTAAATGAAATTGCTGCTCAGAGGGTGCAGTGGTCTTAACTGTTTTGATGCAGGTTCACTGGAGTTTGAAGAAAAGAGAGAAGGAACAGAGAAACATTGAGAAACATTGCTTGTGGATTTAAACTGGATCACTTTTAATGTGCTTCAAGGTAAAGAAGTTGAGTTCAAATTATATTTTGGCTGTTGAACTAGACTTGGCAGAACTGTACTTCCAGAATGTGACATTTCAGATTGAACCTCATGGATCACAGCTTCGGTAGCTGCAACCACAAGAATGTAAACCTCATATGTTTTTAAGTCAATCTTAAAATGCTTAATATGAACACAGTCTGGATCATCTGGATGACTACTTCATAACAAAGCTCTGCCACAAGATCTCAGCATCCACATTTGCCTTTCAGTTTATGATCCAATTACTACCATTTCAATTATTTTGCATTGGTGGGAGGAAATAGATGGGTTCAATGTGCGAATTTTCTAGCATTTCCAACTGTATGAAAACTAACTGAACCATGATTTCTGAAGAAAAGAAGGTTGTTCGGTATTTCAAACAGAGAAAACTAGAGGGAAAATTAAGAAAAGACTGAATCAAAGCTGAATCTATCATTTATTGAGTTGCTGTGTGCAGAGTACACCATGCGAAATGACAGTCTGGATGAAGCACAAACTGAAATCAAGGTTGCCGGGAGAAATATCAATAACCTCAGATATGCAGATGACACCACCCTTATGGCAGAAAGTGAAGAGGAACTAAAGAGCCTCTTGATGAAGGTGAAAGCGGAGAGAGAAAAAGTTGGCTTAAAACTCAACATTCAAAAAACGAAGATCATGGCATCCAGTCCCATCACTTCATGGCAAACAGATGGGGAGACAAAACAGAGACTTTATATTCTTGGGCTCCAAAATCACTGCAGATGGTGACTGCAGCCATGAAATTAAAAGATGCTTACTCCTTGGAAGAAAATCTATGACAAACCTAGACAGCATATTAAACAGTAGAGACGTTACTTTGCCAACACAGGTCCATCTGGTCAAAGCTATGGTTTTTCCAGTAGTCATGTATGGATGTGACAGAGAGTTGGACTATAAAGAAGGCTGACTCGAAGAACTGATGCTTTTGAACTGTGGTACTGGGGAGAAGGCTCTTGAGAGTCCCTTGGGCAGAAAGATCAAACCAGACAATCCTAAAGGAGATCAGTCCTGAATATTCATTGGACGGACTGATGCTAAAGCTGAACTCTAATACTTTGGCCACCTGATGCGAAGAACTTACCCTTTGGAAACAACCCTGATGCTGGGAATGACTGAAGGCAGGAGGAGAAGGGGACGACAGAGGATGAGATGGTTGGACAGCATCACCTACTCAACGGACATGAGTTTGAGCAAGCTCCTGGAGTCGGTGATGGACAGGGAAGCCTGGCATGCTGCAGTCCATGGAGTCACAAAGAGTTGGACACAACTGAGAGACTGAATTGAACTGAACTGACATTGTTCCAGGTACTGTAAACACCCTCCACCCTCCACCACATTTAATCTTAAATTTAAAAAAAAGTCCTATGAGATTTGTATTATTATCCACTTCTATAGATGAGAAAACTAAGGCTCGGAGAGATAGGGTCAGACAGCTAGAAAATGGCAAAGCCAAGACTAGGACCACTCAAGACTAACTTTGTTACTGATCTCCAATGGGTTGGAGATCTTTCAATGGGTCAATGGGTCTTTTGCTTGGAGTTGAAAATGTCAATCAAATGAAACCAGGTTCTGTGTAGTACAGCAGAAACTTTATTCATTCATCAAGGAATGGAGAAAGGAGATATTTTGTCACCCATACCAGCCCCTGAGAACTAATGGATCCTTGCCTTGATTTATCTCTATTGGTTTCAAAATCATCTGGTATTTGACAGAGTTGTTTTGCTGCTGTGCTAATAGATATGTAGTGGTCAACTGCCCTGAACTTGTTCTGACTTTACCACAGGAAATCATCAACACAGACAAGACCTAGAAGTATTCAAAAGTTACCTTTGCTTCATTTATTGTGCTACCATCTCTGCCCAAGGCAGGGGGGGAAGGGGTGATTTGTACTATGCTAGGCATACTAGGCATACTTCCTGCCTTCTGCAAAGGAGCATGAAAGACTACATATGCCCCAGCCACTGGCAATCTCCACTCCTTTCCTAGAGCCCTGATGACTTATCTGCCTCCTACCTCTTAAAATTCCTTTATTTCCCCCTCCCTTTGGGGGGAAGGTGTTTTTGAAGTATGAGTTCTCCTTTTTCCATTCCTTGATCTATAAATAAAGCTTCTGCTGTACTATATCAAACTTGGCTTCATTTGAGTGGCATTTGCAACTCCAGGCAAAGGCCCAATTGAGGGGTCACTGACTCTTTGGGGATTGGTAACAATTTCAACTCTATGCTCTAAACTATTAGGCCTAAATGAAAAGGATTACACAGTACTTAGGTCCTTTACCAAAAGGTGATTTAATATTCTTAATTTATAAAACTAAAATCATGTTGAATTGTGGCAGGTAGATTCTGATAGATTTGTCCTTATGACAGGTTTCAGTGGGTTGGTCTTGAAAACACTGGTTATGGAAAACAGTGTGGAGATTTCTTAAAAAACTGGAAATAGAACTGCCATATGACCCAGCAATCCCACTTCTGGGCATACACACTGAGGAAACCAGATCTGAAAGAGACACGTGCACCCCAATGTTCATCGCAGCACTGTTTATAATAGCCAGGACATGGAAGCAACCTAGATGCCCATCAGCAGATGAATGGATAAGGAAGCTGTGGTACATATACACCATGGAATATTACTCAGCCGTTAAAAAGAATTCATTTGAATCAGTCCTAATGAGATGATGAAGCTGGAGCCCATTATACAGAGTGAAGTAAGCCAGAAAGATAAAGAACATTACAGCATACTAACACATATATATGGAATTTAGAAAGGTGATAACGATAACCCTATATGCAAAACAGAAAAAGAGACACAGAAATACAGAACAGACTTTTGAACTCTGTGGGAGAATGTGAGGGTGGGATATTTCAAAAGAACAGCATGTATACTATCTATGGTGAAACAGATCACCAGCCCAGGTGGGATGCATGAGACAAGTGCTCCGGCCTGGTGCACTGGGAAGACCCAGAGGAATCGGGTGGAGAGGGAGGTGGGAGGGGGGATCGGGATTGGGAATACATGTAAATCCATGGCTGATTCATATCAATGTATGACAAAACCCACTGGAAAAAATAAATAAATTAATTAATTAAAAAAAAAAAAGAAAACACTGGTGACACAAGGTAAAGAAAAAGGTAGAAAAGAGGCAAAAACTACTTTAACATTAAATACCTATAAACAGAGTTATCTGTGATCCCTTCTATTGACATGGAAATTCCAAATAAGTGGTTGGAATTGCTCTTGAGAGCAATTTGTTGTTTGGATTTCTTTGGGGGACAAGGTTATGACCTTAAAAGAGAAATATGATCCTCAGAAGAATAATTATTTGATTCATTCCAGGAACCATATAAAGATTTCTCCAACAGACTGGATTAAGAGGGATGGGAGAAATTAATCCACCCCCTAGAAATTTATCAAATCAAATTCCAAAAACTTTTTTTTTTTCATTTTCCAAAACTTTTAAAAGATAGTGGCAAGGTTTTTGCATTTAAGACTTGGTTTAGAAAGTATTAACTCTTCACGTCCATCCTAAATGAGATCAACCTTGGGTGTTCATCGGAAGGACTGATGCTGAAGCTGAAACTCCAATACTTTGGCCACCTCATGCGAAGAGTTGACTCATTGGAAAAGACCCTGATGCTGGAGGGATTGAGGGCAGGAGGAGAAGGGGACTACAGAGGATGAGATGGTTAGCTGGCATCACCGACTCCATGAACAAGAGAGTAAACTCCGGGAGTTGGTGATGGACAGGGAGGCCTGGCGTGCTGCGATTCATAGGGTGGCAAAGAGACGGACACGACTGAGCGACTGAACTGAACTGAACACTCGACCAAAATAGGAAGAGAAATTAACTGCTAAATACTAAAACGGAAATGAACCCCAAATGATCATAATGATATATAAAATGATAACATAGGTCAACCAGAGGTGAAATTAACTTACTAGAAATAAATTGGGCTCCTATGGTGGCCCTTGGTACTCCCTTGGTAAAGTAGTAATATATTTGTTGCTTGAAATTTATAAAATAAAAGCCAGGGGGGGAGGATGGAAGAGAGAAAGGTCTCTTTCCATGGCCCACTACGCAAATTCTCCTAATTCTCAGCTGACAGAAGCCAGATAACAACAATGTGTTTTCTGATTATTTCTATTACTGCAGTACTCCTTTAAATACTTGTGCTATTTTAGATTCTCTTTTAAACTACGATAGAAAAACGAAAAACAAACCAAAAAACTCACATTATTTTTTCCAATTGTTGTTGATTGGCTAATACATAAAGGACGAGTTGGCTCAATTGCGTTCAGATAGTTTTGACCCTCTCTACGCTTCGTAGAAAGCAGCCAGGTATCCGCTTCCCCGGCGTTCCCCCCGGTACCGCGGAAACGAAACTGCATCAGGCTCCGCCCCACTATCTGCTGAGTAAGCCAATCAGGGCGCGGCCCGGGCTGATCGCGTGCCAGGTGTCATGGCGGCCTGCAGGCACTGCTGCTCGTGCCTCCGGCTGCGGCCTCTGGGCGATGGTCCCCTCCGTCTGCCAGGGCGGGATAGGACACTCACCCAGTTACAGGTGCGAGCACTATGGGGTGGCACCGGACAGCGATCCGTGGCCGTGGATTTAGGCAGCAGGTAAGGAACCGTGTGTGTTCTCTGTTCTTTCACAAGGCGGGTCTGAGTACATTCACTTTCTAGAGTACGAATCCGCAACCCAGGTCTCTTTACCCTAAATCTAAGTTACAAATTGCCCTTTCCGTGTTTGGAATCTGTTTCTTGGCACCCCCACCCCCATCCCCCTACTTCTCTTGCTGTCTCAGTGTCCTTTGCTGCTTCTTCCTCGCTCCCTCCCTGTTCCGAGCTTCTTTTCCCCAGCTGAGTCTGCCCACCTGATTTCCGTTCTCTTTACTTTTGGTGATTCCTCGGCTATGAAATGAAAAGATAACCCGTTAACAATTGATGCTTACGTCCTTCAGTCCAGTTTATTGCATATAAAGCTCGGCCCGTATGACTCTGGGTAGGAGGGGAAGGACAAAGTCAGTTTCTTGATACTGGTTATATGATACTCTGTTAAAGCCTGTGGAAGTGTTAGTCACTAAGTCCTGTCCGACTCTTTGCGACCCCAGCCAGGCTCTTCTGTCCATGGAATTCTCCAGGCAAATTACTGGAGTGGATTGCCATTCCCTTCTGCAAGGGATCTTCCTAACCCAGGGATGGAACCCAGGTCACCTGAATTGCAGGCAAATTCTTTACGGTTTAGCCACCTTGGGAAGCCTGTAGTAAATGTACTATTACTCTCATTTTATAGTTAAAGCAACAGGGGCTCAGAGAAGTTTAGGTAACTTTATCAGGGTCAGTCAAAGCTACTCCTATGAGACTAGGTGGATTTTGAACTTGTGTTTCAAATTGATACTTTCTCTTGGGGTCTGTTTGCCAGAATTCATGTCTTAAATCACTTTTATAAAACTAGTATGGAGTCCAAAAGTCTGTTCTATACATCTGTGTTTCTGTCTTGCATATAGGGTTATCGAGGGTGGGATGATCTGAGAGAATAGCATTGAAACATATATATTATCAAGTGTGAAACAGATCGCCAGTCCAAGTTGGATGCATGAGACAAGTGCTCAGGGCTGGTACACTGGGATGACCCAGAGGGATGGGATGGGGACGGAGGTGGGAGGGGAGGTTCAGGATGGGGAACACATGTAAATCCATGGCTGATTCATGTCAGTGTATGGCAAAAACCACGACAATAATTGTAAAGTAATTAGCCTCCAACTAATAAAAATAAATAAAAAAAAAAACTAGTATGGGATTCGTTTTTAGAATAAATGAAACTGCTAATACTTTATATATACTTTTCACATGTATTTTTTATAAAACGTTGACCCTAGTTCATACAAAAGTCAGAAAATCTGGCTTTGAATCCAGCACTTCCTCCCTGACTTACTGAATGATCTTTGAACAAGTTGTCACCACTCCTTCCACTCCCCTGAATGAGGAGACTGTTACTAGATCAAGAGTCAGCAAACTTTTTCTGTAATGGGTCAGAGAGTAAATATTTTAGACCAAATCATAAAGGTGGGTGTTTCGGTTTTGCCTACTGCGTGTCAGTCACATAATCATATGCATTTACATACCCTCTAAAAATGTAAAAAGAAAAAAAAAGTTGTTAGGTTAAAGACTATAAAAAGAAGAGTTGTAGTTTGTTGACTGCTAGACTAGATGATCTCTAAGGTCTTTCTTTCCACGTCTTGCATTCTTTGATTCTGATTTTTGAGGGAAAAGATATCTCTTCCATTCTTCAAGGACTGAAAATTTATTCTTCTCTGAAGAAATGCCCCAGAACATTTCATTACACAGACATCTACTGTTTGTTAAGCACTAGGGACTCAAAACAACAAGGTTAGGTTTGCCCTCCAAATTTTTCATAATCTACTTTGAATCTCATTTATTAGTCAACTGGGATTTTTTTTTTTTTTTTGTAACCTCTTTTTAAACCTGTGTCATGTGTTGTAGCAGTGAGATTCATAAATATCATACCTGCTGGGTAAATTATTTTCTTTGTCATAAGTTTGCAACAAACTTTTTTGGGTGACTGATTTGTACCATCAACTTGATACTTGTTATGTGTATTCTTTACAATGTTCTAGAAGGTTGTATACTATTGTGGTAAATGTCTTTACTACTCACAATAAACTTTGTAGTAATTTTCATTTCAGCAAGTTATTGAGCATTTACTATATTGAGTTCCAAGGCAACTAGAAATAGTCTGATGAGGAAGAACACAGATTCAGTGCTGAGAAAATCAGTGTGGGAAAGGTATGAATAGGGTGCTGAAGGAGCACAAAGGGGTGTTTATCCCACTGTAAAGCTTGATGTTGAAGGTGAATCCTGAAATGCAAAAAGGAATGAGCAAGGAGAAAGTAGCAGAGAAAATGGCCAGTGCAATTGCAGAGAAGTGAGAGAGTGTATTGACTAGCTACAAATAACTCACTGTGGATGGAGTGAAAAGTGAAATATGAGTTTGCAGCAAACGCAAGGCCAAATCATAAAACTGGGTATTTGTTTTATTTTTGCGGGAGTAGGGGTAGGGTAGCATGAGTTTTGAACTACTGAATTTTTCTTGGAGGAAGGTGGTTACATTCCATACCATTTTGCAAGTGTTTCCAAAAATACTTGCATCTCTCTCTCCCTGGAGTTCTACTTCCTGTGGCAGATAGCTCCTCTATTCCCTTCTCTCTTCCTAAGCTATCTCCTCCCACTCTTTTGCCCACCAATAGGACCTCCCTGCTCATCTTATCCTTTTTATTATTTTTTTCAAAAGTATATTTTGATTAGGTATTCACTCACATTGTTCAATATTTAAAAAGCTCAAAAATCTCATACAGTTCCATAGCCACCCAGTTCCAAT
This sequence comes from Cervus canadensis, assembly GCF_019320065.1. Classification (NCBI taxonomy): domain Eukaryota; kingdom Metazoa; phylum Chordata; class Mammalia; order Artiodactyla; family Cervidae; genus Cervus; species Cervus canadensis. The sequence continues at coordinate 36,754,237 of NC_057390.1, read as the reverse complement.
TCCAGAAGCCACTGATTTGTTAACAATCTTTTATATATATTTGGAGGTATTTTATACATTAAAATTAAAATATTGGCAAGTAAATTGATGAGGTAAAATCACCATGAAATACAAAACTATTAACATATTTGCATCAAAAACAACTAAAAGTGCATTTACAGGAAATAATTACATGTATCAGTTAGACACCAGCTGAGATCATGAGACATAATGGAAAGTAATCACCTAGGGGGAGAAAAGTTTAAATTAGGTCAGTCACGAAGGCAAAGCTATCTGGTAGGTGGTCTGGGACCCCTAAAGGAGACACTGTGTAGATCAACAGAAAGAACAAAGAAGTGGGAGGATTTGGTATTTGACTACTAATCCAGGCCTGTGTTTGAGAACATCTGGGGTACTTCTGTGTTTTACCTTTTGAGGAATTGCCAGATCATTTCCCAAAGCAGGTGCACCATTTTACATTTCAGTCAGCAGTGTATGAGACTGCCAATTTCTCCACACACACCATCAACACATACCCATCTTAACCATCCTAGCAGATGTGAATAGTATCTCATTGTGTTTTCGATTTGCATTTCCCTAGCGGCTAATGATGTTGAGCATATTTTCATGCAGTACTGTTGATCTTCCTTGAAGAGACATTGATTGAAATCCTTTGCCGGTTTATAAAATTGGGTTTCTTGTTATTTTTGGGTTGTAAGAGTCCTTTACATATTCTAGATACGAGTCCCTTATCAGGTATATGATTTCCAAATACTTTCTGCTATTCTGTAGGTTTTCTTTCACTTTGTTGATGATATCCTTTGTAGCATGAAAGTTTTTAATTTTGATAAAGTCAGATTTATGTTTTTTTTTCTTTTGTTATCCGTGCTTTTGATGTCATCTATAGCAAGATGTTGTCTAACCCAGGTTTATGAAGATTTACTCCTGTGTTTTTTTCTTAGAGTGTTATAGTTTTAATTTTTACATTTATATCAATAATCCATTTTGAGTTAATTTTTATTTATATGAGGAAAGGGTCCAACTTGTATTAACTTTTTTGCATGTGGATATCCAATTGTCCCAGCACCATTGGTTGAAAAGACTGTTTCTTTCCCCTACTGACTTATCTTGGCACTGTTGTAGAACATGAAAGTGTATGTTGGCAATTTTGGAGTTTATATTTTAAAGGCAATGAGGGAGATTTTAAAGGAATTAAGGAGAGAAATGATAAAGTTTGTGTGTTAAAAGGCTACTTTAGTCAACAAGGCAAGGGTGGTAAGACAAGAGACAAAAGATGTGATAAATGGGAAATTAACCTTTAGAAAGGAGCTTCTTCTCTTCAGAAATACTCTGTCATTCAGATTACTCCTGTGCCTTGGTTTCTGTATTTTTCCTCAAGGAGATCTTAAACTCCTCTTCAATCTTTGGTAATGATAGTGAGCTCTGTCCCTATTTTGTTTATTTATTTGTTTTTTGCTAGTTAGGGGCCAAAGGGACCTTTAGTTCTTTAGAATCTTTGATTTATTCTAAGTTAGGAATTGTACTAATGACCTAAGTCCTTTTGTATTGAATTCTTATTTTGAACAGAAAATTAGAAATATCCTCTGGAAAACTGGCCAGATTTGCAGATGGCTCTGCTGTGGTACAGGTAAAAAGTCCAAATTGTTAAATTTTCATCCTAAAAATGGTTATGGAGACTGGTACTGAGTATCTTTATAACATCATGTAACTTCTTAGAATTCTGGTACTGGAAATTAATTCAGACCATTTCTAGTGTCAAAATCATTCCAGACAACAGGGGAGTCAGAGGACTAGGTGTACTAAATGACCTTTAAGGTCTCTTCCAAACTTGGGGTTCTATTTCATTCTGTTAATAAATTCTGTAATGCTTTTCTAGAGAAAGTAATTTTACTGGTTTCTTCAATAGTAGTTTTTTCTTTATTTATAGCCTAAATTTCCTAATAAGAAGTAGAAAATATGATTGGATGTGACTAAGCTATGAGTGAGCCTTTTCACTTTTAGTTCTGTTACTTTTGAAAAACTTAGTGACTATTCTAATATAGATCATGGTTGTGCAGAAGGGATTAAGATTGGACTGCTTGTGAGTAATTATTTTCATAGTCATAGTGTCACAGAATAACAATTCTCTTTCCTTGGGTTTAACTAAGGGAGGATTCAGTCTTATATGAATAACTGCTTATATGTTAATATCTAATTTTAAAGGAATTTACCAGTGTTGTTGTTTATGTTTAAGTCAGGTGACACTGCAGTGATGGTCACAGCAGTCAGTAAAACAAAACCTTCACCTTCCCAATTCATGCCTTTGGTGGTAAGTATTTGCTGATTTTTCTGAACTGTAATATAGAATAAATATAGAATTTGTAATATTTTTGTCCAATGTCTAGTGAGTACAAATTGTAAACTTTGCACAATAGAGGATTTTCCTTTATTGTGTGATATTGAGTCATTAAAAGAATTTAAATTGATTGCTTCATAACCAGTTCTTATATCAGTGGTTATCATACTTTTTTAAAGATCCAGGTTTATCAAGTTGACAGAAACAGTGGAAGTGCATAAGTACTTTGATATTTAGTAAGCAATGAATTCATTGTTTTCATAGATTTCCCTTTGTATGAGTCTACAAGTATATTTTTGGTGAAAATAGTACTTTATGGCTTCTTTTATTATGATAAGGGGAATGCAGTTATATCTAAGAGTTAACACAAAAAAAAGGCAGTGTTGAACTTGACCAGGATAAGCTACTGTGGGAAGTATTGAGTCTACACAGTCATCTAACTGGGTAGTGGAAGGCTTTTTAAAAAATCAGTTTACTGACTATTTCTGTCACTCTCCTTTCTCTAAGAGATACAAAACGCTAAAAGTAAGCAAAATATTCACTCTTAGTCTGGAATATGTTGTTGGCAACCTCAGGACAATTGTATCTCCACAGTAATTTCTTGGGGAAAATTTGCTACTACAAAAAGCAGTCAAATGAACAGCATTTTTTTTCATCACTCCTTCAGGTTGACTATAGACAGAAGGCTGCTGCAGCAGGTAGAATTCCCACAAACTATCTCAGAAGAGAGATTGGATCTTCTGATAAAGAAATTCTTACAAGTCGAGTAATAGGTAAGATATTAAGGTCTCTGATATACCTGTGTTAGTATCTCTTCTCTTTCATCTATGTTCTATAATAGCTCTTAAATTTTCTTCATTACATTAACACCACCTAAGATTATTTACTTTCTGTATCCCCTGATTCAAATATGGGCTTCATGAGAAAAAACTTTTTGTTTAATACTGAATCCCCTATACCTAGCATACTACCTGGCACAAAACAGGCATTCAACAAATATTTGTTGACCAAATGAATGAATCTCTATTAATCATATAAATTCTAGGCCCCACATCTCTACTCTGTTGAACCTGTCCTAAGGATTTTTCATTTGTATGTTCAGCATAGTAATTCCTAAAAGTATTATAGTCATCAACTACTGAAAAATGTTTATGATTTTTCAGATCTTTGATATCCTTAAATATCGTGGGAGCATTTGTAGTTTACAGTTCTTCTAACCAAAATTCCTACTTTATGTATGTTTATATGCACTCGTCAGACACAGAATTCCAAGGAAGTGTTTTATTTTGGTGTGCTGTTGGTCTTAAGCCTCTTTCCTCTGCTTAAATAAATAAATAACAATTAAGCAATGAATTTTGGTGTCTGTGGAACCAGGATGAAACGTTGCTCCCTAATTTTACACTTGGGTGCTCCTGTCCTGGTTTTTCATCTTTAGGACCTGGTGCATATTAATATTTATCTGTGTCCCTGTGAGTACATTAGTCCAGGGGTTTTGTTTTTGCTGTTATTGTTTTGTTTTATTAAATGGTTAGTTACATTATTTTTTAGCTTGGTTTGTTTTTTTGTTTTTTGTTTTTTTTTTAATAAAAAGTCGTGATTTTTATTTTATTTTCATTTTAAGAAGTGGCATATTTGTGATGATTTCTCTCCTCAATGTGAAATTTGTGGCTAAGATGGCAATATGTCTACATTTATTTGAGGGGATTCAAAATCATACCTAATGAATTTAGCTGCTGTTCAATCTTTGAGGCTTAGAATGAATTCTCAGGGGGGAGAATGTGGTAATAGAGGAATTAAAAATTGATGATAAGTAAAGTTTAGTTTAAGGATTTTAAAGGTAGAATGGAGGTGGAGCCGCTAGACTGGTAAAATGATGGTTGGAAAATACTTAAATTCTGCACTGGATACATGAACTGTGTTCTGTACATTTGTTATAGAATACTCATCCTTCAACTATACTACCTCCTTTTTCCTTTTAGGGTTTTAGTGTAGAAACTTTGGTAATCATCAGGGAAACAAAATTTACATAACTGTACATCTCTCATATCAATGTTGAGATAAGTGGGAGAAAATATAGTGAGGAAATGGCCTGTGAGTCTGTTTTCACATTAAAATACTCAGGAAACTTAAACTTGCAATTGTTGTGTACTAGCAGTATGATGGCACCCCACTCCAGTACTCTTGCCTGGAAAATCCCATGGACGGAGGAGCCTGGTGGGCTGCAGTCCATGGGGTCGCTAAGAGTGGACACGACTGAGCAACTTCACTTTCACTTTTCACTTTCATGCACTGGAGAAGGCAGTGGCACCCCACTCCAGTGTTCTTGCCTGAAGAATCCCAGGGACAGGAGCCTGGTGGGCTGCCATCTATGGGGGGCACAGACTCGGACACGACTTACATGACTTAGCAGCAGCAGCAGTGTGATACTACTGGTAACAAAGTTGTAATAGAAGAATAGTATCTAGACAAGAGGAGATGAAAAAGCTTTCCTTCTAGAACATCTCTTCAGTTCAGGTCAGTCGCTCAGTCGTGTCCGACTCTTTGCGACCCCATGAATCGCAGCATGCCAGGCCTCCCTGTCCATCACCAACTCCCGGAGTTTACTCAAACTCATATTCATGGAGTCGGTGATGCCATCTAGCCATCTCATCCTCTGTCGTCCCCTTCTCCTCCTACCCCCAATCCCTCCCATGGGGGAAAGTTTTGAATTGTGAAGCAACTTCTGTTAGTAACTAATCTCTTTTTTCTTTTCTTTTGGCAGATCGTTCAATTAGACCTCTCTTTCCAGCTGGCTACTTTTATGATACACAGGTATGTTCTGTCTTAGGTTTATTTGTTTCCAGGTCAGTAAAAAAAAAAAAAAATGATGTAATCTCTATTTAATACTTCCTAGGCCAAACATAAACAGTATAAAATAAGAATTTTTGGTGATGCTGCTACAGTTTACATTAATTTTTAAAATCTAACATTTATTTGGTATCAATATGAGCTGATACCTGAATTATGAGTAGGAATTAACCAATGTGGGAGTAGAGGAAGATGGAACAGGAGGCAGAAAATCCTTGGGCAGGAAAGAAAGTGGTAAATTTGAAAAAGGTTAGAGTAATTGAGGTGAGTGGGGACAGTTCAGACTGGACCTCGAAGGTCATATTAGTAATAGACAAGGACTGTCAACATAGTCTTTATTACCTATTTTTTATCACTGGGTTCTCTAAACATCTGCTTTGTTATATTTTGTTACTTTCTGAATATTACCTTCTTTTGTAACAATGACCCATATATATACTTTAATTAACTATTTTATGTGTTTGAAAAAAATAAATTTGCCTTGCAAATATTCTTTGTCAGAATGTCACTGCCTCGAGAAGTTATTTTCCTAAGTGCCTGACATAAGCATATTATTACAATGTAATTTGTTTATGCTTAACAAACCTGAGACAACAATATTTTTATGTAACATTTACTAACATAGCTAGCTAACATTAACTGCTCAGTACTATAAATAATTTACACACAGTATTTCCTATAATTTTCCTAAGAACTTTTTAGGAAGATAACATTATTTTTCCCTTTTAAAGATGAGGAAACTTTTGAGGCTTAATTTAAGTAATTTTTTTCTATGGTCAAGCATGTAGTTAAATGATAGCCAGAGGTAAGGGGTTTGACTTCAAAGCTTTTGCTTTGAACCATATCATAAAGTTTTCCTATATTTTAGGCCAAGATGTTATTCCAAATGATAATCCTCCCAAATCAAGTAGATTTTTTTTAAAGTGCTTTGCATTTTTTCCCTTGCACCAGATCCTTTGTAATCTGTTGGCAGTAGATGGTGTTAATGAACCTGATGTCCTAGCAATTAATGGTGGTAAGTATAAAAATAAATATTAAAATTATTACTGTTGATTTTATTTTTTAAGCAATGAAATATTTTTATTTCAGCTCTTATTTTCTTTCTTTTTTAAAGCTTCTGTAGCCCTCTCATTATCAGATATTCCTTGGAATGGACCTATTGGTAAGTTAGGATTTGAAAATAAAACATTTTTTCTATCACTTCTCACCTTTTTGGCTAAGATCATTGAAGAAACATATTTCTTTCAGAAAATAGGAGTGAGCATGCTATAGCAAGGGCATAAGATTTATTAGCTTTGATTTACTATTTCTTGGGGAATCTGATTAGATGACATTCTAAGAAGAGTCCTTTCAGATCTTTAAGACACTTTAATCTTTGCTTTGGGTTTTGTTTCTTATAGCAATATGTTTTGTGTTAGAGATTATTTTATGTTCTCAGATACTGTGACTTCTTAGTTAGTTGCCCCTTCTGTTTGAAGAAGTTCTCTATTTTTGGACTGAGAAATTGTCAGGGTGTACACACTCTTTCAAGATACTATTGAGATATAAACTTGTTTGTAACTTACAGCTCATGTAAGTTGTATTCATGCAATATACAAATGATTTCTCAGATAAATAATTAGTGAGTGTCCTAAATGCCCTATACTGGACTTAGCAATGAAGAACAGTTCTCATTCCAATCCCAATAAAAGGCAATGTTAAAGAATGCTGAAACTACCATACAATTGCATTCATCTCACACGCTAGCAAAGTAATGCTTAAAATTCTCCAAGCCAGGCTTCAGCAATACGTGAACTGTGAACTTCCAGATGTTCAAGCTGGTTTTAGAAAAGGCAGAGGAACCAGAGATCATATTGCCAACATCCACTGGATCATCAAAAAAGAGAGTTCCAGAAAAACATCTATTTCTGCTTTATTGACTATGCCAAAGCCTTTGACTGTGTGGATCACAATAAACTGTGGAAAATTCTGAAAGAGATGGGACCACGTGACCTGCCTCTTGAGAAACCTGTATGTAGGTCAGGAAGCAACACTTAGAACTGGACATGGAACAGACTGGTTCCAAATAGGAAAAGGAGTACGTCAAGGCTGTATATTGTCACCCTGCTTATTTAACTTATATGCAGAGTACATCATGAGAAACGCTGGGCTGGCGGAAGCACAAGCTGGAATCAAGATTGCTGGGAGAAATATCAGTAACCTCAGATATACAGATGATACCACCCTTATGGCAGAAAGTGAAGAAGAACTAAAGAGCCTCTTGATGAAAGTGAAAGAGGAGAGTGAAAGAGCTGGCTTAAAGCTCAACATTCAGAAAACTAAGATCATGGCATCTGGTCCCATCACTTCATGGCAAATAGATGGGGAAACAGTGGCTGACTTTTTATTTTCTTGTGCTCCAGAATCACTGCAGATGGTGATTGCAGCCATGAAATTAAAAGACACTTACTCCTTGGAAGGAAAGTTATGACCAACCTAGACAGCATATTAAAAAGCAGAGACATTACTTTGCCAACAAAGGTCCATCTAGTCAAGGCTATGGTTTTTCCAGTGGTCATGTATGGATGTGAGAGTTGGACTATAAAGAAAGCTGACCGCAGAAGAATTGATGCCTTTGAACTATGGTGTTGGAGAAGACTGTTGAAAGTCCCTTGGACTGCAAGGAGATCCAACCAGTCTATCGTAAAGGAGATCAGTCCTGGGTGTTCATTGGAAGGACTGATGTTGAAGCTGAAACTCCAGTACTTTGGCCACCTGATGTGAAGAGCTGACTCACTGGAAAAGACCCTGATACTGGGAAAGATTGAAGGCAGGAGGAGAAGGGGACGACAGAGGATGAGATGGTTGGATGGCATCACCGACTCGATGGACATGGGTTTGGGTTGACTCCAGGAGTTTGTGATGGACAGGGAGGCCTGGTGTGCTGCAGTTCATGGGGTCGCAGAGAGTCGGACATGACTGAGCGACTGAACTAAACTGAACTGAATGAAAGAACTAAGGCAGACTAGGTATTAGCAGTACAGAGATGAATGAGACAGTTCTTGGTTTCAGCATGAGTGAAACAATATAAACAATACTATAAAAGTATCTTCAGAGTGTTAAGAAAATGATAGAGAAGGCAGGTTTGTATTTGTGTGGTTGGGTGCCAGAGAGGGTTTCTCAAGAGTCACTGACATTTATGCTGTACCTTAGTAGGATCAGAAGGTAAGCACTTGTCTTAAGAGAAAATACAGTCAAGACTAGGAAAAGATTACGAGCATAATCACAGAGATGAATGCTGAACTTGAGTCTCCCAGTGAGGCCAGAAGATAGGGTGAGGTAGTATAATCAATGGTCCTTAAATACCACGATAGAAATACGGATTTTATTGTGGTCACTATTGAAGATAGGGATTGAAGCCATTACTGGAATGTCTTGAAAACTGAGTTTTTATTAAACAGTTGCCAATATTTTAATATATTTTAGGGGCAGTACGAATAGGAATGATTGATGGAGAATGTGTAGTTAACCCAACACGAAAAGAAATGGCAAACAGTACTTTAAATTTAGTGGTTACTGGAGCACCTAAAAGTCAGATTGGTAAGTAGTTTATGTGGTAGATTTGTTCTGGATTTTATGTATAGGCTTTGGCTTCTAAAAATGTATGTGTGTTTCATTAATTGTCCATAAACATTTTTGTTTTATTTTATTGCTGCCCCATTTTGGTAGTGCTCTTGCTTATGTCAAACAATACCTAGAATTATAGAATGTTACATAACTAATTGAAATACAAAAGTTTTTATTAAGATAATTTTAGTAATTATTTTTAGACTGATAAGCTAGTCTAAAATTTGAAGTTTTAAATCTGGTAGTAAATAAATTGTTTTATTAGTTTAAATACTTTAATTTAGCTAATGTAGTCATTCTAAGCCTGTTTGTTGTCCTCTGAGAAAGAGTATCATATTTCCTTATAGGAAACTAGGGATAAAGATATGCACTGGACAATGGGTCACCTTTACTCCTTCCAACTAAAATGCCATAATCAACATGAACAAAAATCAGAGGCTGGTTCTGTTGAAGGGGAATAGCCTTTAACAGTCAAAATGACTTGGGTTTGAAACCCAGCATCTGCCATAGTTAACGATGCAATCTTGGACAAATAAATTAAGGTCTCTTAGTTTATCCTGCTACCTGATATTTGTTGTCTGGAACTTTTTGACACAGAATCTTCTGATGTAGGAACATTTTGATGAAACGTAAACTTATTAAACTTTTAGTGCTTTTTTGTTCAGTTAACATGTGAAATACCTCATTTCCAGCTGCTGCTTTTGGAATGTTCATGATGACTTAGAACTAGATGATAGACAAAATACATGAAAGAGGAATTGTGTATTATCTACATGTTAGTTAGGAATTGTGTGGTTAAGCTAAATAACAAGGCTTAAACAAGATAAGAACTTATTTTCTCTAAAGTAACAAAAATTCAGAGATAATGAGTCCAGGACAGTTATAGCAGCATCCCTAATGTCTTAAGAAATCTAGATTGTTTTATAGCTTTCTACTCTGCTGTCCTCAGGGTGTTGCCCACATCTTCATGCTTACGTACTGGCTACCAGTGGTGGTGTAATCGCCAAGTCGTGTACAAATCTTGCAACCCCATGGACTGTAGCCTGTCAGGCTTCTCTGACCATGGGATTCCAGAGCTCTGGCTAACAGAACTCTGGCCAACTTATCTTACTTACAGGCAGGAGGGGAAAAAAGAGGCGGGGGCAAGGGACCAGGAAGAATAGTAAAAAGATATGTGCCCACTAAGTAAGTCACCCTCCCTTTTAAAGGTGAAGGTGGATAACTATCACAATATAGAGAAGATTCTAAAGATTTTGGGAGGCTGTGAATAATGAATGACCCCTACATTATATTTGAGCATCTCAAAAAGGGCCCTGAGTAGAGTGTTGGTTTGCTATTTGAAGTTCACTTGGTCTATATCTGAAATTTTTCTGCTGAAAGTTAGTAACTTTCAGCAAAATTAGTAAAAAAAAAAAAATTACTGATTTATCAATTAGTAAATTGATTTGGCTACTTTATAGGGCCATTATGAAGATCAGAGTCAAGGTTTGTAGAGTACCCAACATAGTACCTAGAACCTAGTAAGCAAATGGTTAATATTACTGTTCAGATGCAAAATAAACAATCTCCTAAATGGTCATATACCTTTATCTGCCTTTATGTCTGAACCACTTTAATTTTAAAGAGATACTAGAGGAATGAACTGAGGATCTTTACTGTATCTGCAGAATGCCACAGAAACCCAATAGGCAGCCTTCCAGCTGTTGTTCTGACCTGTTCCTATGCTCTTTTTTAATTTAATTTACTGAGGTACAGTTTACATACATTAAATGCATGTTTTTAAATCTCCAGTTCTGTGAAAGGGAAAGGAGATGTCATGGGAACACAGATAAGACAAAGGATATAACCATCTCCATATCATGGTATCAGAGGAAGCTTCTTTGTGCCTAAAGTGAACAATTGAAACCTAACCTCCCTTCATTCTGCCCCATGTATATTTGTTTAATATTTCTCTACATTTAGAACCACAACAGAGAAGTGTTAGAATTTTTGCTTCAACCATCCAACAGTTTAGAAAATTCCAGACAAGTATTCCAGTGTGTTGTATTTACCCATATTTCTGCTTAATATGTTCCTAACATGGTTTCTTCCTTCATTGTTTTCTTTCTGTTTAGAGACCTTCCTTTAGCCATTTCAGGGTGACACATTTTCTTCGTTCTCCTACATCTAAGAATTTTGATTTCTCCTTCACTCTTAAATATTTTCACTGGGAATAGGATTCTGGGTTGACAGTTCTTCTCTTTCAGCACCTGAAAGATATTATGCCTCTTCTTCTGGCCTCCATGGTTTCTGATGATAAATCTGCTATTGTTTGAATTGCTTTTCCCATATGGGTATGGTGTCATTTTTCTCTAGCTGGTTTCAAGATTTTTTTCCTTTGTCTTTGGTTATCAGAAGTTTAATTATGATTTGTCTTTCTTTGGGTTATCTTATGTAGGATTTATTCAGCTTCTTGAATATGCAGGTTTATGTTTCCGCCAAATTTTGGAAATTTCCAGCTATTTTTCCCCCAGTACTTTTCAGCCCTGCCATCTTTCTCCTGTCTTTCCAAGACAGCAGTGACACAAATGTTAGATCTTCAGTTAGTTTCACAGATCTGCTTCAGCTGACTGATGGAATTCCAACATATAAAGCATATAAGATTTTTTTTTCCATTCTTTATTATGCTTAGAAGTCTTAGAAGTGACTTTTTAGAAGTAATTCATTATGACTTTTTAGCCATAATAAATCTTAATGACAACATGATGTGGTTAAACACACTAGTTTGATGGTAGCTATGCATGACATGATCTTAGACTTTGGACAAGTTGAGAGATGCCAGAAATGGCACACAGGTTGGCAAGAGTCTATTCAGCCTTATAGAAACCAGAGCTAAAATGCTAGAAGCCTTACTTTGGAGCTTCCCTGCTTTCCACAGGAATTATACTTTACAAAACTAAAAACAACCATTTTATGGTAGTAGCTTGGGTCCTCTAGTTGGCTAACTTGAAACAGTATCACTGCAAAGATTTCCCGACCCAAGCAAGAATTAGAAAATGTGACAAGGACCAAATTAAGTGAGAGGTCACATCAAATAATTGTTAAACAGGAAACGTTATTGGACATCTACTGTGCTGATATTTTAAATTTTCAATTTAAATACATTTTAAAAATAGATGTAATTGTATATGTTAAAGAATGGAATTTTATATTTGAATTATATCTTATAGAGCTGTTACAAAAAATTGCATACTTCATCTTCTGTTTCATTTTTTTAATGAGAAATTCTTCAGTAAATTTATGAAGAGTATATACTTAACTTCAAATATCAAGGTTTCTTTATTCATTTACTACTGTCTATACTTTGGAATTGTGTTAATTCTTAGGAAGGAAATCAAAAAGGTAGAACGTTGATCTGTAGTATTTGTCATGATATGGTCTTTGAAAATGGTAAAATTGAAATTTGAAAATTCAGATTTGAAACATTTGAAAATTGGTAAAAGGTTCAATGGCAGTCTTTTTTTTTTTTTTTTTTTTTCTTTTTAGTCATGTTGGAAGCCTCTGCAGAGAATATTTTACAGCAGGACTTTTGCCATGCTATCAAAGTGGGAGTAAAACATACACAACAAATAATTCAGGGCATCCAGCAGTTGGTAAAAGAAAATGGTGTTATCAAGAGGACACCTCAGAAGTTATTTGTCCCTTCGCCAGAGATTGTCAGACACGCTCATAAGTAAGAACATCTGTACAAAAGAAAATATGAAAGTATCACCAGATTTAATTTCCTCTCAGAAATAACGTCTCATGGAAGCACTGTCCATGCATTACTTCCTAAATACCAGCTTTCTATTTTAAGAGTCATTGCCATAAATAGCAGTCTAATGCTTTTAAAAGGATAAACCTACATCTCTTCAAGGACCTAAGTTTAAATCTCAAAGGAAAGGGGAGAGTGAGTATCCTCGTCTAAAGTAAGATAATTCTCCTCTCTCTCTGTCAAGGAAAAAGAGTATAAAGCATAAGATATTTGAATATCTAAGGAAACTGTTGAGGTTCTCAAAAAGAAATACAACCACCACTATATGCCCAGTCCTTGTAATAGTGCCTGTACATAAAGTACTCAATAAATTTTGAATGAATGACCAGAGAATTATTTCATTTGAAATAAACTAAAAAAGTTAATATTTCCCTTAGTATGAGTCTCACAGCCATTACTTAGAGATTAGAGTTTTAACACTACCCAATCAAAGGATTACCTGCAATAACAGCCAAAATGCATAGAAAAAATAAAAGGCAGCTGGTTCCATGACAGTGAGCAAAGAGAGAAAAATCTAAGATGAAATTAATTGAACAGTTAAGGGAAGGTATGTGTGAGTGATTCCCCTAATATGTGAGGAGAAAGAAATTTGTGTTCTCCTTCTCTTGTGACTCAGCTGGTAAAGAATCAGCCTGCAATGCAGGAGACCTGGGTTCAATCCCTGGGTTGGGAAGATCCCCTGGAGAAGGGAACAGCTACCCACTCCAGTATTCTGGCCTGGAGAATTCCATGGACTGTATAGTCCATGGAGTTGCAGAGTCGGACACAACTGAGTGACTTTCACTTCATCATAAATAGTAAACAGATTAACAGTGTTAGAGAGCAATAAATACATATTTTTAATTATGAAATGTTAAGTATTTTATCCTGTTAAATATTTCAGTCTTGTTTATAATAAACACTACCTAATGTTTCTACATATTATGCTGACCTTTACTTTTTGCTTAAAATAGACTCGCCATGGAAAAACTCTACGCAGTTTTTACAGATCATGAACATGATAAAGTAGGTATACCTGAATTTTGTTTATATAATTGTTCTGGAATTCTTTTTTGTCATAGCTCACACAATTTTGTTTATGAATATTTGTCATATTTTTATGACAAGGGGAGTATGTGAATACATGAATACATGAATTAAACAGGGAATATTTTGTACAAATCAATAACCAGTTGCGATCTTTTAAAGACTATTACCATTAGGGAAATCTGATTACTATTACAATGTGTTAATTGTGTAGTAATTTAAAAAATAGAAATGTTTAATACAAATGCCATATATAACAACTGAACTTCAACTTTCTTTTAGATTTCCAGAGATGAAGCTGTTAACAAGATTAGGTTAGATACAGAGGAACAACTAAAAGGTAAATATTACTTTTTTTTTTACTTTAAAAAAATAAAGGAAATAATAGATTTTAAAATTTCAGTTGTTAAGAGATCAGTTATTCTTGTTACTCCTTAGTTTTATCTTTAGTAAACTTGTGATAATGATACATCCCGAAGTTACTATTAAACTGACTTCTATGAATGGGTAAGAACTGCACCTGACCCAAAGTGAGCACCAATAAATGCTGAATATGAGGTGTTCCTAATCTTTTCTAAATCAAATTCTTACACTCCAAAATGGGTACCCTTGTATCCTGTCCTATGAAAACCTAAAAGATACTCTTTAAAATTCTTGTTTAATTTATAAAATTGCAATACTAACATGGTTTGTGAGGATTGAATGAATAAACCATTTACATCTATGCCTGGCACATAGCAGGTATTCAGTAAACAACTGATGTTATTAACATGTGGAATTATAAAATTTAGATTTTAAAGAATCTTTCTCTCTAAAAATTATTAAACAAAAGGATTTTATTGCTTAATAGCAGTCACACAAACTGATGTGTACCACACATGACATATAGTTCTTGTTAATTTTTCTAATAGACAAATATCCTCTTACCTGCATATCTCAAGACAAAAATTTTGCTGCTAGCATCAATATTAAGGCCATTATGTATTTCTATAATTACCTATATCCATTATCTATATCTGTAATTGCCATTGAAAAAGTGGTTTTTTCTCAGTGTATTTCATCCTATTAAGGATTAGAAGTCAGTCAGATAGAGAAGGAGAAATAACATATGACATTCCTTATATGTGGAATCTGAAAAGAAATGATACAAATGAACTTATTTGTAAAACAGAATGAGACTCACAGACTTAGAGAATGGTTGCCAGGGGGGAAGGAAGGAGGGAAAGGATAGTTAGGAAGTTTGGTTTGGACATGTACACACTGCTGTATTTAAAATGGATAACCAACAAGGACCTACTGAATAGCACATGGAACTCAGCTCAGTGTTATGTGGCAGCCTGGATTGGAGGGGAGTTTGGGGGAGAATGGATACATGTACACATAGCTGAGTCCCTTCACTGTTCACCTGAAACCATCACAACATTGCTATCCAGCTATACCCCAATACAAAATAAAAAGTTGGGGAGGGGGGGGATGCCAAAAAAAAATGAGTAGAAGTTGTATAACACCAGCTGCCTTATTTAAAAAGAAAGTGATTTTAATAATATATAGTCGTGGGGCTTCCCAGGTGGCGCTGGTGGTAAAGAACCTGCCTGCCAAAGTAGAAGACATAAGAGATGTGGGTTCAATTCCTGGGTCAGGAAGATCCCGTGGAGGAGGGCATGGCAACCCACTCCACTAAAAAAAGAAAATTAGTAATAATAATACAGAGTCAAATACCTTCATGACTATCTGGGTTCATAGGATAATATTTTAAATGTTTTGTTACTAATTTTTCTAAATGCAACCTAGTTAAAGTATAAAAATTAATATTAAAAATTATTCCTGTCTGAAAAAGACACAATATATATCTCTCTGTGGCCATTTCTTATGTTCTGGCCACTTTCAAGTTATATTTAATAAACCAAATGCTTAAGAGAACAGTGCTTAGAACTTGGCATGAATTAACTATTAAGATAATAGATAAAGTAGCTTAACATTTAAAAGCATAAGCCTAGGCAGACATCTTTATTCAGGTCACAGCTGTCAGTTACTACCTGGGTGATCTCTGGCAACTTGCTTCTCTTCAGGCCTGTTTTTTCTTCTGTAAGACAGAGATAACAATAATAGCATTTATCTCACAGATTCCTATAGAGATGAAAGGTATTTAAATAAAAACATGTAAAATACCTGGGTTATGAAAGAACTTGATAAATGGTAACTAAAAACTAGTCAGCAGGGGGCTTTCCTCACTGATAAAAGAATCTGCCTGCCAGTGCAGGGCACATGGGTTCGACCCCTGATCGGGGAAGATCCCACATACTGTGAAGCAACTAGGCCCATGCACCACAACTGTTGAGCCTGTGCTCTAGAGCTCAGGAGCCACAACTGCTGAAGCACTCACTCCCTAGAGCCCATGCTTCACAACAAGAGAAACCACCACAACTAAAGAGTAGCAACTAAAGAGTAGGTCCTGCTCGCCACAACTGGAGGAAAGCTCATGCAGCAACAAAGACCAAGCACAGCCAAAAATAAAGAAATAAACGAAAATCTATTAAACAAAAAACAAAAACTAGTCAGTGAGGATTTGTAATATATAAAGAAAATTATTCCTCTATTTGTGGACTAAAATAAAAGTTCCTAAGGCAAAACAGTGAAGGAGACTACTCTTAAAAATATCACTTAAAACTTCTCATAAAATGGTTGGCTGGATATGTCAGATAACAATGAAATAGTTGATTTTAAAGCACTACTGTTCTGGTAGAAAGCAAACTCAGTTCAGTTCAGTCGCTAAGTCATGTCCAACTCTTTGCGACCCCATGAATCGCAGCATGCCAGGCCTCCCTGTCCATCACCAACTCCCGGAGTCTACCCAAACCCATGCCCATCGAGTCAGTGATGCCATCCAGCCATCTCATCTTCTGTCATCCCCTTCCCCTCCTGCCCCCAGTCCCTCCCAGCATCAGGGTCTTTTCCAGTGAGTCAACTCTTCTCATCAGGTGGCCAAAGTATTGGAGTTTTAGCTTCAGCATCAGTCCTTCCAGTGAACACCCAGGACTGATCTCCTTTAGGATAGACTGGTTGGATCTCCTTGCAGTCCAAGGGACTCTCAAGAGTCTTCTCCAGCACCACGGTTCAAAAAAATCAATTTTTCGGTGCTCAGCTTTCTTCACAGTCCAACTCTCACATCCATACATGACCACTGGAAAAACCATAGCCTTGACTAGATGGACCTTTGTTGGCAAAGTAATGTCTCTGCTTTTTAATATGCTGTCTAGGTTGGTCATAACTTTCCTTCCAAGGAGTAAGTGTCTTTTAATTTCATGGCTGCAATCACCATCTGCAGTGATTTTGGAGCACAAGAAAATAAAGTCTGACACTGTTTCCACTGTCTCCCCATCTATTTGCCATGAGGTGATGGGACCAGATGCCATGATCTTAGTTTTCTGAATGTTGAGCTTTAAGCCAACTTTTTCACTCTCCTCTTTCACTTTCATCAAGAGGCTTTTTAGTTCCTCTTCACTTTCTGCCATAAGGGTGGTGTCATCTGCATATCTGAGGTTATTGATATTCTCCCGGCAATCTTGATTCCAGCTTGTCCTTCTTCCAGCCCAGCGTTTCTCATGATGTACTCTGCATATAAGTTAAATAAGCAGGGTGACAATATACAGCCTTGACGTACTCCTTTTCCTATTTGGAACCAGTCTGTTGTTCCATGTCCAGTTCTAACTGTTGCTTCCTCACCTGCATATAGGTTTCTCAAGAGCAAACTAGGTTCCCATTAATGGTACATTTGAGGTATAATAGTTGTGTCTCTCCTACTTAAAAACTTTTGCTTAGAGGACTAATGTTCAGTCAGCTCCTTTGGCTCTATTCCATAGTTAATTGATTTGACACTGTGAACTTAAAGAGAAATTTTATCTTCCAAAAAGAGAACATCTTTGTTTTGGTTTGTCTTTCTTCTACAGAAAAATTTCCAGAGGTTGATTCCTATGAAATAATAGAATCCTTCAATGTTGCTACAAAGGATGTTTTTAGAAGTATTATTTTGAATGAGTACAAAAGGTAAACATATCCTTTTTTTTTTTTTTTAACATATCCTTTTTTGATGGAATTGAAGCACGTACTCTCTGCAAATTTCCTTGAAAGGGACAACTAGCTGAAAGCTAGAAACTAGGATTTTTTCCTTCAAATAACAGGAAGTCATTAGATAGCTGTGGACAAGTGTGTGGATTCTGTCGATATGTTTTGACTGTCTCTCTGTAGGCTTCATGTGTAGAGCATTGCTTCAAAGCCATGACTGCATGTCAGAATTACCTGTAGAGCTTTTTAACAAGGGTATGGGTCATAACCCCTGAGATTCTAATTCAGTGGGACTTAGGATGGGGCCAGCTATCTATATTACTTTTTAAACTTATGCAGGTGGTTATGATATGCAGTTCAAGTAGAGAATGTTGTGGTAGTGATCAAGAGATAATATGTGATTTTTCTGACTTACAACACTGCTGTAAATAAGTATTTCCTTTATTACTATAGGTGTGACGGTCGAGATTTGACTTCACTTAGGAATATAAATTGTGAGGTAGATATGTTTAAGATTCTTCACGGATCGTCATTATTTCAGAGGGGACAGACACAGGTAATGTATGTAAAAAGCTACAATTATTTGCTAATACATGATTGTTTAGTTAGTCTTAATAGAAGTACATTTATGTAGGTTTTTATCATATGGAATATATTATCTATTCAGAATAAGATCTGATTTTTTAAAAATATGTTTAAAGATAATGAACATATCAGTTGCCCCAAAGAATTTCCTTGTTGCTGTCTGGTCTCTTGTTCCTGCTCCCCTCCCTTTCCTTAGGCAACTTTCATCACTGCAAATTAGTTGCATTTCTAGAATTATCTGGTAGTTTTATTACATTTTTCTTTTAATCTTAGGTATACGAAATTAAGTCACTCATCTCTCTCTTTAGTCACTAAGTCGGTCACTCATCTCTCTTTCTCTTTAGTCGCTCAGTCATGTCAAACTCTTGCGACCCCATGGACTGTAGTCTGCCAGGCTCCTCTGTCCATGGGATTCTCCAGGCAAGAATACTGGAGTGGGTTGCCATTTCCTTCTCCAGGGGATCTTCCCGACCCAGGTCTCTTGCACTGCAGGCAGATTCTTTACCAACTGAGCTAAGAGGGAAGCCCAGCATTTTTTTGGCTGTACCACGTGGCATGTAGGATCTTAATTCCCTGACCAGGGATTGAGCCCCTGTCCCCTTCATTGGCAGTGTGGAGTCTTAACCACTGGACCACCAGGGAAGTCCCAAGTCACTCATACTCCTCAGTTTATGATACTGTCACTGTTGGTCTATTCGAGGCTCTCACTTGTTTTTTCCATTTAACCTGAACCTCAGTCCTGTTCTTTTCCTTTACATAGGCACCTGTCCTCTTATATTTAACATATATTTGTATGCATGTTTCATGTATGGTAAAATGCTTTAATTATGTAAATCACTAATTCTGCCCACGTAATGGGTACAAAGTGGTATGTCATTGCTTTCATTTGTATTTCCTAATGAGGAATGAATGAATCTCTCTTTATATGATAGCCAATTAACATGGTAACTGTATAAACCATACCCTGTGGGGTGCATACCTCCAGGGCACTCCTATAGATATTGTCTCAACACTATAGATAGAGTTCAACAAAGTGGTAGCCCTAGTTTAGGTTTGCTCTTTCATGAATTATCTGCTTATATCCTTTGACCAATTTTTTTTTCTTTTTTTTTTTTAATATGGTTTACTGTCTTTTTCATGCTATTTTTCATGCTATTTTTTAGTGAATTCTTATGTGTTTTAAATATGAATCCTTTTCAGCAACCACAATTTGTATGTATCATCTCCTTCTTTGCCATAAGCCTTCTAGCTTTATTTGTGGTAGTCTACTAGAGGCATACCTTGGATATACTGCAAGTTCAGCTTCAAACCAGCATGATAAATATCACAGCAAAGCAAATCACACAAATTTTTTGGTTTCCCAGCACGTATAAAACTTACATTTTAAACTATCTGTAGTCTGTAGTACATAGTATGATAGCATATGTCTTAAATAACTGTACAAACCTTAATTTAAAAATACTGCTAAAAAAACACTAACCATCATCTGAGCCTTCAACAAGTCATAATCTTTTTGCTGGTGGAGGTTTTGAAAATTTCAAGCATTAACTACAATGTGACACCAAGATAAGAAGGGAGTAAATGCTGTAGGAAAAGTGGTGCTGATGTACCTGCTTGACACAGGTTTGCCACAAACCTTCAGCCTGCTTTTAAAAAAATCATTATTGGCAAATAATTAAAAAGTTAAACACAGTACAGTGAAGTACAGTAAAATGAGACATGCCTATATATGTCTACAGTGAGCCTAAAATCTTTAGTTTTGAGATCTTCTTTAAGAAATCCTTACTCCAAAGGCATAGAATTATGCACCTACTATTAACTTTCTAGTTTTAGCTATATCTGCCTTGGAGTTTATTCCTATACATGGGGTGAGGTAAAAACCCTCCAGAATGAGTCAGTTTTGCAACAGTGTTTACTAAAAATTCATTTTTCCCCATTAATTTGTAGTCACCTTATCATATTGAAAATGTACATTTTTGAACTATACACTCTGTTCCATTGTTTGTGAGTTCCCTGGGCCAGTGTCAAACTGCTTTAATTATTATAGTTGGGAGATATATTTTAATACCTGAGGGACAAAACTTCCCTTTTTATTCTTCCTTCCCTCCCTCCCAAAATCGTCTTAGCTATTCTGGTACCTTTGTTCCTTCATTTAAATCAGTGATTTAGATTGGCTTTGCACTGACTTTATGGAATGAGTAAAAAATGATATTTTTACAATTTCAATCAGTCTTTCAATAAATATAATCTGTCTTCTTTGATTTGTGTTTTCTTTTATGCCTTTTAGTAAAAGTTTATTATTTTTATTTTTTTGGCCATGCAAAGTCGCTTGCAGGATCTTAGTTCCCCAACCACGGATTGAACCTGAGCCCTCGCTATGAGAGTGTGGTGTCCTATCCACTGGACCACTAGGGAATTCCCAAAAGTTAAAATAAATAGCTCCATTAAGATATTTTGTATACTTTTGTTAACCATTCTGACAATCTTTGCCTTTTAACTGGAGTGTTTTGTTCATTAATGTTCAGTTTAATTATTAATTGAATTTAGTCTGTCATTTTATTATTTGTTTTTTGTCAAGCCTCTCTTTTTTTTTTCTATTCCTTCTGCGTTCTTTTTGTATTAATTTAATATTTTTTAAGATCTCCATTTTAATTTGTGTATTTGCTTTTTAGCTACACTTCTATATTATTTTATATGGTTACTATTAGAGAATATGGTATGCATCCTTAACTTTTCATAGTCTTTTTACAGTTTATTTTTCCCACTTCACACAAAATGAGTAAAGTGCAACCATTTAGGTATATTTGCCCCTTATTCTATCCTTTATGCTGTATTTACTTCAGGAGTTATATCTACGTGTGTTACATCTCTACAAGGCAACATTATGACCTTTATTTTAAACAATTATGTTTTTTTTCCCCCATTGGATCTTCAGGAAGAAATAAAACCCATCAGAAATGTCAAATATGTGGGTCAATATAAAAGTCTATCTTTTTTTTTCTTTAAATAAATATACACAATTGTTAAACAATTATGTATACATAATTGTTATTTTAAACAATTGTTAATAACAATTTAAACAATTGTTAAACAATTATGTATTTAAAGAAAAAAAAGATAGACTTTTATATTGACCCACATATTTGACATTTCTGATGGGTTTTATTTCTTCCTGAAGACCCAGGTTTCTTTTTGGTGTTACTTTCCTTCAATCTGACAAGACTTCCTTTAGTATTGTCCTTTGGATCATATGATAACAAATTCCTATTTTTCATTTATCTGAAAATGTCTTTATCTTTTTACAAAGAATCTTTTTGCCAGAATATAGATTCTGGGTTGATATCTTTTAGCACTCAAAGAAATGGCCTGTTCCTCTTTGTTTTCCTTTTTCTGATGAGAAGTCAGGATTCATTCATTTATCATTGTCCCTGTAATTTATTGTTTTGTCTGGGTGCTTTCAAGGTTTTCCTTGTCTTTGGTTTTCAGCAGCATGACTGGGACAAGTGTGGTTTTCTTTTATTTATCCTACTAAGAGTTTCCTGAGCTTTAAACCTGTAAATTTGAATCTTTCATCAAACTTGAGAAATTTCAGCTGTAATTTCTTCAAATATTTTTTCTATCTCATTCTCACTTTTCTCTCATTCTGGGATTGCCAGTACATATGTTTAGGCCTTTTGATATTGTCCCATATGTCCTGGAGGTTGTGTTGTTTTTTCCCCGCTTTTTGTTCTATAAGTTGGGCAGTTTCTTCTAATCCTTGTTCATATTCACTGACTCTTGCATTATCTTATTTTTCAGTTCTAGAATTTCTATTGGTTCTTTTTTATGTCCTTGAATATAATTATAGTAGCTATTGAAAATCTTTTGTCTTTTAATCCAACATCTGAATCCACTCAGGATCTGTCTCTATTCATTGTCTTTTCTTTTAAGAATGGGCCCCTATTTTCTCTTTTCTTATAGATTGTATCCTGGATGTTGTGAATGATACAGTGTAGGGTCTCTGGATTATATTATATCCCTTCAGTCTTCTTAGATTGGCTTTTTTTTTCTTTTTTCCAGTTTTAAGCAGGAAGTTAGTTTTATTGGCTGAACTTTTGAGGATTCCTTTATGGGCAGGTTTATAAATACTCTTCTTCTTGTCCTCCTCCCCCAGCACTCCTAATACCTTTCGTATGTAGTCTGTGTGATATGAGACATCTGGATTTTTTAGATTTACATATAATGTTTATATGTAAATTATATAATTTCTGATGTTTACTGTACCTTGAATAAATGTTTATTGTACCTTGGCAAGCTTTGACTAGAATGTACTTATTTCTTTAAAAGCTAAATGAGTTTTTCACATGTTTTTCGTTTTCATCTTTGTTGTTAGTAAATTAAAGCCTGAAGAATTTCATTTTTTCTTTTTTAGGTGCTTTGTACTGTTACATTTGATTCATTAGAATCTAATTTTAAGTCAGACCGAATTATAACAGCTATAAAGTAAGTTATGTTTCCTGGTTATGATGTTACAATATATAATTCATGTGGCATATTACCATTATTTCTTAAAACCGTATCTCTATACTTAATTTTTCTGTTTATTACATAAGTGATTGCAAGGGGTTTTTTGTGCTATATTTGTCTCCTAACTTACTTATTCAAACAAAATATTTAATTCTCTAGCATGGGTACATTTAGTTTATTCTCTTATCTCCAGAATCATTACTCTGGATAGATTTTTCTATTAACAATAAGTAAGAATCCCAGTTCCCAAAAAGAATCTGGAAGTTGTTAAATTAAAAAAACTTATCTAATTCTAAGGTACATTTGAACTTATGTTTTAAAAAACACTTGGTTCTCCTCCTCTGTTCCTAAAAAGTCAGCAGTAAAATCATGTTGATCAATTTTATATGATCAGAATCTATATTACAGTCCTCACCAACATTTCTGCAGCAGAGTTCTGAACTCACAGCCACAAATTTTCCTCAGTGCCTAACAGGGTTGCTTCCCTTTCCTTTGTTAAGGGTCTCAAATGACCAAAGGACTACCTCCCATTTTCTGCTTCCCAACTGATGAAGATAATCCCTAGTACCTTCAAGATTGTTGTTGCTTAGTCACCATGTCGTGTCCAACTCTTTGGTGATCCCATGAACTGTAGCCCACTAGGCTCCTTTGTCCATGGGATTTCCCAGGCAAGAATATTGGAGTAGGTTGCTGTTTCCTTCTCCAGGGGATCTTCTTGACCCAGGGATCAAATACATATGTCTTTGTGTCTCCTGCCTTGGCAGGCAGATTTTTTTTTTTACCACTGAGCCACCAGGGATGCTCATCTTTAAGACAGCTTCACTAATTATTTTTCATGTACCTAATAAAAATAACAATGCAGCTGTATGTATAAGACTTGAATGTTCATCATAATCATGATTCTCTGTGGCAGGGGAGCTCTTAAACTTCTGTATTTTAAATTCCCACCTAGGCCAAAACTTGGTTGCCCTGCTGTTCTTCATGCTGACTCCCTTCTTCTAGGAGGCAACACAGCTTCATAAGTGTGTGTACTGGGTTTGGCCAGGGTACCTCTCTACGTTCTAGTCCCAGGTCTATAACCTCTGTAAGTGAGGTGGTACATATCACACATCTATGCTGGTCTTTTGTCTTCTCACCTTATGAAGTGCAGGTACTTGGCTAATGATCCCTAGGCTCCTCTATAGCCCCCTAAATCTATGATTCCTTTAATCTTCTGGAGGTGTCTTGTTTTCAAGTTTCTTTCCAAAAGGCTATAATTTATGGTTGTGCAGATCCAGCCCTGGCTTAAGACTTTCTAAATCCTCTGTACAGAGAAGTGCCTTTTGTAATCCCACTCAAAGGGAACACTGCTTGTGCCAAGAACCTGTGTATGCCTGTCTTTCCCGCAATTAAAATTTGGTTTCCTGCTTCCAGGAATTTTTTCTTCTCATCTTTATTCTCCCCAATGTTGTACATTCAGTAACAGTTCTCTTCGCAATCTTTTCAAACCCTGAAAAAAATCTTTGCCTGTCAGATCCTCTGATTGTTCTGTCATTTCAGTTATTGATTTTCATTTCACGTTTGTCTTAGAAGATCATAACTGAGATTTAAATGATATATATATAACATTTAGGATTCTCACTAGTTATTAATGCTTTAAAATGTGTCTGTTGTCTTAGTATTTTAAGTCTGGATATCTAAGTCTTTATTTGAAGCAAAATTGTTTTCTTAATCTGTGTAGAATTCATTCAAAAGCCCTGACCCTGGTGGGGGGGAGGGGGGGCGGGCAACACAACTGTCTCTGACATTCATCCTTCTAATTCTTCTGGTATTTAATTTCAGACCAATTCTCCTTAATAACCAGTTGTTTTTTTTAATTCACTTACATCTTTTTTCATTGTTTATTGAATAAATTTATATCTGCATGATGTCTTTAATATTATGCTTTTTGTTTGTAGTGGGATAAAAGATAAAAATTTCATGCTGCACTATGAGGTAAGGTGAATTTTTCCCCAGTATTTTATTTTGAAAGATTTTTACAGTAGATAACCTTTATATCCACTACCTAGGTTCCTGCCATTAACATTTTACTATGCCAGTTTTATCATATATCTGTTAAGGTTTGGGCACTTATTTTAATGCTTATAGAGGGATTTAGAGAGTAGAGAGACAAGTAATACCTTTCCAACCAACAACATCCTGTTCTGAGTCAATACATAAAGGCTAAAGTATAGTAGACAATATTGTATTAGTCAAGAAAGAGTTGTAACTGTTCACATGTATGTCCAACAAGTGGGGCTTTTCAAATACTTCACCTGGCAAATCACCATCTCCCTTTAGTTCATTTAAATGTTCATATTTTTACTCATTTGCTTAGCAGCAAAAGAACTGAGGTATTTAATGTTAAATTATTTTATGTATGACATCAGTACATGCAATGAGTTTTTGATTAGCTTTTCTAAGGGACCAGCCATGACACAACCATATAGCACTCTAATACTAGTATTTGAAGCACACAGTTTGGGAGACTAGTGTGCAGCAGCAGGCCTTCTGAGTGGCTGTTGCTGGCTGCCCAGAATCCCAGCATTCAATTTTGTTGAATCTGCTATAGCTAATAGAGAATATTTCATGTAGAAAATATATGCTAGAGAATATCTAAACCTGGAGATTCTCACAGGTTTTAAATCCCTAATATCCTGTTTGGAATATATACAGATGCTAGAGAAGCCAGAGAGGAATTATAATTGATAAGGCAAATCTTAGGTCAAGAACTGAAGAGCACATGGCAGTCTTTAAAAAAAATCTTTATAAAGTCTTTAAAAAGGGCACCTGCATAAAATACAGCTCTAGCTGATAATTGGGAAAAGAGGTGAGGGCAGAGGCAGGAGAAAGATAGGGGCTGTATTGCTATTTTATTTCATTTTCTTTTTTTAATCTTTTTATCATAAAATACAGGTACTGAAAACCATATAAAACAAAGGATGACTTAATGAGTTTTCATAAGACAGACATCCTTGTAACTACCACCAAAGTCATAGAATAGAAGGTGTCCAGTCAGTCCTTCCATGTTTTTCATCCCAGTCTTAAAAACCTTCTTTCTCTAAAAGTAACTACTATTCTAAGTTTTATATTAATAGTAATCACTTCCTTGGGTTTCTGTCACACATCCCTAAATACAACAGTGTAGTCTCATCCTTTTTTTTTTTAATTTGATATTCTTTAAGTCTCTTTTAATCTATAGGTCTCTCCTCCATCATATTCTTTTCTTTACAGTCTTTCTGTTGAACTCCCAGAGCCATCTGACCTGTAGTATTCCCCACAGCCTGGGGGCTGATGGCACTCATGGTATACAGTTCAGTGGTCTGTCTCCTGCAAATTGACCACTAGATCTAGAGGCTTTATCAGATTCATGTTCCATCTCTCTTTTTAAAAAATATTTAGTTAAAGTAAGTGGAATTCCAGATTTTTACAGGAATTTTTCAGTTTTTTAAATAACTACATCTAGTTTACATTCTTTTAAGACAGTATATCAATCAAATAAAATAGTTTGCAACTCTTGGCTAAAGTAATACCCTTATTGGAAAAGATCTGTTTCCTTAATGTGCATTTTTTAATGTATATTTCTTGTATTATAAAAATATAGTATTTTGTTAACAATTTAAATATTACAGAAGTTTGAGTTGTAAATCCTCATAACCATCCATTTCCTACCCCAGGTCATATAAACACTAGAAATAGCTACTTTTAGCAATTTGGTATATGTCTTAGGGTCCAGACATTTTCTGTGTGTATGAGTGTACTTTTTTCGTTTTTTTTTAACAAATATGGGATTCTATTTATATTTGTAACTTATTTATATATATGGGATATCTTTCCATGTCAAGTGCTTTTTGTTTGTTTTTTTAAGTTTCCTCCCTATGCAACTAATGAAATTGGCAAAGTTACTGGTGTAAATAGAAGAGAACTTGGGCATGGTAAGTACAAATCTCTGTATGTACATGATTTTACTAAAGAGACTTAACTTATTTTTTTTTTGGCTCATTATTTTCTGTTCTGATTTAGGTGCTCTTGCTGAGAGAGCTCTGTATCCTGTTATTCCTAAAGATTTTCCTTTCACCATAAGAGTCACATCGGAAGTACTAGAGTCAAATGGTATGGTTTTGAAATATTTTTCCTATTGAAAAAGAATGGACTCCCTGTTAGAGTTTTAACTTTTCATAAGTAATGTTTCATTATGTTTATTAGTACCCAAAACCACTGCAAGAGAAAAATATGTTTAATCATATACTTGTCTGAATCTCTGTTCTTACCTAATGATATGCTTTGAAAACAATATAATATAAAAAAAAAATGTTTATCTTTGTATCTCTTTTACAGTTGATCCAGTTTTGGTTATTTGCTTCCTTATTTTTATAAACAAACCATAGAGCAAGGCCAGCTTGGAAAGAGGAAGGGAGGAAAACATAGTGAACCGTTAAGCAGGGGACACTTGTCATGTATCACAGATATAAGAATATATTACAAAAAAAAAGAATATATTACAGAGAAAGGCTGGGTTTAAAAAGCCAAATTTATTTTTTTATTTTTTCAAAAGAAATTATCTTTTTTTTTTTCTTTTTTGCCATGCCATGCAGCTTGTGGGATTTTAGTTCTTCTAGATCCCCAGCCAGGGATTTAACCTAGGCCCTTGGCAGTGAGAGCACAGAGTCCTAACCACTGAGTACTGCCTGGAAATTCCCAACAGTCAAATTTAAATTGAAACTCGGTCGCAGGTGAAGGGAAGGTAGCATAATCATTAAAGGCAGAAAGGGCACAGGATTCTCAAACATGTAGCCTACCTAGATCAGATGGTTATAGATATTTTGTAAAAAATACCAAAGCTCAAAATTTAAACTAGGACTTCCAGTTCTTTACTGGGTGTGATTAGGCTATAGCTTATGGCCCAGTGAGAGAGCTAGAGCCCTGTATTTTTAACTGCCTCCTAGTTAAGCAACAAAAGAGGCATGCTGGTTTTTCTGGTAGTTTCCTAGAAACAGAATCTCTAGTACTGCTGTCCAATAGAACTTTCTGTGGTGACAGAAATTCTCTATCTGTGCTGTGCTAAAATCAGCTAAGGGACTGAATTTATTTCAGATAATTTAAATTTAGCCACACGTTGTTAATGGCTGTCACACTATCTGTGCAGCTCTGTAGTCTGTGGTTTAGGAGAGCTTGCCTTAAGTGCTTTTAAAAAGAAGGAAGGAAAGAATATTGAATATTTAAATTATAAATGAGTAATTGTAAGGAAATAACTAACAGTAGCAATTTTCTACATTTAACAAAAATCCATATTAAAGCAAGTATTTTCCTTTGTTTTTATAGGATCATCTTCTATGGCATCTGCATGTGGTGGAAGTTTAGCATTAATGGATGCAGGTAAAAGAATTATGTCTCAAAACTACCAAAGCTTATTTATATAAATAGACTTAATCAGTAATAAAATATAGGATTTTTTAAAACTGTATTTTAGCAAGACTTGAAGAAGTCAGATTACCAAAGCAGGCCAGAATAAAGATAATTAAAAAGCACAGTTTCAACTACAGATATCTGCTGAAATTCTTATTCTTGGCTAAAAGTAATAAATTGAAATTATTTATTTGGTGACCCCTTGGGCTTTTGAGAGCTCTGCACTTGATACCATTCACTAAGGAAGGTTGGCTTAGCAAGCACAAGTATTAGGACCCATAAAGGAAAATGATTTATGTAATCTTTCAGTCGTTTTAAGCAAACCCTGGGAAGAACGCCACTCATAGAAGAGTACACAGAACTTTAGGAAGGAAGACTGCAAGTGGTTCAGTATAATCTCTGGATCTGAAACACCAAAAAGGAAAGAGGTAGCATGTTAAGAGACTCTGAAAACAGTATCTGCCAGTTACCAGTGATGCTATTTAAAAAGAAAGAGAAGAGGAACCTAAATCAAAGAGGCCACACACAGAGTTCCCTATAAGTTCTCACATTTACAGTACAGAAAAGGAGAAAGAAAGAAAGGATGATATAATGAAGAATGAAATGAAAGAATGGTAGAAATGTATAATGTGTGTTCAATCAGTCAGTCATGTCCGACTCTGCAACCCCATGAATCGTATGTAGCCCACCACGCTCCTCTGTCCATGGAATTTTCCCAGCAAGAATACTGGAGTGGATTGCCATTTCCTTCTCAGGGGATCTTCCCGACCCAGGGATTGACCCCACGTCTCCTGCATTGACAGGCAGATTCTTTACCACTGACCCACCATGATACTATTATCTAAAAACCTTAAAACAAGGCAAAGTAAAAAAAGCTAAAAGCAGTTAAAGACACTTTTCTAGTTCTGTTCAGTGGAAGGAAAACATAACCTGATATTTAAGGTAGCTGGTTAAAATACCATTTCTGTTTTCACCTTCATATATTAATTCAACAAATTTTTATTATATGCTAACTCTGTGCCAAGCACTGATCTAAACTCTTGGGACTTGGTGGTGAACAAAAGAAATTCTCTGTCTCATGCAGCTTGCATTCATTACTCTTACAGTCTCATATTGGAAAACACAGAACACATCCTGAAAAAGGTGAACTGACAGATAAAAGATCACAAGAGAGTCTTTATCTGCTCTAAATGAATTCAGATCTTCAGGTCTAGACAGAAACTCATCCTAAGTAATGAGAATTTCAGGATAAGATAACTGAACCAGTTTGGCAGTATTAGAGAAATCATGGAGGTTAGTATACCAAAGAAACAAAGAATTCTTACTTTTGAAAGATATATGTATTTCCTGTGAAGTGTAATAACCGTGAACTTGACAGTGACCCTAGTGTATAAGTATTGTAGCAAGGAGGTAGAGGAGAGTCACTCCAGGTAAGCCATGCCATAGAGCAGAGGGAGGATGCTGCTTGTACAGTGTATCTAGAGCTCAGCTCAGCAGTTTGTGACCTTGGCAGAAAAGGATGCAGAAATTGATAATGGGTGATAAGTATACCATTTATAACTACTTGAAGGGTGAGCAGCCGGGACTAGAATCTGATCAGTAGGTTGGAGAGAGTTCTGAAGTGGAGCTTGAAGATGCTCCATCCTAAACCTTGTCCTTAAAAACTGACTAAAAATGTCATTGAATTGACTAAGAACACTGGTCTGCCAATAAAAAAGATACTGATAAAAAGTAGTATGTGACTAATGTGTTAAATGACAGTTTTGATCTCTTAAAAAAAAGTTAACATTAAAAAATAAGGAGCCAAATAGAAAAAGAAATTGACAAGAATGAATGTCAGATTCTGTGGGAAGAGCCAACAAATGGTATTCAATTCAAATATATGAGTGCTTGCAGTGTCTTACATCAGACTCTACAGGGGTACCCAGTTTTTTAGAAGTTTACAGGAACAAAAACATAAAGATACTAACAAATCAAAGAGATAATACAAATATGTACAAGGCACAAATATGTACAATATGGATGAAGAACTAGGTTGAACATAATTGGCTTCATAGAGACAGCTACATTTCATTTGAATTTAAAGGTTGAATGGTTGTTGACCAGGCATATTAGCAATAAGGCCCATCTTTCATGTGAAAGGAGCATGTGCAAAGTTATGAAACAGTATAGTGTGTTTCTGAAATATATTTGAAAGGTGTGATGATGTAATACACTGGGACCATATTTCAAAGATCATTATTATACTAAGGAGTTTGAAATTTTCCCAACTTAGTATTCCGTGAAAAAGAGTACCACAGGATGTTGATTATTATATACTATGGAAAAAAATATGTTTACATGGGATTAAACAAGTTTGTTTAATATGGTTTAAATAAGCTTAAATAGGTTAATATGAATATTGAATCTCTAGGAACAGGATATTTCCCAAATTTTTTTGACCACAGAACTTACATAAAAAATTCCTGAAAGCAAGTAATGGGGAACTTGAAGGATTTTATAGAGAAAAGTAGCATGATGTGAATCTGCTATTCTTTGGGGGGGTAGTTATTCCTAGCTTACATGATAGACCTAGGCGATGACATGGGAGAGAATAGGAGCTGGGGTAGGGGTAGGGGCGCTAAAAATCTGAAAACTGGACAGGGAAACTCTTGCCAGGGGAAGAAATAGTGTGGACTTGGACTAAAGAAGTAGCAATGGATATTTCAGTATTTGGAGGAAAGGACAGATTTTCTACAAAAAATATTTAGAGGATGAACCTCTAATCAGATTTTTGTGACTTGATTAAGATGAAGGAAGAGAGAAAGGAAGTGTTGATTCTAATATGTCATTGCTTTCAATCAAGACAGGG
Organism: Cervus canadensis; assembly: GCF_019320065.1. NCBI lineage: Eukaryota > Metazoa > Chordata > Mammalia > Artiodactyla > Cervidae > Cervus > Cervus canadensis. The sequence goes on along the minus strand of NC_057390.1, from coordinate 36,723,202 downwards.
AATGCAGGAGAAAAGGGATTTATCAAGGGTGATTAAATTTTGAAATTTAAATTTTTCTATTTATTTACATATTTAAGATATATTAGGGACATTTAGCTGGCGATATCCAGCAGGCATATGGGTTGTACAGATCTAGGTTTATCAGAGAGAACTAGGTAGGAGGGATAGATTTTAAGTCATCAACATTATAGGTGATAGTTAAAACTGTGGGCATAAAGAATATGAAATGAGGTCCCTACCGCATTCCTTTATGCCAAATAAGTTTCAAGTGATCAAAACTTTAAATTTCCTTTTAAAAAATTAAGATTTTATGAAACTCTTGGACAGAAAAAAATTAAGCCTTTCTAGGGAATTCCCTGGCCATCCAGTGGCCACTCAGTGCTTTCACTACAGTGGCCTGGATTCAACCCCTGGTTGTGGAACTAAGATCCCACAAGCCATGAAGTGAAGCCAAAAAAAATTTTAAAAAAAAAGAACCTTTCTAAGCAAAATCCAGGAACTATGATTACATAGAAAATCCTATACAGGAAAAAACACAAGAAAATCAACAGACTAGAAAATAATATTTTATCATGTATTTCATATTTGTATTTTATTTACTGTAACAGACTATATATTTAACAAAGATCTGTCCATATTAAAAACTCTTACAAATCAGTAACAAAAGACTAACCATGTAAGAAAATGGCTGAAGGCCATGAAGAGCCAGTTCACAGAAAAAGAAATATAAATGGTTTAAAAACATTTTTTAAAAGTTCAACTTCACTCATAAAAACAGAAATCAAGTTAAAAAGAGTAAGTTACCATCTTTATCATTCAGATGGCAAAGGTCAAAAGATTTAACAAAAATTAACAAGAATGTAGAGTAGCAGGGAGCATCATATACTGCTGGTAAAAGTATAAACTACTACAAACTGTGGAAGACAGTTTGACATTGTAAGAAATGTAAATCCACACCCGCTTCAACTCAGTAACCCCACTTCTTATAAACACATACAGGGAGTGCTCTGCAGCTATTCGAAAGAATAAGATAAAGAAAAGATTAGACTCACATTTAGATTCCTTGGGTATAATTTTTGGGAGGATCCACAAAACCTAATGGTGCTGTCATGGGGAAGTGGACTGAAGGACTCAGGCTAAAAAGATTTATCAAATACATGATTATTTTTCCAAAAGAAAAAGAAAGCTCCAAAAGCAAAGCACAAAGAAATGGATTAGTTTAAAAGTTAAGTTTGCCATTATTAGAGAAGTTTTTGTTGAGAACAAAGAATTATGTTAAAGGACTTTTATTATATATTTAAGAAGAAATGAGGCAGGCAGATGATTTACTAAGGCTTCCATGGCAGCTCAGCTGGTAAAGGATCTGCCTGCAATGTGGGAGACCTGGGTTTGATCCCTGGGTTGGGAAGATCCCCTGGAGAAGGGAAAGGGTACCCACTCAGTATTCTGGCCTGAAGAATTCCATGAACTGTATAGTCCATAGGGTCGCAAAGAGTCGGACAATTGTCAATATAGAACACCATCCAGTTATATTAAAATAAAGGTCAACAGAACGATGAATAACCTATGTTCGGCTGGTACATACACATTGTACACAAGTTCTTTTTCTCAATTACAGGAGTTCCAATTTCATCTGCTGTGGCAGGTGTGGCAATAGGATTGGTCACCAAAAACAATCCTGACAAAGGTGAAATAGAAGACTATCGTTTGCTGACAGATATTCTGGCAAGTATATTCACATTTTCAAATGTTTAATGGTGAAGATTATACACACTTTGTAAACAAAGTGCTTAGAAGAATGCTAGTGCTAGAAAAATAGAAGTCTGTGTTCGTTCTTTCCTCCTGCATATCTGCCTTGGATTTTATAGGATGTGAGTTAAAAACAAATATTACAGTATGAGTATTCATATTAGCTCACTTTAGGATGATTATAAATTAGTCCTTATACATTTATGGGACATTATCTAAAGATAAACTGATTTTCTGATGAAATATATGTAACTTAAAACACCATATTTTTTTGTATTTAATACATGAGTTTATTTTATTAATATATGAAATATATATGTTCTAAAGGGCATAGTTTACTTATAAAGCTATTTTTAAAAATTCCTCTACAGTGACTATGGGTGAATTTCACTTTTGTTTAAAACTATTACTATATCTTAATTTTTTAAATTGTTTAAGGGGATTGAAGATTACCATGGTGACATGGATTTCAAAATAGCTGGCACTTCTAAAGGAATAACTGCATTGCAGGTATTTTAGAACCTATTTTATTTTTAAATACTTAATTATATCAGAAATCAATATTTATATAATTTTTTGACTTTTCCATATTAGGCTGACATCAAATTACCTGGAATACCAATAAAAATTGTAATGGAAGCCATTCAGCAAGCCTCAGGTACACCAAGCCAGTATGCCTGATTCTTCTTTCATCACTATGTGTTAAATGTGAATTATAATTCCCATTAGGTGTATTATTTAAAATAGGCTTATTCTAAAATACTGCTTTAGAAAATGAAATTTAACGTAATAACCTAAGTCAAGAAGTATTAAGTTACTAGGTACATGACTATCACCAAAGTGGATGACCAGTGAAAATTCAATTTTTACAAATTGACTCCCCAAGATAGGATTTATGGAGAGGGGAATACAAATAGAATTTTTAAGGTAATTGAGATGCAAAGAACTTTGATTATTATGTTTTTATTTCTTCTAGTGGCAAAAAAGGAGATATTACAGATAATGAACAAAACTATTTCAAAACCTCGAGCATCTAGAAAAGAAAATGGACCTGTTGTAGGTAATACATTAAAATTATTGATTTGATAAGGTAAACATTATTATATGGAAGTACACTACTATGTAAAACTTTTTTAATTCATACACAAAACAAAACAATTTAAATGCTTTTATAGTTAAAATACTTTAAATTTGAGGGGATAATCTGAAACATAAGAACTTTTTTAGTCACATAGTAAACTGTTTTTCTGTTTCATACTAAAATATTTCTACGTGTGTCTTATCCAAGTCTTGACTGACCAGTACATTTCTAGGTTCATAAATACATACATATATATATATTCATGAATGAATGAATGTGAATTATTTCTATTTTTGTCTATGCTGCGTTTCAGAAACTGTTCAGGTTCCGTTATCAAAACGAGCAAAATTTGTTGGACCAGGTGGATATCATTTAAAAAAACTTCAGGCTGAAACAGGTAAGAGTTGTATGATGTTTGGGATTTTTTATTTAGGTCATATAGGTTTGCCATTACATCTCTACTGTGTTTCTCCAAAAATATGTTTGAGAAATGTAACGTTGACATTTCAGTGAGATGAGAAAAGGATGTAACATTGACATGTCTTTATTTCTGTGTATGCCTCTTAATTAGTAAACGATCATCTTTAATTATATTCAAGAAGGGTGACTTAGAATTAATCCGTTCCTCAACATTTAAAAATCAGACATTTAGAAAAACTACTTTTTACGTTAGAAGAGTTTTCTTTAATTTTTCTTATTATGAGTTCTATTTTTCACTTAGTCTTATTTATTTAGACTCTTTTATTTCTTTAGAGAATATGTGTAGAAGTAGTATGCTTTACTTTGCTTTTTTTTCTGGAATCAATGTTTTGGGATACCTAGTCACTTACCAGCTTTGAGGTTATAGAAGGAGCATAAGAAGTCAAGTAACCTTAGGCAGTTCTCAAGATTGAGAAATGACATGATTTCATCCCTCATCCATCCGACGACCACTCTAAAAAGAGGGAAAAAGAAGAAATGGTGAGGAATTAAAAGCACAGAACCAAAATTAGAACTTAAATGTTTTCTCCCACCAAGAAAGTAGGGACACTGGTTCACTATTGTATCCCCAGGGCCTGGCACAGTGTTAAGTCTTTTCTCCACTGGAATGAGCAAGTTAACTTCAATATGTAATAAATTATCTTTTTAAAAGGAGTCACTATCAGCCAGGTAGATGAAGAAACATTTTCTATCTTTGCACCAACACCTAGTGCCATGCATGAAGCAAGAGACTTCATTACTGATATCTGCAAAGATGATGTAAGTATTGAGCTTTTGATAGTTACTTTTTTTTTCTACCTTTTGTTACTGTTTTCTTTATGAATCTTATGGTTTATTTTGTACTTACAGCAAGAGCAGCAATTAGAATTTGGAGCAGTGTACACCGCCACAATAACTGAAATCAGGTAATATCAACTAAAATGCTGTGCTACTTTTTGTGTAAGATTTTATATTATAACCTCATATTAACTTCACATTTGCATTATTTATTTTGCAAGTATAAGGTGTTTAGATTATGTGTCAATTACCATATAATCATTATTCTTAAGATAAAATTTATTTTCTACACCAGTTTGTAGATTCTCATGAACATGGTTCTGTGATGATTATTATACTAATAGATTTTTCTGACTGAATTGCTTTCTTTAACCAAAGTTCCCACTCTTTTAATCTTCCATTAAACATATTTCCTTTCTCTTTGTACTTTTTTTCTTTTTGGTAGTTTCTTGTTGACTTGTTTTAAAGTTAGTATTAAATGCCTAAGTAGTACAATTTTTTAAATGCCAGTTTCAACCTCAACTCATTTTTTTAAGCTAAAAAGACTGAATTTTCTGAAGCAGAAAATTACCTTTTTGGGACTTCCCTTGTGGTCCAGTGGTTAAGACCACAGGCTTTCACTGCAGGGGGTGTGGGTTCGATCCCTGGTCAGGCAACTATGATCCCACATCCCCTCCCTCCCACCTCCCCACCAAAAGAAAGAAAATTTACTTAATAAGAAAAAGAAAAAAGAAATTATCAAATACAACATAATGTTTGAACTAATTGAAATGAATTATAAAAGACAGTGGAATAGTTTGTTTAATATCACAAGTGAAAACTAAGAAATTGCTGGCTTATTTTAGTAGGGTAAAGGAAAAAAGATATCTTTTTTAATAAAATAGGTATCCCATTTTATCTAACCCGCTTCCTTAAATTTGGGCTTCCCTGATAGCTCAGTTGGTAAAGAATCCACCTGCAATGCAGGAGACCCCAGTTGAATTCCTGGGCTGGGAAGATCCACTGGAGAAGGCATAGGCCACCCACTCCAGTATTCTTGGGCTTCCCTTGTGGTTCAGCTGGTAAAGAATTTGCCTGCAATGTGGGAGACCTGGGCTCAATCCCTGGATTGGGAAGATCCCCTGGAGAAGGGAAAGGCTACTCCAGTATTCTGGCCTGGAGAATTCCATGGACTATATAGTCCATGGGGTCGGAAAGAGTCAGACACGACTGAGCAACTTTGACTCGCTTCACTTCACTTCCTTAAATCACTACTTAACAGGTTGCTGATAATTCTACACTTACTTTAAAATATTTAAGGCCATTCAAAAGCTTTTGGAAAATATTATGAAGAGAAATATAAAAGAATATATATTCCAAAAGCTTTTCCCTACCTATTTTTCCTTTATCTTTTCTCTGTCCTTTGATCCGTAAGTATTTAAATACAATATGTATTTTCTGTTAGAAAAATAAGTATCCCACTTAGATAATCATACTTTTTATAGTTATAAAAAACATGTACTAGAGAGTGGTTTTTATGTGTTTTTTTACTTTGTTCTCCTGTGAAAACATAACCACAGTTTAATTATCTGTAGATAATAAAGTTCCTTATTATTCTAATCAGGCTTATTTCCTTACTATAGAGACACTGGAGTAATGGTTAAACTCTATCCAAATATGACTGCAGTACTACTCCACAACACACAACTTGATCAACGAAAGGTAAAAACAAGAAAGGCAGATTTGATTATTTTTTTAACTGCCTTAAAATAACCATAGTGAAATTACCTAGGTTGATAAGGACTGTACACTTTGTCCACTACTAGACTAAATACAAAGACAAAACAAACAAGACAGAAATACTGCTTGACAAAAGGGTTTACACTGTTTACCAGATAATGTTTCTCCTTCGATGATGCTATGAATAGAAACATTCTTGAATGTTTTGAGGTGGAACAGTTCTAGAGTTAACACATAGCAATTTCTAAAAACATCTAGCTATAGCCCTGTTTTCCCAATTTTCCTGACTAGCCAGTCATGGAAAGATAATTCTTAGGATGTCCTTAATCTTTATTATAGTTCTATATTTGGAAGACTTAAGAATATGAAACCACTCGAGAATACTATGGGGCAGAGAAATAATAGGTGTTTTACCAAATATTAAAATATTATATAAAGCAATACAGGATAAAACAATGGATTACTGGCCCAGAAATGGACATCAAAAATCAGAAATAAACCCAGTGATGTGCATAAGAATATAATACATACTAAAAGTTGCATTTTTAGTTGAGAAACAAAGATTATTCAATAAATCATATTGGAATAGCCTGTTTTCATAAAACAAGATCTTTCCTCTTTTTATACCAAAGTCCTATTTGGATCAAGGAGTTAAATGTAAAAAAAGAAAAAAATGTTTAAGGCAGTGAGGGCAGAAAAAGAAAATCTGGACATCCGGAAGGGTAAGGGTTGAGGCAGAACACTAGATGAAAATACAGATATTTTATTAATCTTGGAACTGGAAGAGTCTTTTTCAGCATGATATCAAAGCCAAAAATGTAAATAAAGTGATAACATTTGACCCCATCATTTTTTAAAATTTTGGCAAAATTATAGTAAGTTTGAAAGACAAGCAACAATTTAAGGGGAAAAAAACACTTTAACATATGACAGAGGCTTCATATATTGAGGGTTTGTATAGACCAGTAAGAAAGATGAGTATCAATAGGAAAAATGAGCAAAGAACATGGAAAAATTGTTTTTTAAGCTGACCAAGATATTCAGTGTCAATAGCAATTTTTTTAAATGCAAGTAAAGCCAAGTTCCCATTTTTCAGCTTTTCAGATAGTTGAAAATTCCCAGTGTACATCAGAGTGTAAAGATAAAAATGGACTTACAGGAATGTAAATTAGGGCAAATTTTTGGAGTGTCTAGTAAAGGTACAAGTACCTTTGGACCTACGAGTCCCATCACATATAGGACATTGTTCTGAAAAGATAAGAGTACATGAATATATAATCATTGTAAGACTGCAATTTATTTTTCCTCAGCATTTTATTTTGAAAATTTTTAAACCTAGAGAAAAATTGAAAAAATAATAGACCAAATATTTATATACCTTGCCCCTAGATTCATAGATTAAACCAATAAAGCTATTTTCCACTTGGAAAAAAATGTGTACTACCATAGATAGTAGGTAGTTATGCATGACAACTAATAGATTAACATGTTGTCTTTCAGATTAAACATCCCAGTGCTTTAGGATTAGAAGTTGGCCAAGAAATTCAGGTACTTGTATTCATCCTTTTAGCCTTAAAGTTGTAAATTATACTTTAAGTTTCAATTATTTGTTTAATCAAATAAGCTGAAAGAATCAAATCTACATTTGTGGTTTATGTTATTTATATGCTGTCTTCTTTTTTAACTTCTTCCTTAAAACAGACTCATTAGGGATTTAGATACAATTCTTACCCTCAAAGAGCTTACAGGTTAGTTAGGACAATAGTCCCCCTTTAAAGCTTTTAAAAATACATGAGCAACTCAGTGATGGATATGTAGAATCAGTGATTCAGAGACAGGACATGAGAAACATGATAAGTAACTTTGAGGAGTTAAGACTTGAATTGCTTCGGTGTATACTGGTTGAGGCTGAAAGTTTTTAAGTTTGATGAAAGCCATGATGTCAGTTCTGGAATTTTGATAACAAAATTGACCTTTGTAATAGTCCTTATGAATAGATGAAAGAAGTGGTTGCCAGTCTGTTTTTCGGGTTTTTTTGTTTTGTTTTTTTTTTGTTTTTTTTTGGCTACACTACATTCTGTTCCAGTAGTACCTAATACCTATGACCTGAGTAAAAACTAGACATAAGTTTATTCCCAATCTGTCATTCCATTATCCACAAAGCCTCCAGGGAAAAGTAAAAACTACAACATAATCTCTCTGTATAAGATTTTTTTTTTTTTAGCATCAGAAGGAACTTAAAACTTAGCACATCTCCCCCTGACCTTCGGTGTCTAAGGTCAAGCCGAGTAACCTTCAGCATGATAGGTGGTCCTTTGAGTGTTAGTCTGAGTGACCTAAGCATAATCCTAAATAGATTGTAGCACAGTTAGGGTCAAGAAGCTCTTGTCTAGATTCATTCACCATGGTTTTTACTGTTCTTCCATAATAGGGACAAACAAAAAGGCACAGATAAGTCTAACAGAAGATTATAATTGGGCAACTAAATATCCGTCTCTTTTCTCTTTTTATAATCACTACTTAAAATATATATATATATATATAATCACTACTTAACCAAGTATTTATTAGCATATACCTCCAATTAGCACTGAGGTATGGTTTCAGTGAACAAGTGAAAACTTTAATCATTGTCTTTTTGGACCAAGTATCTTTTAATTTGGGTATCAGTCAATGTGCTATAACTTATAAAGTATGTTGTTCAGTCACTCAGTCATCTCCAACTCTTTGCAACCCATGGACTGCAGCACGCCAGTATATTTAAAGTATATTTGTTTCTTTAAAACAGGTGAAATACTTTGGACGTGATCCAGCTGATGGAAGAATGAGGCTTTCTCGTAAAGTGCTCCAGTCTCCAGCTACAACTGTTGTGAAAACTTTAAATGACAGAAGTAGTATTGTAATGGGAGAATCTGTTTCACAGTCATCATCTAATTCTTCCCGGTGATTTTTTTTTAAGAATTCTAGAGTGATATTCTATATTCTATAGAGCAAAATTTCAGTAGCATCTTCTAATGTGTAGATTTATATATAATATAAATATATTCTAATGATTTGTATGAAAATGCTCATTTTACGTGTTCCATTTTTTAAATTCCTAGTTACCTGTATTATTATTTACATTATAAATCAATACATATTTATTATTAAAAGTAAATCATTTATACATATAAGACTCCCAGCTGCTAATAATTTGGAAAAATAAAACTAGTTCTTAACCTCTAGAGACTGATGGAGAAGGAAATGGCAACCCACTCCAGTATTCTTGCCTAGACAATCCTGTGGACAGAGGAGCCTGGTGGGCCGCTGTCCATAGGGTCGCATAGAGTCAGACATGACTGAAGCGACCTAGCATGCATGCATGTGTTGCAGAAGGAAATGGCACCCCACTCCAGTATTCTTGCCTGGAGAATCCCAGGGACGGAGGAGCCTGGTGGGCTGCCATCTATGGGCTCGCACAGAGTCGGATGACTGAAGTGACTTAGCTGTAGCAGCAGCAGTGCCACAAAGTGAAAATACAGGTCACTAACTACAAACCACCAAAGGGTTCCATTTCCACTTAAACCAAGGTCATACACGTGATATCTGAACTTTTTTTATTTTTGTCTTCATTCATATCTTGGTAGTTTTCCCTGCTTTGCATTAAGTTCTTATAGGGGGGCTATTATATACTAAGATCTCTAATTTATAATGACTCAAACTGACTACCCATCTTTGGTAGTAATGCAGTATAGGTACTCACAAGACTTGTTCCTTTATAATCTTTGTTACTAACACTTCCCTGCCCATAAATCACAGTTTTTTAAATACAGTCATTTTTTTTCTTCTCTTATAGAATATCTTGAGTTTCTGGATCTAACATCATTATCTTTCTTACTTCAGTTCAGCCAAGCATAGCATTCATTTATTCAATACTTACTATGTGCCAAGTTCTAGAATGTATACAGGAGGTATATCAGTAAACAAAACAAAGTTCCAATGCTCACATTCTAGTGGATGGAAACAATAACTATACAAGTCAGATAGTGGTAAGTTCTTTAAAGAAAAACTGGGTAAGGGGGATAGGGTGATTTTTTTTAATTAAAAGAAAATGGTACTATTGTAGATAAAATGATCCAGAATAGCATCTCTGAATAGGTAACATTTGAGCAGAGACCTAAATGAAGTGGAGGAAGATACACAGCAATTTTGGAAAGAAGATTCTGGATAAAGGGACTAACAACTTTATGAGTGTGCTATGTGTAGAATACACAGCAGCCTTTCTATTCTAGGAACCAATTTCACATAGTCCTTTTACTCCTTAGTCTTGGGCCTGTTCTTCACCAAAATTAGCAAATTTTATAAAAGAATATAAAACAGGAGGAGATATAATCAGCACAAGGTGATAATTTTCAAAGCATTTAATCTGGAAAGAATGTTTGCTTACTTGTAAGAAGAGGAAAGATACGAAGGTCGTTTAAGTTTAAATGACCTTTACAAAATTTAAGGCTCATGAGAGACTAGAGTGGTAGGCAGCAAAAATGAAAAAGAGAATCTTATCTTGGCATCAAGGGTCAGAACCAATCTAAATTAAGCTAAAACTGAGAGGGAATTTTATCACAGGGCCATGAGTTTATTTCACAGAAAGTAAGTCATAATCCCTATGGTGGAGTGGAATCAGGACGGTCAGGTAATTATTAGGAACTGAGACAGCTCCCCACTGCCTGTGGAGTCTCATGACCTCTCATTTGTGCTTCTTTCCATAGAACAGCTTTTTTCTTCTAAGTCAATATATTTTCATAGCATGGGGCAAAAGATGGCTGTCCACAGGAAGTTACTTGTCTCTGAGTTCAACTTCTGGAGGAGAAAAGGACAGGCTTAACTTGAGAAAGGTGTCAAACCTGATCAGGATTGCCAGATAAAATAACAGAATGCCAAGTGAAACTGAAATTACAGGTAAACAAATGTTCAGTATGGTATGGCCTCTACAATATTTGGGATATACTTACATTTAAAAAAAATTATTCCTCGTCTATTTGAAATTCACATTTTACTGGGTTTTATGTATTTTTGTTTGCTAAATCTGATAACCCTAAACCTGGTGCAAGCAAGTCAGTCAAGGAATCCTTAAGGGCTCATTTCTGGGAGAGGAAAACGTACAGAAAAAATGGACTGAGCCTATACCCAAGATACTGCAGAACAAACAATAAAAAGAAAATGGATAGACTTAGATTAACTCAGATAGTAGGGGATACAGGTGAGAAAAGAAAAAAGGCAGATTTCAGCTGAGGGTTGTGAAGACAGGCAGATCTATGATATGAATAGTAAACCTGGAGGGGTAAATAGTTTTAAAGAAAAAAGTGTTTGATTTATTAAAAATGAGCATGAAATCACCAACCAACATATTGGTTGGATATTCACCTGAACATCCGAAAAAGCAACTGAGGCATAAATGACTTTTGCAGAGATAATGTTTTAAAACAATCTTAGTTTTACCATCTCAAGCATATCTCAAATCACTGCAACAGGTTTCAAATTAAATTCTGAAATTTACAAAATTAAAGGTAATTAAAACTACCTATTATGAGCACAGTACTAAGTTATGGAATAGTTTGTTTCCTTCTGAGATTTACATATAGAGTCAGTAATTTATGAAAAGCTGATTGATGAGCAGTCTAGTAAAGGTTTTTAAAAGTCATAAAAAGATAGGGGAAAAAATAGGTTAATTCTAATCGGAAGAAAAAGTGAAAATTTCTAAGAAGTGGAATTTGAATAGGACATCATTAGGGAAAGGTGATATTTGAGTTGGGCTTTTAAGAATGATTATAAAGGGAAAGCCTGCCTGTGGAATGGAACAGTTTTATCAGTGGATGAAGAAGGCAGTAAGTAGAGGCCAGATTGTAGAGGGGTTTAGGATAGTAGACTTAGGACTCTGAACTTGATTCTGCATATACTGAGAAACATTAAAGAATACCCATTGTTTCATGAAAACCAAAACACAGTCGGCTATAGTTTTGATATTGTGGTCATAAAATTTAATGCAATTGCCAAGGACTCAGAAGAGACGATATTTTTAAAAACACTAAAATGTGTAGGCCATTATCATCTGTGAAAACAGATAAATTATTTTAATAAAATATTGGCAATAGCTATTAGGACCAAATAGTCTACAGGAATGCAAGGATGGGTAGGCATATAATCTCTATAGTGAATTATAGAGAAAAACCATATGATAACCAGATGCAACAGAGGCAATTTTATAAGATTCAATGTACATTTCCTAGAGAATTTAGAATATTAGTATTTGTCCTCAACTTGGTAAGTGGTATCTATCAGCAATGAAGAACATGTATACAAACACTGAAGATGTTGCCATTAAAGTCAGGAACAAAACAAGAATCACCACTATTTGACTCATCAGTGTTGAACGATGAATGATGAACATAACACACCATCAGTGTTCTGAGGTCCTAATCAGTGTGGTAAGATTAAAAACAGGTGGAAGAGAAAAAACATTTGCAGATGATTATCTAAAACACACTTTAAATTGTTATAAAACAGGCCACAAATACCTGCCAAAATAAATAGCAGTCCGCTGCTGTTATGATATGAGCTCATTTCCACTTCTCTCAATTTTTCCAGGTTTCAAAGAGCTACACCAGCAGTGAGTTTGCCCCATCCCCTGGGGTCCTGACCAGGATTAAATCTTCTGTCCCAAAGTCAGTGAAATCTTGATTATCCAGTCTTAGCCTCCAGTCCCCTTGATCAAGAACCCTCAAAATTCAATCCCAAGTGTACTCTGGTTCCTGTTAGTACATGTTAGTTTACTATTTCAGTTCCTTTGGTGTATAATCTCCTCCCTTATCAGGCAAAGCAGTCCCCAGGCATATTACAACTAGATTTTACCCCAAGCCAAAGTTGTCCATTAGAGGAGTTCTGTGGACAAGAAAGGACAAGTCACCCAAAGGGGTCACTTGCTATCGAATAACTGTTCTCCAGAGTACAGTATCTTTAAGGAAATCAGAATGGTGCATGTATATGGCCACCACACAAATCAAAAATCAAAACAAACTAAACCTACATACAGCAATTAATTGTCGTACTAGAGTTGGCCAAATAAAACAATGGAAAAAGTGAATGCAGACTCAAATCCAGATATATGTCTGTGAATTTAATAAAGAATATAATTTAAATAGCATTTCAAATAATTTCATCTGTAAATGATGTTGACAGTTGACTCTCCCATTTGAAAATTTTAAATTAACATCCTATTTGATATATACAAAAGGTTTCAAGTGAATTAGAAAACTAAACATTAAAAAATGTTAAACATTAAAAAATTAAAAAACCATAAAAGCATGACAATACCTTGGTTAAACATGAAAAATGAATAACACAGTTAAGTAATTTTTTTAAAAGAGTCCAAAGGACAAACAAAAGACAATAGCAGAGATGAGATTTTAACAAATGTTGGTTGCTTGACAAGCAAATAGAAAAGCAGTGGTAAATGTAGCAAAACAGAGGAAGTCACAATCTAGATGACCCACAGAGGTGATGAGGCAGAAGAGCACAAATCATCTCCACCAAAAAAAAAGAAAAGGATCAGGGCTGAGAATTTGAGGGCGGGTTAAAAGTCTATACAGAGACATGCCTGACTCCCTTCCAATTTCACATAACCAAAGGACTACCATTATCCTACACAAACACACTCATACCCATACATGCTCTTGTGCCACGACCATCTCAGAAGAATGAGATCCTAGCTACCGGAGATGCAATGGTGAGAAAAACATAGCTCCTCAGACTCATGAAAATTTTTTATCTTCATGTGGAGACAATTATTAATCAAAACCCATACAAATAAATATAAAGGTAAGGATTCAGCCTGAGGATAGATGAGGCAGAGCAGAAAGTAGAATCAAGAGGAAGGAAATCAAATTCTCATTGATACTCAAGTCAATCAAATCAACACAGGTTCATCTTATCTTCAGACTTTCTATTCACATGAGCCAATGAGTTCTCTTATCATTTAAACTAAAGGGAATTAAGTTTTCTGGTACATTCCAAGGGATATGGAAGGAAGTCAAGGAAGGCTCCTCTACATAAATGATAATTGTAGTGACATCTGAAGGATAAAGCAGGAATCATCATGAGATGATTGAAAAGAAGGAAGTTCAGACAAAAATGTCTATTTTAATCAAGTAAAACAGGTTGAAAAATGTTTGTGGGCATTATCTACATAGAGATCTTTAGTGAGTTTAACAGAGCTTTTTGGTGAGGACTGAGTGATGGAAACCAGAATACGCATGTGTATGCACATGCGTGCATGCTCAGTCGTTTCAGTTGTGTCCGACTTTTTGTGACCCTATGGACTGTAGCCCACCAGGATCCTCTGTCCATGGGATTTTCCAGGCAAAAATATTGGAGTGGGTTACTGTGCCCTCCTCCAGGGAATCTTCCCAACCCAGGGAGCAAATCCGAGTCTCCTGCATTGCAGGCAGATTTTCTACTGCTGAGCCACTGGTGAAGCCCAGAAACCAGAATAGGTAAGTTCAATTAAGGACTGAATGGTGAGGTGAGGAAATGAAATTGAGTATAAAACAACTTCAACCCTTGAAGAGTTTGGCTGAAAAGAAGCAAAGAAATCGGAGTATCAGTGAAGAAGATACAGGTTATCAGTTTTGATGACTTTTTAAATGGGGATAGCCTTAAAGATTAGTCACCTTGAGGAAAAACTAATTATACAGCAAAAAATCTCTCATAAAAGTTTTTTCATAAAAATATCCAGAAAAGGCAATGGCAACCCGCTCCAGTACTCTTGCCTGGAAATCCCATGGACGGAGGAGCCTTGTAGGCTGCAGTCCATGGGGTCGTGAAGAGTCAGACATGACTGAAGCGACGCAGCAGCATAAAAATATCAATTAGGAAGGGTGAAAACAGAAAGCCTCACATTTCAAGGACATGACTTTCACCTTCATGCACTGGAGAAGGAAATGGCAACCCACTCCAGTGTTCTTGCCTGGAGAATCCCAGGGATGGCGGAGCCTGGTGGGCTGCCGTCTCTGGGTTCGCACAGAGTCGGACACGACTGAAGCAACTTAGCAGCAGCAGGAGACAGCATAAAATTATCAAACAATTAGGAAGGGTGAAAACAAAGCCTCACATTTCAAGGACATGAGGCAATAAGATTGAGAACCCAGTTTTACTCTGTAGAGAGAACTGTTTTTAATCCTTAAGAATTAAAAAGTGTAATGTACTCTCGAGACATTTGGCAAGGATGAGAGATAATTCCGATGATCACAACAGGAGGATGAGGTGCAACACTACTAGCATCTGGTGGGTAGAAGCAAAGAATGCTGCTAAACATCCTGTGATGCACAGGACAGCCTCTCACAACATAGAATCATCCAGCCCAAAATTTCAGTGGTGCCAAAGTTGTTAAGCCCTGCTCTAGGAATTTAACCTACGCATGTGTTGACACACATAAAACTACTTCTGTACAACCATTTATTGTTTGAAATTACAAAGTACTGGAAATGACATAGGTATATATAGAAGGTTTAAACAAACTAAGGTACACTACACCACCACTACATGATATTCCATTATTTGTGTTTAAAAAAGAATGGTAGAAGTAAATGTTACATATATAGATAAAGATACCTATCTATCTTAGCCTTTGGGGTTGAATCTTCCTGAAAAAAAAATTTTGCTGGGAAAAAACACAGTGTTGCAGTGCATCACTGCCCTCAGTATATTTTAGAGAATCTTGCTCTGGCCCTCTGTCCATGCTTCTCTCCATGGGATGAGAAATCAATGAAACCAACGGATGTGTCCAGCTGGAATCCACTCTTTCCCTTCCAGATCATGCTCTGGGCACCCTGGAATTCCTTGTCCCAAAGGCCAAGCCTGCTCCCAGGGTCTGCACAGTCCTCTTCCCAAATTCTGTCCTCTTGAGGAGCAACCAAGGGTGACTACATTCAGGGAATGCAAACATAGAATCTGGACAAAAGGTTAGGGTATCCTATTTGTGCACATGAGAGCCGTCAAAGTGCAGGACAGAGCTGAAGTGTGAGAGAGAAGGCAGGCTAAGGACTTCAAGGGCCAAAGGGAGAAGGTGGAACTCTGAAGAGTTCAAGAATTCTAGATTTGAATTTAGTTTCCAGGCCACATGAATATGTATTTCTCAAGGTATGCCAATGGTAGGAAAAGAAAATATATTTTTATTTAATAGATTGATTTAAAAATTTAAAATCTTCAGACATATAGTATACTGTCTTCCATTTGTATGCTTGTCCTGGATCTTACCAATGTTAGAGGTCGGCCCTTTGCAGAAGATAGAGAGAACCCCTGTGACCTAGAACAAAAAAGAAACAAAACCTGGGCCAGAGGATCCAGCAAGGGGCAAGATGAGTCCCACGGATTTAAATCTGTTCCCTATTTCTCTGTTCCTTTATTTCAGATCTTGGGGGGTATAGCAGAAAAGGGATACTATAGGAAATATGGAAGCAATGCTTTGAAACACTGCTCAGATCATTTCATTCCTTAGTTCAAAACTCCCCAGTGAATTTGCAACTCTTCAAAGTAAACTCCAAGGCCCCAAAATGGCCTCTCTCCAACTCCCAACTTTACTTCCCACCATTTTCCCCCTTTCTCACTCCACTCCAATCACACTGGTTTCCTTACTATCCCTCTCACTCACTCAGGATGCTACAGCCTCAAGGCTTTGTACTTGCAGTTGCTGTTTTCTGGCTCTCTCTGCCCCCAGGGAAATGCATAGGAGACCCTCAGAAGCCTCCCTCAATGAACATTACCCTTCCCAAACTCACTCTCTATTTTTTTTTTCCCTTTGGTCATAACATTTACCAGTATCTAGCATAGATTTGTTTATTGTCTTCCTACACTAGAATGTGGGCTTCCCTTGTAGTTCAGTGGTGAAGAATCCACCTGCAATGCAGGAGACAGGGGTTTGATCCCTGGTTCGGTAAGATCTCCTGGTGAAGGAAATGGCATCCTACTCCAGTATTCTTGCCTAGGAAATCCCATGGACTGAGGAACCTGGCGGGCTACAGTCGATGGAGTTGCAAAGAATTGGACACAACTGAGGGACTAAACAACAACACTAGAATGGAAGCGGCATGAAAAGAGGAATTTTTTTTCTATTTATTCACTGAATAGAACAGTGTCTAGCACACAGTATACACTCAATGAGTGTTTGTTGAATGACTGAATAAATACAGGAAATGACTCCTGTGATTTCAATTTTTTCCAGTTAGATCTTCTTTATAAGATAGTAAGCTCTTAACATATGGTGTCAAAGTGACTTCTATATAGTCCTCATTCTCTTAATATTAATAACTTGCTCATAAATTCTTTTAGGCCAGTAACACATTATGACTTTGTTCACCTGGTCCCCACAGCCTTACACACCTTTCAAACCAAACTTCCACTCAGGGATCCTCTAACATCAGGTCCAAAAGTTACCGGTGTGAAGCCTTCTCTGACCTGAGATAGAGATGTTATTTTCTCTGGGCTCAAAATGCATTTTGTGCACATTAGTCACAGCAATTAATGTGCTCTATTGCTACATATATTGCACGCATCTCGTTCATGGCGTCGCGAAGAGTCGGACACGACTGAGCGACTGAACTGAACTGAACTGTGCTCAGTCACTAAGTCATTTCAGACTCTTCTGTGACCCCATGGACTGTAGTCGATCAGGCTTCTCTCTTCCTGGGGTCTTCTCGGGCAAGAATACTAGAGTGGGTTGCCATTTCCTTCTCCACAGGATCTTCCCCACCCAGGAATCGAACCTGCATCCCGTCTCCTGCAATTCTTTACCCCTGCGCCACCTAGGAAATCCCCAACATATATAACTACTTAAATTCAAGTGTATTTTCTTAGGTTCTCTTTAGATTAAAAGAAAACCCTATGTAGCCAGATTTTGAAAGGAGAATATATTTTTCATCAGGAGCCTACTCTGTGTAAGCATGTCATGTGTCAGTTCGTATGCTGGGCGTACGCAAAAGATTTGGTCAAAAGAGAAGCACGTTTTGACAACACCATTGGTAAGGAATGACTACAACTCCCAAGATGCGCCGCAGGGTAAAACGTGTCGATCTCGCTTGATTTTCACCCTTCAGACTGAAGGGCTGTCAAGAGCTGGCGGCAGAACAAGCTCAAACTGTCTTTAAAAACGAACAAAAAGAATCTACCAAGAACGAACAGCGACTGACAAACAATACAGCGCATGGCTCGTATCTACCGCGCAGTGTCTGACAATTAATGTGATGTGTGACAACCGACGTGAACGTCCAGAGAATTGCTCCCTCACTTACTCAGTGCGGAAGACCTCCCGAGAGAGAACGCTAGAAATGCCAGCAGGAGACACTCAAAGATATGGAAACAGTGCTCTTAGATGTGTTCGGAAGGCAGTTCCCCGCCACTTGCCTAAACTTATCTGAAGACTTATGTTCCGAGGTTACCAACGCAGGAAGGACACTGTATTCAAGAAGCGGAAAGTATGCCAGCCACCAAAACCCTGACGGTAAAACGCCTGGACGAGAAATAACTTGTCAGTGCACTTTTGTACGATGTTATAATCTCCTGGAGATCCACAGAACAATTCCTGAGGAGATGCTTACTGTAGCAGAGTCCTTAGCGAGTTTTAGTGGGTTTCGGGTCGCATTAAAGGGCTAACGTCTTCACAAAAAGAGGTTTAAACTATTTTTCTCTCACAGGCTGAAAGGGCGAGCTTCCACTAGGGAGTGCGAGCACATTTCCTTCCCTTCTGCTCAGGGTGAGTCCCGTCCAAGGATGCGTACCTCCCAAGCTTGCTTCGTTTTTTCCACAGAGCTGGATCCCACGGCTCCTCACACGCCGGGCGCAGCCCCAACAAACCGCACGAAGCCGAAACCACAACTCCGCTCTCGCCGCCAGTCGAGAAGAGTCTCGCGGCACTAGCGGAGACCCGGAGCTCGCGAGAACCGCCCACCTAGCTGAGAGCCCACTCCTGCAGGCGGAGCCAAGAGAGGAGGAAGTCGCACTTAGACCCACCCACCTCGCTCCACTACCCCGCCTCGCGAGAATACTGAGCACGGCCGACCGGGCTAGCGCGTGCAGAAACGGAGGCGTCACACGTTGGACTCGTCGGCCGCCGTAGCCCCTGCTAGGACAGCCCGTGCGAACCTGCTGGAGGAGGAAGAGAAAGGCAGAGAGAATCGGGTTACAAGATGGCGGGTCTTTAGTAGTTACCGCGGCGGCGGCGGCGGCGGCGGGAGAGCGAGCGAGCTCTGGGGGGTAAAGGGTGGGGAGGGTGGGTGCGTTCGGGGGTGAAGTGAGAAGTAACTGGGAATCTGGGCGGCAAGGTCTCAGTGGCTCCTGTTGCCCTTTTCCCGCGGCTGAACCTGGAAGCCATGGTGAACTCGGGCCTCTCCGGAGCCGCCGCCGCCGCCGCTACTGCCGCCACCGCCGTTACCGTCTCTCAAGAGTGAGGGGCGAAAAGGAGGTGAGCCAGGAGGCGGCGGCTGGAACTGTGGGGACAGCAGTCACCATGTCGGATACGCGGCGGCGAGTGAAGGTCTATACCCTGAACGAAGACCGGCAATGGGACGACCGAGGCACCGGGCACGTCTCCTCTACCTATGTGGAGGAGCTCAAGGGGATGTCGCTGCTGGTTCGGGCAGAGTCCGACGGTAAGGTTATTGGAACCGTAGGATAGGGGACAATGCCTCCGGTTTGGGCACAGCCTGGGGTTTAGGCCCTGAGCCGAGTACTGTTACTGCCAGCCGCTTGGAACAGCGCCTTGCTTTTGTGTCTTCACTTCAGTAAGGTAAAATCAAACTACTTTGTCGGGATTTACCCTCAGTCGGACGCCGAGCCTCTGTTTCTCCTCTTGCCAGCCTTATTAAACACGAGCTGTACCTCTGCAGTCTGGCCTCTTACCGAAGCGGGGAGAGTGTGGGAGGGAAGGGAGGAAGTAATGAAAAACAATTTAGTGCTCTCCTTCTGACCGTCCCCGTCCCCCTTTATTTCTTACACATTATATCTCTGGTACAAAAAATTTAGTGAAACTTTACTTTCTTTTTTTTAAAACTGATTTTACTAACAAGCTCCAGTTGCTACAGTCGACAGGTGCTGGGGAAAACCAAAAGACGCCTTTTTCCTGGGGTTATTGCAGATTGTTGCCACGATACATGCAGTCACAAGCACATACGTCTTCAGTCTGGGATCCCTCCAGGCTATCTTTGTAGAGGGTGCTCTGAACAAGTGAATACTTTACAACTTAAACAAGTTAGGACAGCAGACCAGACTGTAAACTTGTATTCCTTGATTTATTGTACGAGTCTTATGTGAAATATTTTTAAATGATAAAATGTACAGCCTTAATGAAAACACCTTCCTCACTGTAATCTGATCGCTGGATTTGAGCAGCTGATAACGTGCAGATAAAAGAATAAGAGTCTTCGGTTTATTTTCGACTCATCTTGTACTCTTGCACTTTTTTTTAAAAGTAATCATAGACATTTATTTTTACATGAGGTGGCCTTTTGTTCTTAAAGAGAAAAGGATAAATGCAGTTCTGTAATTTGTGTGCAAAGTATTTAGATTCCTGTTGTGGTACTTTGTAATTTATTTGTTAAACTGGAAACGCAATAAAAATAACTTTGTTAAAAAGAATTTGGTTTCAGGTGGTCATTTAGACCTTAAAATTTTTCCTTTCAATAAAACTATAAGTCATCTAGTCTCTGTATATTCTTGGTCTGAATGCTGGTCTTAGATGGATTTTTTTTTTCCCTTAAGAGTATTATGGGGATAGAATGATACGTTCTCATGCAAAGTCCAGATCTTGAGAGAAAAATGTAAACTGGAATAAATTTGATTACTTCAGATGTCTTGCTGGGGGAAGAAAAAAAGTTGTTTTTTTAATGTGTATTCTGATGTTTTATTCAGGGTTTTATGAGTTGAAACTTATAAATATTATTTTTTTAACTTTCAGGATCACTACTCTTGGAATCAAAGATAAATCCAAATACTGCATATCAAAAACAGCAGGCAAGTAGTTGTTTATCTTTAATTTGAAAGACTTCATCTGTGATCAAGGAAGTATTAATCAGACAAAGAATGGGAAAGCTTTCCTGACAAGAAAAAAAACATTTGTTTGGTAAACAAAGTTACATACTCTGTATTTTCCTTGCAGATTAAAAGTTTCAAACTGAAAAGTGAAAGCTTTTGTACTGGCAGTAATTTATTATCTTTGAATTGAGCCACTGTTAGTTTTTAGCAGAATACAATGTGTTCATTAGTCTGCAGCTAGCCAGGTATCTTCTATACACTGTACACTAAGCTTTTTATTCTCAGTCACAGTTAAAGGAAATGGCATAGAAGAAAATTCATAGGGGTACTCTTTAAAGCAGGGAAAGCCTGTGTGTGGTGTGAAGGTAGATCCTTTGACTCATACAGAGGTAAAGCTTTTGAAATAGAAGCACTAACATCCTGTTCTTTAATTGTTGTATATTTTTAATATAATAACCAATGGATATTTTATGAAAGTGTACACTGCTTATTATGTAATGTTTTCTGTTAATATTTATTGTCTTATCTGGGAAAAGAAAATCTGTGTTGTGTATTAGTGTGCCTAATTATCTAATCTGGAAATGGCAGCAGTGATTCAACTTTCCTTTATTCTGTGAATGTTTTCTTTTTTATTATGAAAAATTTCAAAATTGAAAAGTACAGAGAATAATATAATGAGCGTCTGTGTAACCCCTCCAAATTTAACAATGTTAACATTTTACCATATCTGTTTCAAATCTTTTTGTAGTGTTGAACATTGTGGATAGAATTAAAACTCTCTTTGTACCCATTTCATTCTATCCATTCTCCATCCTCCCTATGGGTAACCACTATTCTGAAATTGATGTGTATTATTTCTGTACATGCTTTTATACCTTTTCTGCATATGTATGTATCCATAAATAATCTGTAGTCTTTTGTTTGTTTTAAACTTTGCACAGTTGATCTTCTATTCTTACATGTACTCTGCAGCTTTCATTTTTCACCCAGCGCTATTTTGAAGATTTGTTGATGTTAACAATGTAGATCTAGTTGGGCTTTTTTTAAAAACACTGTATGATATACACCTGTTGTTAGAAATTTGGATTATTACTAATTTTTAGTGTGTTTGATGTGTCAAGTGAATATGGCAGAGATTTTTGGAGGAAAAGATAATTTTCCAGTGTATTTTATGTGTGTGTGCAGTGTGTAAAGTGAATATGGCAGAGGTTTTTAAAGGAAAAAATAAATAACTTGAAGGAAAAGATCATTATATTTATATCATCAGTGCCTACTCTGTTCAAGATCAGTGAAAATTTTGATGCTCAGAAACAAATACTTTACAGTTGGAGAAATGAAATTATATGTCTATTGCACAGTGCATTGTTAGTAAAAGTCTTACTGTTAAACAATTATTTTGTGTATACAACATATTCTTAATCAGTAATTTGAAATACTTTTGAATTTTTAATATTCAAGTAATAGGGTTTTTTTCTGCTTATAAAATACGATATGTTTTTTTGATAGAGACTCAAACATTTGTTCTGTGTTGAACCCTGAAGATATTTCAAGTCAGCTATTCAGATGGTTATTCCCTGTCTTTATACTGACTCATACCAGATAGCCACTTTGAGTTTGTTTTTTTGTTTGCTTGCTTCGTGGGGAAATACATACTAATATTTTGTGATCATTTTCTTTTCCACCTGCATAAATATAAAATTCTCAGGAACTGTTTTCTTAAGCATGACTCCCTACAAATTAGTTATATTATGGAGTCTTCTCAAATTGTATACAAAATCCTTTAGTTGTTTTAACTGGAAAGATCCCCTTATGGTGGAGGTTTGTGTATAAAATAGTCCATCATCATTAGTTCCGAATTACACAGTGGTTCTGTGAATATTTTTAGAAACTTTGGGACATAATTTTGTGAGTCCTGTTACTCTGCTAAAAAATTTAAATAATGCAGGAGAGAGATCTTAAAAAAAAATTTTTTAATGCCACCATGGGAGTAGTTTTTGTAATTAATCACACTTAAATAATATACAATTAGGACTTTTTAAAAAATATTTTCCCTCATTGAAAATTTAATAATTTTACTAAATAACATTAAAGTACTAATAATTTAGTACTTTTACTAATAAAGCTTACGAACTCTTCAGCAGTAAGAATACTCTGGAAAAGCTTTGTTTATAAGACTGAAAAACCTATGTAGGTGGGGTCAGTTGTTTGATTATATTTGTTTAAATTAACTATACTTTTCTAATAGAAATCAAAGAACTATATGAGGGTTATGTTATGTATGTTTGTTTCACCAGATCTTGTTTTGTTTGCCTTTTTACCAGGTTACACAAATTGGGATTTCCAAGCACGTTAATATTTTTCTATGTTCATTAGAATTATCTTTTTTTTTAAAATGTAATCATTTGAGTATTCAATAAATTAGCCTAGAAAATTGTGTGCTTGCTAAGTCGCTTCAGTCGTGTCCGACTCTCTGCAACCCCATGGACTGTAGCCTGCCCGGCTTCTCCTGTCCATTGGATTCTCCAGGCAAGAATACTGGAGTGGGTTGCTGTGCCCTCCTCCAGGGAATCTTCCCAACCCAGGGATCGAACCCGTGTCTCTTAATATCTCCTGCGTTGGCAGGCAGGCTCTTTACCACCACGTGGGAAGCCCCTTATTTCCAAAATTTACATGAAATAATATTGATCACTAGTGGGAATTTTTGGTATTTTTATGTTTTTGGCTATGCTTTGTGGCATGTGGGATCTTAGTTCTCTGACCAGGGATCAAACCCATGCTCCCTGTGTTACAAGTGTGGAATTTTAACCACGAGACCACCAGGGAAGTCCTCCATTAGTGGATTTTTTAATTAAAAGAGAAATACCTTCAGTGAGTTAATGAGACATTCGTAGTTATAGCATATTTTGCTACATTAAAGTACATTGATTAAATCCAGAAAGGAATATTTAACATTCTTTTAACATTACAGTTCTAAAATGAGCTAAGTACTGAATTATGGGCTCAAAACGAGTTAGAATGAGTTGAGTTTAATGTCAAAAGACTCAATAAGAAATCACTGATTCATGTCACTTTCTTTGCTTACTATGGGCAATAGTGAAGTAATTAATGGGAAGAAGATATACTTAACCTTAAGTAGCACATAAACTTGTAAAGTGTTTAAACACATTAGAAGGAAATGACAATGATTATACAGTGTGACACAAAATATAGTACCTGATACCTGTGTCAAAATTATAAGTTATTTAGAATCAGTTTCACTTGATCTGGACTAAATCAGAAGCAGACTTATAGGGTGTATACTTTGTATATAGAACATAATTTTGTGTTAATTGGGTTTAGGAGAGATGTATAAAGAAGTCTTCGTCCTGGGTCTTACTGGGAGACAAGACACAACAAGTGAAACAATTACAGAATTAAATAAAATAGCTAATAAAATGCTTTAACCCAGTCCTCCTTGAGAGCCCATGAAAGCATTTCACAGAAAAGGCAACTAAGGTACAGAAAGTTTTGAGTTTTTTAACTGAGGTTATACAGCAGGTATGCACCAACACAAAATACTATGAAAAGTAACTTTATTCCAGAAACGTAAGCGGTAGAAAATAAGAGGAAGGAGAGACTGATTTGAGCCAGAATCATTGAGAAAATCTTCACTCCTTGGTGGTGTCTGCTGAAGGAACTGTGATAGGGAAGGAAAGAGGACACCTGACACAAGAGGTGGTATTAAGCTCTCTGCAGCCGAGGTTTCTTATTTGAGAGCTTGGTTTGCTAAACAAAAGGGAGCCATTATAGGTTCTTGAGTAGGAGCCTAACATGAAAGTAACACTCTGTTTAGGAACCCAATGTGGCGATGGTATGAATATTGGATTGGGGATAAGGAGGGAAACAGAAGAGCTTTAGGTAGCAAGACCTTTGCAGTAATTAAGATCAAGAAAATGAAAGTCTGTTCAAGTGTAGTAAGTGAATTGGAAAAGAAGAAACAGAACTTCAGTATATTTTCAAGAAAGTGCTGGAAAATTTGAGTAATGATTAAATATGGAAGAGAACTGATTCACATTTTTGTACGGCAGAAATCAGCACAACATTTTAAAGTAATTATCCTCCAATTAAAAAATTTTTACCACAAAAAAAATTTTTTTTTTTGAAGGGAATCAAAGGTTACTAGTAGTGTTGAGTTTTGGAGCCGTGAAAATGATGGTTCTTTCCAGAAACTGGGAAGTTGAAAGCAGGTTTACATTTTTCATATGTTTATGTGCTTTTTTTTTTTAATGTTTTTTATTTTGAATAGGTAATACATTCATGTTGTTAAAAATAAGAAAGTATCTGTGAAGTCTTTCCTACTCTGGATTCTGTCCATACAGTTTCGTTTACTAGAGGCCACCAGTGTTACCAGTTTCTTGTATATCTTGCTAGAGGTTTTATGCATATGTAAACAAATCGCATGCAATCATCTACATAAAATTCTCCCTTTTATTGGCATAAGTGGTAACAAACTGCATTTTGTTCTGTGCCTTATTTTCATTTAGGCTCTGACGTGAGTAAAATGAATAGGTCTGAAAGTTGAACACCTGAGACTAGAGAGAGAGTGAGAGTTTGGTGTAGGAGATTCTGATTAGCGAATCATTGAACGTTATTTTTAGCTACAAGAGGAGATTGCCTTTGAGAGAGTAGGTATAGAGAAAAGAACAGAGCTTAAGGCTAAGTCTTGCTAAACTGTCTACATTTACTCATTCATCCAATAATACTTGTCTGAGAGCTATTTGTGGTTTGGTTACTATGAGTAATTTGGATTTTTAAAGTGCGGTTGAAAGCTCTTGAAGAGTTTTCAGCATAGAAATGACATGATCCAAAATAGTAACATCAGTCTGTAGAACTGAAGACAAGCAATAAATTGGAGACTGGTTGAGAGAGCACAGCAGAGTCTAGTAGGCTAGAGAGAACGGTGAATCCAGTTAGGGTAATGGAGTAGAGATGGGAAGAGGAGGGTTGGTTAGATGTGAGATACATGTGAAGATAGAATTGACAGGGCATACTGCAGGATTAGATGTTTGGTAATCAGGAATAAGGAAGATACATGAAGAAGAAAGAATAAGCAACTGGAAAGAATAGAGCATCAGGAAAATACATTGTCTTCAAACCAAGGGAAAATATAACTGGTAAGGAAAGAAGGGCCAATCAGGCATCAAATGCTGTTTCATATCGTTTCAAGAGAAAGACTGAGAATATTCTACATTTTGGTTAGAAGAATGTCCACTGAAATGAAGATAGAAATGAAAATAATCTTACTGTATCTATCTCTGAATTGGCAAAATAATCCAATAAAATTGAAGATGTTGAGGTTTAGGCTAAGAACCATTATGAGGAATGGACTAATGAGTATGTGAGAGGGAAAGAGGTTGATAAAATTTTGAATGCTGCATTAAAATAGCTGCATGAATTTGTAATGAGTAGAATCCAGTCTGCACTTTGAACTGTCAATCGAGTGCATGAGTAGAGGACATGAATGATTAGGTACGAAACATGAGGCAGAGTGATTGGGTAGTGGTCTGGAGTGGAAACAAGGAGGAATCTGGATATCATATGGAGAGGTCTTTCTTATTTAGGGTCCTTTTTATTTCTTTTATTTCCTTTCTTCACTGGTGGCTCGAAGAAGCTGCTGGCAATGCCAGATATACAGGTTCAATACCTGGTTTGGGAAGATCCTCTGGAGAAGGAAATGGCAACCCACTCCAGTATTCTTCCCTGGAGAATTCGGTGGACAGAGGAGCCTGGCAGGCCCCAGTCCCTGGGGTCACAGAGAGTCGGACACAACTGAGCAACTAACTCTTTCACTGCACTTGTTTCTTATAATGCCACAGGAGAGACAATTGGGAAGCAAGTTTATTTTGCCGTCTCTTAGAATTTGTTCACATTTCTCGTGGGGCATAGTGATAGAGACATGGGTTTAGAGTTTCATGGATACTCTTTAACTGTTTTTAATTCCATTATTTCTATCTTTATGATTTTGAGCAAATTTTCTCTGAACCTCAATTTTTAAATGGAGATACTACCTGACTCATGTAATAGTTTTGAATTAATATATGAAAATTGCTTTAGCACAGTAAGCACACATAAGCACAGTAAGATAACTGTATTCATGGTCATCTTATAATAATCCTTATGTAGGCTGCATTTTCCTCTTTTCCAGTAAAGAAAGACAATCAAAAAAGTTAAGTACTTTGCTGAAAGTCATCAAAATAGTGGACAGTGAAACTGTGGGTGGTGCTGCCAGGTCCTCGATCTAGTTCAGGGTTATTCCCATTGTACCCAAATATATCAGATTTTGAGACAATAAGACACTACTACTGTAAGTAGTATCATCATGTCTGTCTTGGACTATATGTTATACCATACTGTATGTAATACCATGCATAGGTTTAAAAATCTATCTCAGAAAGCATTTAGGCCAACTATTGTTACAAACTGCAGGGGCTTCCCGAGTGACTCAGTGGTTAAGAATCCACCAGCCATAGCAAGGATGCAGGTTCAATCCCTGGGTCAGGAAGATCCCCTGGAGAAGGAAATGGCAACCCACTCCAGTATTTCTGCCTGGAAATCCTGCACAGAGGAGCCAGACTACAGTCCATGGAGTCACAAAAGAGTTGGACAGGAATTAGTGACTAAACAACAACAGAGAGTTACATGCTGCATTTTCTGGTTAATCTCACTGATTTCAGGCTTCACATTGATTTTGAACCTGTAAGTTGAATTCTGTAAATCTAATAATCTGTTTTCCTTTTTAAGGAAAAATTAATATTCCTTTTCAAAAACTTTGGCTCCTCCTGTATCGATTTTGTCAAAGTCATTGGGAGCAAAGATAGGGTTAGTCTGGCAAGCAGTAGGATCTCAAATATTTTATGAGTAGATTATATTCATGTTAATGAAGTGAATCAGTACCAAGGAAGAGAACTGAAACATAATTCATTGGTTTGTTAGACCCTTTAAAAATGTGTCATGGATTTCTTGGCGAATATATAAAAATTGGAGACCCTTTCCCCAAAAAAGATGTTATGTATCAGGTTTTAGATAAAATTTTAAAGTGTCTGTAGACTCTGGATTAAGAACCTCTGATTTAAACAGTATTTGGCTCAAGAATGTGTTTTTAATATATAAGATTGAAAATAACTATTTCTCATAATAAAACTACATTGTGAAAACCTGATTTAGTAGAGGCTAAATTGTCAGGTTTCTCTCACTCATGTCTTACACCCATGCTGGGCTTGAACATAATCACCTTTATTTTTTCTTCTTCTTTCTTTTTACACAATCAGACCAGATATAATTTTAAAGCTCATTTTAAATCTGACTTCCATAGGGATATAGTGGTGATTAAGTGTTTTAGTTAATAGAGGAAAACTATGCTTTCCTTGATTTAAACAGAGACATTAATAACATCCCAAATATACGTGTGCCACACACTGATTAGGGAAAAAATGAAAGATCTCAAAGGACAGTAATTGAAAACAAACTGCTATGAAAAATTGGGCTTGACTCAATTTAGGCTTTTTGGTATGTAAGAAACTGTGCCATTTCACACTTCATTCTGGTATAAATATTCTTGTGCCAGCTTTTTATATATGTTCCCTTATCTAGCAACTTTGACCCTTGGAATAAACAGTTCTAAACAGTCCTTAACAGGTACTTTTTAACTGAGACAGTAAGATATGGAGGAGAGAGAGAAGGAAAAATGGATTTTGTCATTTGACTGAATAACAACAACATAGAGATGGAAGGTGTCTACTCTGACAGCATTTCCCTTTTCTCTATTAACCAACTCGTGATATACTTAGGTCATGTTCTCAAATTTGACTTATCCAAAGAATTACCTGAGATCCTTGTTAAAAATAAGGATTCTTGGACTTACTCCAGACCTGTATCCAGGGGAGAAGCATGGGAATCTATATTTTTTTACCATTTCCTGAGGTCAGTCCCCTTTGCATTGAAAACAATTCTGAATATAAATCCTATTTAGTTTCTGGGATTTTGATTGGCTTATGGATAAGAGCTTACTGTTAAGGATGGGAAAGAAAGAAGAAAATGGCTAAGAAGAAAGATACTGCATCATTTTAATTCAGACTTTGCTGCTTGTTTGGACTTTTCTTGGAAGATAGATTGGAACCAAAATGGAAGGGGTGTTGAATACCTGGATAAAGAAAGGGTTTTGAATTTCATTCATTCTGCTATACTAGTGATCACCAAATTGGAATGCACAGTATGAATCATTGGAGAAGAAACCTGTTTATCAAAAGTTGAATTTTGCTAATATTTAATGAAGTCACATGGTGAAGAATCAAAAATAAGCATGGTATTCTGAAGAAGGGGATTCCCTGGTAGCTCAACTTTTAAAGAATCCACCAGGAGACCCTGGTTCAATTCCTGGGTTAGGATAGGCTACCCACTCCAGTATTCTCGGGCTTCCCTGGTGGCTCAGCTGGTAAAGAATCCGCCTGCAGTGCAGGAGACCTGGGTTTGATCCCTGGGCTGAGAAGATCTCCTGGAGAAGGGAAAGGCTACCCCCTCCAGTATTCTGGCCTGGAGAATGGGTTTGCAGAGTCAGACATGATTGAGCAATTTTCACTTTTCTGAGAGAAGAGTAACATTTCCATGAAGACTGTTCCCCACCTATTATGAGTTGCTATAGCCTGTATATGCAGATAAATATTTACAGTTATTTTTCAACTAACATAATCCTAACAAATGTGCATGTGTCTTAAAATGGGTTGAAGACAGGAACAACAGTGCAAGTGAACAAGATAGTAGTCGAACTGATTTACACTCTTAGTGTAATCTGTCTGTTGGCCAAGTGACAAAGCCAAAACAATGATTAAAATAGATAATATAAAAAGTTATCCCTCCCCCCCAAATTCAGAATTACTAAAAGGATGGCATTAAATATGGATTTGTATCTCCTGTCATTTGTGGATATACTATGCCCTAACTATATTGGGTCTTAAAATTCTTAGTAATAATATGGAGCCATTACAGTTTAAATATTTTTAAAATATGGCTTATCTTTTTAAGCATTATATAAGCCTTTTAATTTCTGTTTTAGTATGAAATTAATGTTTTATAAAGTATGTATGGCTCTACTAATATTATATTCCTTAAATAATACGTAAGTAATTTGAGGCACACAGTTTTTAAAAGTTTGGAGATCACTATTTCTGAAGCTGTTTTTCTGTTGATCTCTAAGAAACTCAGGAACAGAGGAAAGAACATGGACCCTCTGCAGGTGCCCTAGTGCTTTAACCAGAATAGCTTTGTTTTTATCATTTTTTTAATGATTCTTAGTAAAATTTTGATTATAAAACGAGCTCTCTTGATTTTTTAAAAATGAAATCTTTTGAAATCAAACCTCTTCTGTACATAATGGGAGCAACTAAAGGTTTTTAAATCAAAGAGTGGCCTGCTTAAATAAAGGGGCTTTCCAGGTGGTGCTAACGGTAAAGAACTCTTGTGCCAGTGCAGGAGACAAAAGAGACACGGGTTCAGTCCCTGGGTCGGGAAGATCCTTTGGAGGAGGCATGGCAACCCACTCCAGTGTTCTTGCCTGGAGAATCCCATGGACAGAGGAACCTGGTGGGCTATAGGTCCCATGGACAGAGGAGCCTGGTGGGCAAAGAGTCGGACATGGCTGAAGCAACTTAGCACACAAGCACAATGGAAAATAATCCCTTGCAAGAAGCATGGCCAATAAGAAGCCAGAAGACAGATTTTCAGTGTTCTTTTTACCTGGTTATACAACAAATAAGTGTTAATCTGAGTCCTAGATTCATTAAAAGATATTTTTTACTTTTTTGTAAGAGCTACCAAAGTACTGAAATGTTTTCATTTTGAAAATTTTGTCTTTATTAATTTGGGGCTCACTTTTAATTGTATATTTTTTAATATCAGGCTATAATATTTATAAATACTGGTTAACTGAATAATTAATAAATATGTTTTCATAAATTATAGTTTTGATAATTGGAATAGGCTCAAGTTGCATTTTTTTGAAATTCAAAGTTTTAGCCATATTAAACTTCCATTATTATGTATCCTTCAAAAGCCCATTTCATTTAGGTTCTCATAATGATTTTAGTGTTATACTTGTGTTTTAATTTAAAACCAAACTTTAGTTTTTAATAAGGGAGTTGACAGTTTTTCCCCGAAAGCATAACCTTTGGGAGAGAGATAATTAAAGACATCTGAATGTGTATACTATACTTTGTCCAAGAGTGCTAGACTTTTGATTAAACGTTATCTTGGTCACATGAGCCTGCTAACATCTTAATACTTTTTGTGTCAGAAAATTGCTCACTGACACTTTCAGTGTCAAAGCTATGATTTCTTTGCCAGTATAATACTAAAGTTACAAAGGATAACAAAATTCAGTTATATGGTATCAGTTGAGTGCCCATTAATTGCACTTATCTGAGGGCGTTGCTTTGCTGTTTCCTGTCCACTTGATTTTTATTTATACTTTGTAGTTATTCTGGTGTGATGACACAGAAATCTTTATTTTTAAACAGGATACATTAATTGTTTGGTCAGAAGCTGAAAACTATGATCTGGCACTAAGTTTCCAGGAAAAAGCTGGCTGTGATGAAATCTGGGAAAAAATTTGTCAGGTAAGGTTATTTTAATAATATTCAACTTGCATGCATTCTTGATTTTTTTTTTTTTTCATTTTATCTAAAAGAGGTATGTTAGAATGTGGAGAGATAAAACAGAAAACAAACATATAAGAAGGCTGACTGCCCATGTGGCTGACTCTAGTTTCCAGCGCTCCCAGATGTTGAACTGATACTGTGTGACCCAAGATCTCCACCATAAACCTTACAGTTAGCCACACATGTATGTGCATGATATATCTGGCATAGCATAAGGCCCCCAGGTAAACAAAACCACTCCTAATAGAAAGGATATTCAGAGTGCTTAAGGGTTACATCTCGGGAATTAGACAAGGTCCACACCTTTCTTGAGGCAATAGTAGTCCTTTACTGCAAAGATCACCCTTTGGCCCTTGACTGAGACTTTTACAGCAAAATGATCATATTTGCCTTAGCATCTGCATTTAGTGTAGCATATATGTGACAGAGCAGTAGTATCAGTATGAATATGCCTAACATTTGGAGAGCCAGTCTGGGCTAGGGATAGATGTAAAGAAAAAACTATTCTGTCCTGTAAAGCCATTATTTACTTTTTTGCACTATTTTGACTGATCATTTCCCTCCTCCATCTACTGTAATTTGTTTTAATACCTTACAGTCAACTCTTACAGAACTCTTTAGTATAGAGATTAGCTGATGGTTAACAGCTAGTAAGTCCATTTATTCTTCATGTCAGTCATTTTCTATTGACATTACATGCTAAGGAGCTTTACTTCAGTTTTCCAATACATTTGATCACCAGTATCAGTATTATCATAAGGCTTATGTACTTAAGGTAGTTGGATCAAGAGTAGCAGTGTTGTACCATGTGTGGTAGTAGATATAATCTGAAAAGTAAGAGTCCAAGTGGATACTGGCATATTACTATTGGGTTGGCCAAGTTATTTCTGTTTTTTCCAGAAGATGTTACAGAAAGAACAAGCTTCTTTGGCCAAACCAGTAGAATCCCACTCAGTCATTAATAATTAGTCCAGTTCATCATACTGTATGGCAGTGTCTCCCAGAGTGGTGTCAGTTCTGTCTGGTTGACCTACAGACTTCCATTCAAATTTTTTGAGTCCCAGGAGCAGTGGTAGACTTGGTAAATATATAGCTTCAGGCTTCCAGGACATCTGTTATAATTGAGCTAAGAGAATACCATCTCTTACTCTGAGCTTTTTTTAAGGCATCCATGTTAATACTTGATTTCTCTCTTTACGTTACCTATTTATTCATTACTTGGCACTCTGTTATCATTTCTCCTCCCTATTTGTCATTGATTTTTACCCAAACTTTTCCACCTTTGAAAGGAATGTTATGTTTGGCCACTCTGCTGGTCTCCCAAGGTTAATTTTTTACTACACAACTCAGTACTATACTTTTAAGATCTATCCGTGTTTCTGAGTATACATTTAGTTTACTGCTCCCAGCTACTGTGTGGTATTCTACAGAACCATACATTATGTTTTAGTTCTGGGAGGTCATTCCTGACTTTGAAAGAACAGTTTCGATAAAAAACACATTTCTTGGTTGTTTCTTAACTCCTTATAATGAGAAAATAGAATTCCTCTCTGAAAAAGATTGATAGCTCAAGGAGCACTAAGTATCTTAAGGGTAATAATAAATGATAGAACAGAAGGAATCATTGGGAAGAAAGAAATTATAAAAACCCAGAGCTCAAATAATTGATAATATGTTGAGCTCTTGGAAAGCATGGTCAGAAGTACATATGAACTTTTAACCTTAGAAAATGGTAGGGACATTTTCTTTGAAACAGATGAAGGAAGTGAATGAAGATATAAGTTGTGAGATGGAAAAGAAGAATGTTGGAGGAAGGTGAATACTCAGTGGGCTCTTGGAGAAAAAGATCTCCTTTGTGAGACTTAAAGGAGAAATAGTGTTTGACAGATGAAAAGGAAAAAAATTTAAAGCAGTAACTATAAGGCACTGATGACTGTGATTGGTGTGTGGGAAATATAAATTTTCATTGAGAATCCTATTGATAATGTGGACTTACCATGAACCTTTTCAGCATAAAGTTGACTGACTTTAAGAATGTTAAGGACAGTTTATGTTGCAGTAACAAAATCATGAAATTTCAGTGGCTTATCACAGCAAAAGCTTGGTTTTCTTTCCTTAATGCTGTTTGACCAATATTGGAGAGGAAGGAACTTTGCTTAGCAGAGTCACTCAGGGACCCAAGTTGATAAGAGAATTCACTTTAATATTTCCAAAGTTATTGCAAAGTGGGAAAGAAAAGTGACGAATCAGGGGCACTGGTTTTTAAAATCTCTTTCCAAAAGTTACACATGGCACTTTTGTTGACATTTTATTGGCCAAAGCAAGTCACATAGCTCCGTGTAGCTTCGCTGAATCAATGAACTCATGTGCCACAAGACACAGAACCAGAAATACCTGGTGGACAGCCCTGTGTGTGTTACTCACTCAGTCATGTCTGACTCTGCAAACCCATGGATTGTAGCCCACCAGGCTCTTCTGTGCATGGGATTCTCCAGGCAAGAATACTGGAGTGGGTTGCCATTTCCTTCTCCAGGGGATCTTCCTGACCCAGGGACCGAACCCAGGTCTCCTGCACTGCAGGCAGATGCTTTACCACCTGTCCTACTAGGGAAGCCCGGTGGACAGCACTATTGACATCCAAATAGACACTTGGGTTTGTGTGCAACTGATAGATCAGAGTTATGTTTAGAAGAGAATTGAGGAAGCTTGTCAGGGTTAATACTAGATAACAAAGAAATGAACTCGTGATAACCAAGTTAATGGTTCCAGAGCTGTGCTTTTATTCTTAAACTTATACAAACTTATACAAAAGTTTATTCTTAAACTTATACAAACCATGTTCATTTGAAGTGTAAGTTAACTCCTCTGGTGTCCTCTTTTTTGTTCTTTGTAACCTCTGTTTCTTCTTCCTTCCCCTCAAGCTTCATCTCTCTTTTCTCTGGTTACTGCTAGAGTCTTCTGGCCTTAACCATTACCTAATACCAGATATCTATCTTCTGTCATATTTTTCCAGAGTAGTAGGCCCATGGGCTTCCCACATGGTTCAATTATTAAGAATCCGCTTGCCAAGCAGGAGACGCAGGTTCAGTCACTGGGTCATGAAGATCCCCTGAAGAAGGAAATGGCAACCCACTCCAATATTGTTGCCTGGAAAATCCCATGGACAGAGGAGCTTGGCGGACTACAGTCCATGGGATCACAAAAGAGACAGACATGACTTAGTAACTAAACAACAACAGTAGACCCACAGGTTTAGTTGTCAGCTGGATATTCAAACACCTCAAACTCAAATCAGTTTGTTAAAGAAGCCATGATCTTCCTAATGACAAGTTTAAAACTGTAGGGTCATTGCGATTCCTTTTCTTTTTTGTAGCTATTCCTCATCTGCCCCATCATCACAATACAAATTCAGTTGTTCATTTAGCCTTTGGAATAACAACCTATTTTACCTATATTTTCAAATTTATCTCATGTAGCTGATGCCAGGTCAACTCTCTAAAGTGCTGCACATTCACTCCCTTGAACAATACAGATGTTTTAGCTTGACTTTCCATGATCTGGTTTCATTCACTCTGCATTTCCAGTTTTGCTGTTTGCCATGTGCATGCCCTGTACTTTGATTTCTCTGGCTCTGTGCTCTTTCCCCTTGCACTTTGAGTACCTTTTTCTCCCTCTGAATCTTACATGTCTTTGAAGGTCTACTTAAAATCTCAGATGCCTTGGCTTTTATGATCCCTTCCTTATATTCTTTGCTCACCCCAACCCCAAGAGCTGGAAGGAATTTTCCTTCCTCTGAGTTTCCAAGACATTTTATCTGAACTGTTCTTATGACCTTGTTGCTTATAGTGTCTCTTAAATTTATGTGTCATCCTCCCTAGGCCCAGATATTCTGTTGAAAACTGAGAAGTAAAAGAAATACTGTCATTCGTCTAGGGAAAAAAATACACAGGCCTTATTATATCCGTCTGCTTTTTTCTCTTTAAGTTCTTAGATCTTTTTTCATGTGTTGCTTTGGTGAATTTGGAGATTTGTGGAACTTTGTTTAGGATATTCAGGATGTTTTAAGGTAGAGAATAGAGGATTATTGCACAATTGGATTAGGAATTAGAAAAATTTATGAAAAGTCAAATTCTAAACTTTCTCCTTTAGAGTAATTCATTAGAAAATTTGTTAGCCTTGCTTTTCTTCAATCATAAAGCAGTCAACCTGAATCATACAGTAGTTCTTTATTCATTATGGTGTAATTTTTATCTAGATGTTAGTACCTTTGGAGGTTTTATCACAGATGTTAAATGAATGCCAGTTTTTAAAATAATAGATTTTTTTTATTTGTCTGTTTCTTAGTTTCAGACTTAGAGCAAAAGCAAATGTTTTTCCAAAAGTATTTTGAGGAAATCTTATTTTCTTATTCTTGAATAGACAAGGAGTTGGGTTTTAATTTGGTTTGAACTCAATAGTGTCCTTGTTAAGCCAGTGAGGTGGTGCTTTGTTATACATGATAATTTTGGGGACTGAGAGAAGAGTTAATTTCTGCAAGTTCACTCCACATTATCTGAAACATTCAGGTTATTAGGTATCAGAATTAACCTCAAGTTATAAGTTGGGAAACTTAGAAGTGAAATCATCTGCAGTCAGTAACTGAAGACTCAAATAACTGACTGTAAGCTAGTAGTAGTTCCCCCTCTACACTTTACTTTTAATTAACAATTAGGATTAATTAGGATTAATTCCTTAAAAGGTATGTTTACTTAAATTCAGTGGTGAGTGATTTGGTTTCCGAAATTTTGAATTCTTTTGTATTTTAAGGTAACCAGCTGTACCTGTATATTTTTAGGTTCAAGGTAAGGATCCATCAGTGGAAGTCACACAGGACCTTATTGATGAATCAGAAGAAGAACGATTTGAAGAAATGCCTGAAACCAGTCATCTGATTGACCTACCCACATGTGAACTCAATAAACTTGAAGAGATTGCTGACTTGGTTACCTCAGTTCTCTCCTCACCTATCCGTAGGGAAAAGCTGGCTCTGGCCTTGGAAAATGAAGGCTATATTAAAAAACTACTGCAGCTATTCCAAGCTTGTGAGAACCTGGAAAACACTGAAGGCTTACACCATTTGTATGAAATTATTAGAGGAATCTTATTCCTAAATAAGGCAACTCTGTTTGAGGTTATGTTTTCTGATGAGTGTATCATGGATGTCGTGGGATGTCTTGAATATGACCCTGCTTTGGCTCAGCCAAAAAGGCACCGAGAATTCT
The DNA here is from genome assembly GCF_019320065.1 of Cervus canadensis. Classification (NCBI taxonomy): domain Eukaryota; kingdom Metazoa; phylum Chordata; class Mammalia; order Artiodactyla; family Cervidae; genus Cervus; species Cervus canadensis. The sequence continues at coordinate 36,686,393 of NC_057390.1, read as the reverse complement.
TGACCAAAACTGCAAAGTTTAAGGAAGTTATACCAATAACAGACTCTGAACTAAGGCAGAAAATACATCAGACTTACAGGGTACAGTACATTCAGGACATCATTTTGCCTACACCATCAGTTTTTGAAGAGAATTTTCTTTCTACTCTTACGTCTTTTATTTTCTTCAACAAAGTTGAAATAGTCAGCATGTTGCAGGTAAGTAAACTAAGGTGTTCTTAACAATTCTGTTTTCAAATATGTAGTCACCCTAATAGTTAAGCTGGTGTTTGTTCCTTCTTTTTTAAATATTTATTTTGTTTACTTTAAATGTACTATCAAACATAGAAAACAGGGCTTTATCTCATAGTTTTCTGAAGAATCATTTCTTAATGTGATCTTTTATATTTCTGAATCTCCTGTCAAGCAGCTGGGTTGTTGTTTTTTTAACTTTTCATTTTTTGCATTTAAAACATTGTCATACAGTATATGTGACATAAAATTCAGAATTTTAATAATTTTTAAGTGTACAGTTCATAGCAATGAGTACATTGACAGTGCTATGCAGCCATCACCACTGTCCATTTCCTGAACTTTTTCATCTTAGACAGAAGCAGCTTATTTTTAAAATACCTTTTATGCCATTTTGTGAGACCTAATTAGTATTGTGGGTATGTGTGAGTGTGTGTGCTTAAAGCTTCCCAAATAATTCAGATATGCGGCCAGGACTGAAACTGACTGATTTTATTCTGTTTCCTTGAATTGTATAACAAGTTTGTACCTCTAATGGTGAACAAGCCCTGGGTTTGGCATTTTGGTTTTGTGCGTGTGCCCATTTTTACATCATTGCAGAGAAAAAAGTTTGATTTCAGACTTTATAGGAGCAGCTCCTCTTTTCCCCTTAGTTTTGTTACCTAAAGTAGTAGACATGCACAGTTTGACTTAGATAATTATGATTTATTAAAAGCTCTTAAAGTGAAATGGTAAAGAAAAACTGAAATGATCTAAGGAAACTAGTTTAATTATTAATGCTTAAAGAAGCAGGAATTTAGGTGGAGATTTCCCAGCTGTATTTATGATAGGCTTTAAGCTGTCAATCAGTAGCTCCCTTAATATATATATCAGAGCAGAGTGCTTTTGTAGAATATTATCAAGAATAACAGGGGCTTCCCTGGTGGTCCAGTGGGTAAAACTCTGTACTCCCAACGTAGGGGACCCGAATTCAATCCCTGGTCGGGGAGCTAGATCCCACAAGACACAATTAAGAGTGCTCATGCCACAGCTAAGACCCAGCGCGGCCAAATAAAGAATTTTTTTTTAAAGAGTAATAGAGATTAGGGGGAAAAGATGCTAGGAATCAGAAAGCATTCTCCTAGCAGACTGTAGTACTTGAAATTGCTTCTCTAATCCTTTTGGAGCTTTAGCTGTCAGCACACAAATAATGAATCCTATAAGAAGAATTTAAATGGGAAATTGCATTTATCAAAGAACTGGAACTATTTTCCAATGAAAACATTCTAAAAATAGTTAAAAATCTTTAGACAGGAAAGAAGGGTTTAATCTGGGAGCAATGCAGGAAGAGAAAAATTTATAAAAGGTGGTAAGTTGAGATAAATGTGTACTTATTCACTAAAATCTAAAATATTGAGAGAGATAAATGATTTGAAGCGTATGTGATTTATACAGTTAAATTCTCTCAGAAGGTGGATGATTCAGACCTCCATACGTAAGATCCGAAGGGAATCTACAAAATAACAAAAGGAACACTTCTGAGTCAGTGAAAGGGGTTATTTGTCAATGATGTGTCTTTGAGTAGCACCAAAGGATATTTATTGGGAGAGCATATTATATTTTCCATAGTCATACCTAGTGCTTTTCATTCATTTTTTCATATATGCTCTACCTTGTTTCAGAAAGGCTTTAAGGGACTGATACCTCTTCATGGGGGATTCACAGTAAGAAAAGGGGCAGGTATATTAGCTAGTGGTAAAGAACCTGCCAGCAAGTGCAAGAGACATAAAAGACCCGGGTTCAATCCCCGAGTCTGAAGATCCCCTGGAGGAGGGCATGGCAGACCACTTTGGTATTGTTGCCTGGAGAATTCAATGGACAAAGGAGTCTGGCAGGCCCCGGTTCATGCAGTCACAAAGAGTCACACTGTGAAGTGACTTGTACGCAACATACTGGCTATATCCTTAATGTGTCATGGTTTGACTTTGACTATCAACCATGCAGTTACCACTGTTACAGGTATTTTTAGGTTATGTTCTTTTGATATTTGAATTATATTTCATAAAAGTGAATTTTAAAGATTACTAAAGCTTAAAGCATAACTTTCAGCAGATTTTGATGAAAATTTTCTCTAAAGTGAATTTCAATATTCATGTCAGTTTTTTCCTTTGTAATTTAATTGTTCATACTTATTCTAGAAAATTGGAAAATACAGATGAATAAAGAAGAAAATCACTCAAAATCCATTACCAAAAGATAATCACTGTTAGCATTTATAATCTTACTGCTACCAGAGTTCAGTGTTCTTTATTGCTGAATTTGTAACTCCCATTATTCTAATCCACTATGGACTAATAATGAAATCTTCAAACTTGTTTGAATTATGTTTAAATTAAGTATAAATAAACAGACCCTGAACAGGAGCTAGAACTCAGTTAAGGTAAATAGAGTTTTTATGCATGCCCTTTAGAACATCAAATTTTTGTTTTTCAAAGAGTTCTTTAGGGGTTTCTGATTAAATGTAAATGAGGTAGTAATATATGTCTAGCTAATATTGAAAGGTATTGTCAAGTTTTGAACCTTATAACATGAATATACTGGAATTTTAAGTTTGTAGTGAAACTGCTAGTAGGTTTTCATCTACTTTTACTGTAATTTGTAAAATCAGATAAGTGAGTATAACTTTATACTTTTGTTAATATTTCATATAATATTTCTTCTCATGTAGGAAGATGAAAAATTTTTGTCTGAAGTTTTTGCACAATTAACAGATGAGGCCACAGATGATGATAAACGACGTGAATTGGTAAGTTATTATTGAAATTCACACCCTTAAAGAGCACTTACTTTTCAGCATACATAGCTTTTAAAATTGAGCTTGTTAATTTAAGAGGAAGATGTTTATAATTAGTATGAAAGGAACAGATGACCCTTGAGCAACACACGTTTGAACTATACGAGTCCATCTAGACACAGATTTTTTTTTCAATAGTAAATACTACAGTACTACACGGTCCAGGGTTAGATGTGGAGCAATAGATATGGAGGGCCTGCTATAAAGTTACATGCAAGTGTTTGACTTGGTGGAGAGTGGGTTCCCCAACCCCTGTATTGTCAAGGGTCAACTATATTTAAACTATACTATACAATGATTATTCTCAAAATTTCTAAAACTTATTATTTTATTTATCTTAGAAGCTTTTAGAGATATTTAGTTTTTCCCCCCAGTGAGGGAATATGTGCCTTATAAATTATAAAGTCAGGCATATGGATTGTGTTAGGACAGAACTACGAATTCATATATTTTTGTGGTTGTAGAAACATTATTGAGATGCCTTTTTTTTTTTTTTAACAGATAGGGAGAATCCTGGCAGAAACCAACACAATATTGTAAAGCACTTATCCTTTAATTAAAAATAAATAAATTTTAAAAATAAAAAGGGAGAATCCTTCTTGAATAATGAATGATAAATAATTTGGTTCTTAGAGATGCTTTTATTTCAAATGTGTTGATAGTTAGGTTTTTGAGATATAAACCATGCTTAGGGGAAAGAGAATGCTGACTGCTGTTTACCAACAGTTTACCATTTTTTTAAACTTTATAGTCAGATGCTAAAGAAGTCCTGAAAGAAAATTAGAGGTTTCCTGGTGTAAAGGGATAATTTTATAAATGAGAAAACTAAATATGCTATTAATAAACAACTACACCAGAGATGAATTAGCTGATTTGAAGTCAGGATATCCTGGCTTCTCATAACCTAAAGAACATAGAAACCATGCTATAAAAAATGGTAACTGGGTTTTCAGGTCCTTGAGAAGGTTTAATTCCACACTGGTAATTCACATTACAGTTTGCCCCAAGATTTCTTTTAATGTGTGTCGGCTTCTCACTGTACTTTCTAACATTACAGGTTAATTTTTTCAAGGAATTTTGTGCGTTTTCTCAGACATTACAACCTCAAAACAGAGACGCATTTTTCAAAACTCTGGCAAAGTTGGGGATTCTTCCTGCTCTTGAAATTGTAATGGTAATTATATAGTTTCATTTCATGTTTTTGAAAAAATTGCAAATTTGTAATAGTTTTATATTGTGGATGGGAAATAATTTATTATAGTAATGCATGTTGAATGTTTTAATTTAAGTTGTAATTCACTTGGTAGTGAATCATCTTCAGATTTTTATTAACTTAAATTTATAATATTAATGTGTGATTCATATACTATGACTTCAAGTGAGTAAAAATCCCGCATGTTTTTACAAGACTATTATCTCTTCTATAACAAAGGTAAGTCTGTTTCATAGAAACTAATAAAGTTCCTTTCCTTTTTAGACCAGTGAGTAGGGGGAGGGAAGATGACCAAGGGGGCTTGTGCTGCAATATGGGGTAGAGGGAGTGATTTTCACACTTCTGTTTGTATGAACTATCCAATGGCATTTATTGTATGAGAAATTAACAGAAGATTTTTAAGTATTAACTCATTCAATAATAACCCATTATAGTTAACATAAATAACTTTTATGAACATATAATTTTTCCAAAACAAAACAATTTTGGTGAGACAAGTGGCATTGTTTCACTTTTTTGGCCAGTCTCTTTGATGTCTGGCTTAATAGAAGATAGGTAGATTCTCATAGCAGCTTTTGCATTTAATCTGTTACAATATAAAACCTTATAGCCTCTGGAAAACTCCACTAGACTTCTGAGAGACTGGAAGTGAAAAAGGCCAGTAATGCCTTAATACTTATTTTCATAAGTATTATGAAAATAGTTCTACTCTAGTGCACTTTTCAAAAAGGTGTTATAACCCCCTTTTGGAGTCGTTAGACCCCTCCCCAGGATTCCCTGGGCCACACTTTGAGAATTGCAAACTTAGGGAATGTTTTCAGAAAAACCTGGAGATTTCTAACTTATGAATTATATGTCCTTTAGGTACTACTTAATGGGGAGAAATCATTCAGGATCACTACCTTAGAAAACTAAGTTATGGAAAAGAATGAAAATACCCAGATTGTTTTCAAAAGCATCCTCTATTAAGAGAGTAAAAGAGAGACTCAGTTACTCAGGTGTAAACTGGCAAATCCAGGGCTAAATACAGATTCTAGAAAGTTTTGAAGCCTTATCTGAGAGACATCATTCACATTTTTGCATTTATTTAAATCAAAAATCCTCCTTCCCACCCCCTAAATTTTTTGCAGCATTTATAAAGCAGTGCTTTATAATCCTATGCTCATTCTTTTATTTGAATTCTATGAATGTTTATCTTTGCGGTGGTTAAAAAACACACACACACACACACCTGGTCGACACTAATCATTAAGCTGCCTGAAGTTTTTAGTATTTGTAAAAGAAAATGATGAGAGAGGTATGTATTTTGATTCTAGTACCATGTCTAAATCCAAAAATATGTTTGACATAAATCTGGGAGAAAAAGAGGGGTCAACATTCTCCAAGTAATCTGATTCTCCTTTTATCAGGGCATGGACGATTTGCAAGTCAGGTCGGCTGCAACAGATATATTTTCTTATCTAGTAGAGTTTAGTCCATCCATGGTCCGAGAATTTGTAATGCAAGAAGCCCAGCAGAGTGATGACGTAAGTGGTACTGTTTTGGTTCTGCGTGAATTACCTATAGACTAATGTCTGCAGACTGTTGAGAGAAAAGGAATATAACCATAATTTTAATCTTTTATAAAGAATAATTGGATTTCTAATTAGTTGTGACTTTGGCAAGCCCAGAATATATAGCAGTTGCTGTGTTTATTGTTAAAAAAAAAAAAACATTCAAACTAGTATTGAGATAGATTTAATGAATCTAGTAGGTCAAGCACTTTTCTAGTATAACTTAGAAGTTGCTTTTGCTTGTTCAGATGTGTCTGTTATTTTGTCTGTGGGGATAAACGTTATTTTGTCTGTGGGGATAAACGTTTAATAATGAAACCTATGTTGTGCTTTCCACTACAAAAATACTAAACTTTCCCCTTAAACTATTTTAAAGACAAAATGAACATATATTCATAACGAAGTACCCTTATATTAAATATATGTTAGTGTTAAGTAGAAAATAACTAAAATATCATTATGTTCCTTCTTAAAGGTCTAGATTCCCAATGCTAATTTGATTCATTTATGTTTTTGTTACTGTTGAATTAAAACTAGTTTTTTATGTTTTATTTTTAACTTCTTAATGTCTGTTTAGATTTTTGCATTCATTTTTGTTAGATATTTCCAATTTTTTTAAAGGCAGTTTTTAGAATCAGGACTAATGCTATTGTTCAGCTGGTAGGAAAGAAATAGAATAAATATTTTGTATTAAGTATATTTTAAAGTTTAAATGGTGCTAAATCTGACTAAAGAAATAGTTGGTTAATTGGTTTACCATGTCACTGTTGATATCATCTTAGTGTTATTTTTACAAAAGATAACTTTGAAACAAACACGTCTGTTACTTCATCCTCAGTGATGCATGGGATTATGAGCACTCATCATAAAATCTCTCAAACCTAGTAACTTAGAATTCTTAACTTTTAAATCTTTTATTTATGTTTTCATTAGAAATATTTCCTTGTTTACATTTAACTGATGGAGAAGCAGTTACTCATTTTTAACATTGAAAAGTCCCTTTTTAATTTCTCTTTTTCTTGTAGTCACAGTCTTCAAAGTCTTTCATTTCCCTGAATTTTCTGAAGTCTTACAATTTCCATTTAAAATTTCTGTTTACATCAAAATAAGTTAGCCCACAAATGAAGATAAATTATTTTTTCTTTAATTTCCAGAATTAAAGAGTCTAAATGCTGAATTCTATATTAAATTGGTGGTAACATTGAAGAAATAACTTACCTCTGTATTCAGTGTGCTCTCAAAATAAACACACAACATTCAAACTTTTCTTTCTAGTACTATAGAGCAGATTTGGTTTTAGCAACATGGATTACAGGATTAAAATGTGTTAAGACACAAGGAAATGTTAACATTTTTCCTATAGTCATTATTTCTATATACAGATTTCTGCACAGATTCTAATATTTTCTTGATCTTATCAGAAAGTGTCAGTGCAAATCTGTCATGTAACTTTGTCATGGTTGCCACTTGACTAACAGTGACTATAAAAAGCTGTAGATGATAAAATATATCTCAGCATCTTAAAAAGTTTTTAAGAAACCTTGGAAGCAATGGAATAAAGTATGTTCTTTGTTTCCCAATCAGAAAATAGGGAGGCCAGCCAATTATCTGGATAATACCTAATTCCATATGTAGATACCTAGAACTTTCCTTCTGTTGCTAATTATTTTCCTTTGTGGCTAATTATTTAAGAATTGAAAAATTCTTAAACCCACTTAAATGTACTTTAAAAACAAAAGTATGTGTTTTCTAAGAATACTATGACGTTGGAATGTGATAAAACCAACAGAAGTATTATTCCTCTAAAACTTGATTTAGAAATTATTATACCAAGGCTTTGAAGTATCTCGCAGAAGCTGTAATTAATATCACTCATGCTATTTAGATGAAGGATGGCAGACTTTTCTTAAAGGGCCAAAAGGTAAATAAGATTTGGTGGGTCCTTTAGTCTCTGTTGCAGCTACTCAACTCTTCCTCTTTAGTATGAACCATCTATAGATGGTTTGAAAATGAATAGGTGTGGCTGTGTTCCAGTAAATGTTCTATTGTAAAACTATTTACAAAGTGAACATCCAGCCAGGTAGTTTGGTTGTTGAATCACCCCTGGCTTAGTCTCCAGAATATTGCAAGTAAATAGTGGTGACATTTGGAAGTTGGTTCTGAATTGAAGGTTCTAATTGCAAAGCTTCTCTGATAATACAAAGAGATGTAAAACTCAGAGACCATGGTAGTAAAGCAACATTAATGGGATAGGAGTTACTAGGCCTCTCCTAAGACTACAAATTTAAGAGAGTATTCTCAAGAATAGATTTTGGTGACCTATCGCTGGAAAAATGTCACTGTGGTTACTCTATAATGGCTTATTTTTCAGATCAAGTCATAGTGTGACATCTGAAGAAGTAATTTTCCTGTCATTTGTCTTAAATCTCCATTATTTCGCTATAAGTTGCTTGATCATGAGTTTTCTAGTGTGATGAATGCCGTTGTTGGAGAAGCAGATTAAGGAAAATTAGATTTGTTTTCATGCCAGGAAAGAACTTTACCATGCAGTTAGAAATGCTGGCTTGAATTTTGAGAGTGGTCTGACTTTAATGACTGCTGAATTTTAGTTCCATTGGAGAAAAGAGCATGGAAGAGTTAAAATAAGGCTGCTTACCTAGCTAGTTATTAGCTGTACTGCTGTTACAGGCTTGGTCCTTTAATTTAGCTGTTCCTCCTGTTTATCAAGTTTGCTAAGAAAATGAAGCCTGTTTTACAGACAGTGAAAGTGAAAGTCACTCAGTCGTGTCCAACTCTTTGAAACCCCATGGACTGTATAGTCCATGGAATTCTCTAGGCCAGAATACTGGAGTGGGTAGCCTCTCCCTTCTCCAGGGGATCTTCCCAACCCAGGGATGGAACCCAGATCTCCCGCATCGCAGGCGGACTCTTCATCAGCTGAGCCACAAGGGAAGCCTGTTTTACAGACAACTAACTTAGAGTGCTGGTAATTCTTTTAGCTCATTGATGAATGTTAAATCATTCATTGTATTAGGAATTATTTGTTCATTGTCTCAGCACATTGTTACTTTGAAGTGGGTTTAGTCATGCATTTTGGTAGACTAATGTTAATTGTTGGCTGAGGTGAGTGTCCCTCTGGGATAAGACCATTTTGCTATTCCATGCTACTCTCCACAACATCATCTCTAGCCACAAGGTTAATGCCAGTTTTTTTAGAAGTGATTTTTACTTAGTTTGCAGAATCCAGTAATTAATACTAATAATAATACCTAACATATATCATAGGGCTCATCTCATTTGTTACCCATCTCTTAGTGTCTTTCATTGTCTGGTGTCTTCTATATTACCAGTTGTAGTTTCATATATTTTGTCAGTGTTTTTTTAGTTACCAAGATTGAGAATATGTTAGCGAATAAAAATTGCTGGTAAATATTTTGTTTTCCGTTGCCTGTAAGGATGATATTGTAAGCTATTGTGTGCTCTGATTTTTGTTTGGTTTTGAGTGGGTTTCTTTTTACTCTAGTATGTTTATAGAACTTTGAAGACGTGAGGATTAAAAAGTTTAAATAACTTCATCCATTCTTTTTTTTTCTTCCTGTATGATTCTGATTTTGTTCTTTCAGCTGGTGTGTTTGTCTTATATCCAAACCAGGTCTCATATAAACCTGTTTTCTTTCAGGATATCCTTCTTATTAATGTCGTAATTGAACAAATGATCTGTGACACTGATCCTGAGCTAGGAGGTGCTGTTCAGTTAATGGGACTTCTTCGTACTCTAATTGATCCAGAGAACATGTTGGCTACAACCAATGTAAGAAATTACTCTGCAACAGAAACACTTTGGTCTAGTCAGTTTTAGATGATTTTGTATATACTAAGTTGTATATAAATATATAAATTATATATAAATTATATGTAAATATTTAAATTTTGAAAATTTGTACAATTTTGAAAAGCATTCAAGCATTTGTACACTCAGTATTCAAGTAGCAGTAATATTCCTCTAGCAGTTATTTTTGCATCAAAATACAAGATTCTAATCTGCTGAAATCTTGGTAAAATGCTAGCCCTTCCATTTTTGTTTCTTGGCCTCTGTATGTTAGCATCTTAAAAATTAAAACAGCAATGTGAATATAATTAACACTACTGAACTATATATAAAATGGTTAAGATGGTAAATTCTATGTTTTTTATCACAGTAAAAAAGAAACAGTATGTATCAGATTATCTTAATTGCATGGTGAAAGGAGTCATTACACAAAAAGGACTTAAGGAAATATCACAAAATATTATTAGTGGTTATCTCAAAATGCTTGAATATTTCTCCTTTATAGAATTCCCTCATTTTTAGAGAAAAAGTGTGTTTTCAAATCATTACAAGTTTATAGAGCCAATTATATAAAAAATAATGGTCAAAAAACCAAAAGGCACTATTTTCCAAATTTCCAAGTAACAGATTCTTAAAACTTTTTAAGAAATATCTAAAATCTATACCATTTCTAGTAGCCTGATAAATAAACTTGGTGTTTGTTCAGATTTGGATACATTGTGAAATCTGGGCTTTCAAATTTTAAGCGGTTAAGTTGTTCTTACATTGATAGATTTTCCATTGCATTTCAAATCATACTCGTGAAAAAAATTATTTTGAATAATTTTCCCTGGAGAAACCTTTTATAATGCTTTTTTTCATTTAATATGTAATATGAAATAGGTTTGTCAGTTCTTCAGAAATAAGATTAAGGTGAATATGATAACTTTGTTGAGTCTTTCACAGTATCCTAAAGTATCTCTTGTTTGTGTATGACTTGGACTGCTAATTCTTGAAGATGTTCTATTAATTATAAAGATAATAAAGTTTTTATTTTAATTCTGTATATTTCAGAAAACTGAAAAAAGTGAATTTCTAAATTTCTTCTACAACCATTGTATGCATGTCCTCACAGCACCACTTTTGACCAATACTTCAGAAGACAGACGTGAAAAGGGTAGGGCCTGTTACTTACCTGCTTATGATTTCTGTTTTAAAAGATCAAGATAAGTATTAAAGCTAACAGGCTCTTTACTTGATGCTTTTTATGACAGGGAAATTATTACCTAAAATTTTAACCTGAAAGGTAAAATCATGGTTTCCCATGTTTTAGAGTGTCTGTGGTAGAGAAGCGTGTACAAAATGTGGGAGAAAGTATTACACCTTGAGGAAGAGAAATGTAAACACTTAGCAAAAGAAGATTGTTCCCAGAGTTCTTAAGAGTTAATATAAAAAAAAAATTTTTTTTTTTTAAAAAGAGTTAATATCAGAGTGAGTAAGTGTACAGAGTATATTGCCTACATTAGAAAATCCAAGGAAACCATCATTTTAGAGTTGGCAATACAGTAAAAATGCTTTAATTTCTGAACATAAGCATCAGAAGTTTAAAAAGTTGGTTAAAGCAGAGAATAATAATTTTTTAAAAATAATCTAAACGTTTACTTTACATGCTGACTCTTACTGATAGTTCGAATAGTGTCAAGTCCTTTTTTGTTTTTTTCTTTTTGTGTGTGTGTGTGTGCATGTGCATGTGTGTGTTAGTCGCTCAGTCGTGTCTGACTCTTTGTGACCGAATGGACTGTAGCCCACCAGGTTTCTCTGTCCATGGAATTCTCCAGGCAAGAATACTGGAGTGGATTGCCATTCCTTTCTCCAGAGGAACTTCCCAACCCAGGGATCGAACTCTGGGCTCCTGTATTGCAGACTGTTTAAGCTCCTGGGAAGTCTGTTTTTTGTATATGGGTTTTCTTTAATTGTGGTGGCTCAGACAGTAAAGAATCTGCCTGCAATGCAGGAGAACTGGGTTCAGTCCCTAGGTTGGGAAGATCCTCTGGAGAAAGGAGTGGCTACCTATTCCAGTATTCTTGCTTGGAGAATTCTGTGGACAGAGGAGCCTGGCAGGCTACAGTTCATGGGGTTGCAAAGAGTTGGACACAATTGAGCACCTAACATTGTCACTTTCGCTTTCTTTTCTTTAATTGTATTTCCATATTGCATTCTTACATAAACAGCACCATAATTTATCAGCTACAATTTCTGGTTTCAGTTTATTAAAGTAGAGTGAAAACTGAAACATTTTTTAAGCAATCTGAGTATAGAATTCTGCTGTGGTTTTAAGTACTTTCCCTTTAAGTGTTTAAGTATTCATAATTTTGTGCATTTAAGTTGAGTTCTGCTGTATTTAACTTAGCCATAGATTATTACAGTTCTGTGACATTTTATCAATCTACAATATTTATGTGATCATGTGCCAAATATAACTAGCTAAAGGACTGACTCTTTGAGAAGTATACAGCTCAACTGGCAAAATGAGAAATGTTGGGGGACATAAGCTCAGAAAATGATGGTTTATCTGTTAAATCAGTTAAGAGGAAGTCAGTTAAAATCTTTGTTAAACTAATAAAAATTGTACACCCTAGATAATACTATCAGCTCCATTTCTGAATTTATATCTTAGGGAGCATTTATGCATATACATGACAGATATAAGAATGTTGTTGCATTGTTCACTGTAGGAAGTGACATGTATATTTGTACAGTGGAATACTAATTAGCAGTCAAAATAATTGAATTTTGCTCTGTCAACTGATTAGTTCTCAAAAATATAAAATTGAATGGGTAAAAACAGCATGTCACAATGTTTTCTTTCAGAAAGTTTCCGTTTATATAAATTAAATGCATTTTTAGCTTTCATTTTATTTTTTTCCCCCATTTATTTTTATTAGTTGGAGGCTAATTACTTTACAATATTGTAGTGGTTTTTGCCATACACTGACATGAATCAGCCATGGATTTACATAGCTTTCATTTTAAAGTAAAACGTTTCCAGCATACAGAAATATTTAGATAATAGCATCACAGATATATATTTCCCATTGGCTTTGTCAATACTGACTTGTGCTTTTTCAGTTTTTAAAAAATAAATTATACATAGTTTCTTATGCATTCTCATTTTACCCCATCCCCATCCCTCAAAAAATGCTGAATTTGGAGTTTATTACCCCTGTTTTTTATATTACTGTGACATGTATAATGTGTGATTTTTCACAGTAACTTGTTTCTAGCTTTCTGCTGTTACAAACAATGCTCTGGTATACATTATTATGTTTCCTTACATAAATATGCTCTAAGATGTGAGCCTAGGAATCGAAACTTTTAATACTCCTAATTTTTTTAATTCAAAGTGTACGTGACTAATTGTTAAAATCTGTGTTATCTTAATAGAATATTTGATACCATCTTTTGATAATTGTTCATCTGCACCCAAGTCTCTAAAAAAATTGCAGATAGAGGTATAATATTTGACTGAAGCTACTAATTCTTAATGGCTATTATGCCGGTAAAATGAGGTTATGATCAAAGATGTGCTTTGTATGTTGTAAAGTGCTAAGGAAGTGTGAGGTATTATTACTGAAGTCACTGATTTTAATTTTTTTTTTAGATAATATAGTTGGATCTAACAAAAGCAGCACGATTTGTCCTGGTAAGTATAAATTCTTATTTTATGAACTAATGCAAATTATATGTTTTTCCTATTCAGAATATAATGTACTTAGACAAAACTAGGAAAGGTTTATTTTATCCAAAAATCCAAAACTAGATTTTTTTTAAAAGAAAAAAATTCAACTCTAATATCAAAGATGGAAAATCCATTTGAAACTTTTTTTTCCTGTAAATTTATGTCCTGCATTTTTTTTTTAGAAGACCTCTAAAAGTTGAGGATTAGTTCCTTCTTATTTTTTAAATACAGTAAACTAAGGCAAATCAGTTAGGAAGTAGTCTTCATAACAGTCTTTGCATACATAGATGTCTCATGATTCTGAGTATAAGCACTGTTATTTCTACTTGGAACATATGTATCAGGTATTGACCCGGTAATATGGAAAATATGCTGTGTGTACCTAAGCATCCTGTCTTTTCTACCAGGCTCATCAGAGTTCTAGGGAAGCCAGTTTCAAATAAGGAAGCAATTCAGAGATTGAATTATTAGATATATTGTGAGTGATTTCACATCCTAATTTGGGAAAGTGAAAACAAGACATTAATTTAACACTACAGACTGCTGTTGGAAAATCTTTTGTAAATAAAATTTGCGAATTGAGAAATTAAAGAGAATTGTTTTTAATGGTAAGAAACTAGTTCAAATATTGGCTGTGGTGTTGGCTGTTATACTAATTAGTCTGGAGCAGGTAAAACTCTTAGATTTGTAGTAGAAAAGATCTTTGAGTATCAGAATTGTATTTTCTATACTTGATGGTCATTCTTTTATTAAAAAGAATGCTGAAATTTCTTCCTGATAACATCATGTGATGTTCCACAAAATATTTATGTGAGAAATAAAATAGTTGGACTAGATGATGTCCGTTTTTTTTCCTATTCTCTAAGGCTTTGATTCCATAATTTCTTCATAGCTTAATGTTTTCTTGCTTAAAATATTTACAGTAGGTATGGGTAATTACCTATTCAATCTTGATGTTCAAGAAGCAATTGTAAATCATTCCATGAGTATGTAAACAAAAGCCTCTTGAGGAAGAAAAAGCTGGAATATTTTAGTAGGCCTTTCATCGATATCGTGGTTTGATGTTAAAAAGATTATTGTCTTAAAATCTTGATATAACATTTTTCACTTGATATTCAAACAGCCAGAAATGTCCTTTTCTTAAAGATGTCTTTAAAGAAAGCATATTAATTTTTCTTGAGAGATTTGTGTTGTACCACTTTAGGCAAAAAGTTTAAGATATTTCCTCTTTACTATGGGGTAGATCCTTTTATAGACCCATTAATGTTAATAATGATAGCACATATTATAAAATCATTACTAAGAAAATCTCAGTGCAATGAGGGTCTTATTATCATGTTTGTAGATTTTTATTTAACATACTTAAATATTTTATATTAGAGCCTTAGGAAGTATTTAGTAGGTAAAACTACTAATACTTCTGGAGAGTCTACCTAATGAAAAAATAAAAATCTGTAGCTTCTTTAATTGATACAGAAATTAGGAAAAAACACAGTTTTACTTTTCTTCTAAAATAAAGGATTTATACTTAGTATTCTCTTTGTCTAGATGTGTTGCAGTGTGTATTTTCATGCAATGATTTTCTTTGCAGATAATTACCAAACTGCACAGCTGCTTGCCTTAATTTTAGAACTACTCACATTTTGTGTGGAACATCACACGTATCACATAAAAAACTATATTATGAACAAGGACTTGCTAAGAAGAGTCTTGGTCTTGATGAATTCAAAGCACACTTTCCTGGCCTTGTGTAAGTAACAGTTTTAATGAACATTCTTGTAAAATGTCTTATGGAACAACATTTTTAATAGTTTTAGTCTATTATTTAAAGGACAGGAGGAATAGGTCATAGTGCTTCTCCCACCTACATATTGCTCACATTTAGATTCAGTTGTGATATAATACCATGTGCAATGATATCACTAACAGAACCTCTCCTGCCATCTTTTACATCTGTTTCATGAAACTGCCGTTTAGTAGTGACTCTTATTTTTGAGATACGGGCCTTATATGTTTTTGTGTAACTCAGGTTATTTAAACTTGTAAAATTAAGTTATGGGTAGCCCTTTAGTAGACCACTTGGACCAATAAAAATCAAACTTTAATGCTGATGTTTGCTCAAATGTGGATTTTTTGCATACTCCTTCCTTTCTTCCTCATAATTTCACCTGCAGATAAAGGTAAAGAAACCTTCTCTCTCAAAGTAAGAGCTTTGTGGATTTTTTTCTGAGCATGAAAAATCATAGTTAAAATGTAAACATTTAAAGCATAGAGAAAAGGTTAATCTCCCTACTACACCTTAATTTTTAAGGCCTTAATAAAGCCAGTGTTAACTGCCTGCACTACTTATTTTCCATTCCTTTTTCCATACCTGTGCAAATTTACATAAACATTCACACATGTATAGGTTTTCATGTTTTATTTTTATAGAAACATGATCATGCTCATACACATCTCAGCCCCTTCATGTTACTCTAGCTCATTGGATATGGCGTGAACTAATATTTTTCCTAAACATAGCTGAGTAACAGTTCATAAAGTGGCTCTTCCACAACTTATTCTACCATTCTCCACTACATGGATTACAAGATTGTTTGGATATTTTGCCATTCCAAATAATAATGTAGTAATTAGCCTAGTACATAAATCTTTACTGGTTTATTTCCATAGGGTAGATCTCCAGTATTGGTATTGCCAGGGCAAAATGTTACTATATTTTTAATATATCCTTTTTTGATTTTAATTTAACATAATAGCCTCCAGATTACTTTCTCAAAAGGTTGAGGCACCTAACGTGAAAAATGCATTCATTGAACAGCACTCAGTGTGACTGCCTTTTTAAATGTTATCCAGCTGATGATGGAAAATGTATTGTTTGTGTTTCAATTTATATTTTCCTTGATACCATCTTTTCACATTTTAGTGCTTTTGTATGTTATCTGCTATGAGTTGCCTATTCTTTTCTTTTTTTTTTTTTTTTTTTTAATTATCCTTTTCTTAGAGCTCTTATATATTAGAGATATTGGCAATTTATCACATTTTGGGGAACAAAATGTCCATCTCATTTGTCTTTACCTTGACTTGTGGCATTGTTTTCCATATAATTGCTATAAAATTCTTTATAATGACAAATATGTCTTATGGGTTTTTTGGTCTTGCTTAAGGTCTTCTGTGTCCTAAGTTTATACAAATATATTCCTCAATTTTCTTCTATGTTTGTTTTTTTCTTTTCTTTTTTTTTTTTTGCCACGCCTCGTGGGATCTTAGTTCCCTGGCCAGGGATAGTCCCTGCATTGGGAGCATCGAGTTTTGTTTTGTTTTTAATAATTTGATTTTTTTCTTTTTTTTTTTTTTGGCTGTGCTGGGTCATTGTTGCAGGGGCTTTTCTCTAATTGCAGGGACTGGCTGCTACTCTCTAGTTGCCTTGTGCAGGCTTCTCATTGCAATAGCTTCTCTTACTGTGGAGCATGGGCTCCAGGACCCGCAGACTTGAGTAGCTGTGACATACGGGCTCAGTAGTTCAGTTCCCGGGCTCTGGAGCACAGGCTCCGTAGTTATGGCACACAGGCTTCGTTGCTCCAGGGCACATGGAATCTTCCCCATCGGGCATCAAATCGGGGTCTCCTGCACACATGCTCAGTTGTGTCCAGCTCTTTGCATCCCCGGGATGGTAGTCCACCAGGCTTCTCTGTTGATGGGGCTTTCCAGGCAAAAATACTGGAATGAGTTGCCATTTCCTTCTCCAGGAAATCTCTCCAACCCAGGGATCGAACCCATGTCTCCTGCCTTGCAGGCAGATCCTTTACCATAAGCGCCACCAGGGAAGCCCAGGAATATGGAGTCTTAAGCACTAAACCACCAGCAGAGTTCCCTAGCTTTTCTTTGGATGGATAACCAATTGTACTAACAAACACTACATAAACTATATTTTCTTTACTGAATTAAAATACTTTTGATGCATAATAAGTTACCATATACATTTGTCTTATGTCTGAATCATCTGTGCTTTTATTTCACAAGATAAAATGAATGAGAATGTTTATTTTGTCATTATAATATCTCTGGTATAAAGTTTAATATCTGCCTAGCACCTCTTCTGTTTTCTTTTTCATAATTTTCTTGGTTCTTAGAGTTGTTCTTCCACAGCAACTTAAAAATAACTTTATCCAGTTCATCCTGATTAGATTTACATTAAACCTTTATATTTTGAAAGAATTAATGTTCTCATGCTAGATTTTCCTGTATAGCTTTCTATAAATAGTCCCTTCTGAAATGACTGCTTATTGGTCCTATTTAAATGGATATATCATAATTGAATGAATATCCAGTATTTAAATGTTTATATTGCTTTAAGATTTAAATTATTATAAACAATGCTGTTTTAACTATAGCTTTGTGTGCATGTTCATTCACCAGCAACATATGAAATTGCCTGTTTTCTCAGGTCTTTGCCAGTACTTCAGTCTTTTTAATCGTAAATAAACTAGTTCTTATCCTACTATAAAAAGAGGTGATGTTTTCAGTCTAGCACTTCTGTCCACACCTGTTTTAAGTGTTACAGTGATCACACATTCATACCTTATGTGGCCTATTTCTGTTTTATTTTCAGATAATATTTAGAACCTCTTTCGATAGACACAACTTCTTCTTTTAGTAACTTCCATCTGTGAACGAGGGTTTGTAATGAAACTAACTTAGAAAGTCGGAAGCTTTGTGTTTTAAAGGATGTGGCTTAGTGGTATCTATAGAATAAATTAAGCTATCTAGGAGAGAGGTTACAAGTTAAAAGATAAACATAAAAATAAGGGATTGAAATTAGTTTGTGTTTCATCAAAGTTTTAGTAATATTGCTAAATTTGTTTAGCTTTATTTAACTAGGGAAAAGACTAAAGGGAAATTTTCATTTCAGTATTCTAAAATGTGAAAAGCCAAATTATACTGCTTATTTATTGCTCTGTCACTCTTTTACAAATACAATCTGATCTGCCATAGTACATATTTGCCAAAGGTTAAACAGCTTATTATAATCTGGAGGTAGTGTTGGTTCACAGATGATTTTCCCAAGGCAAAGAAAACTGGAATAGCCTTCACCAGAAAAGTAAAGCAACCCCTTAGCTCTCCTGTACACAGGTAGCAGGAGCACTTTGGCTGTATTTTCAGAAAATTTAAAAGAAGCACCTAATTCCAAAGCTCCCCCCACTCCCTTCTCCCCTCTGTCCCCCAAAGAGTTAATGAAGTCTTGGCTCTTGGCAGGTTGCACCATTCATGTTCCTTTCCTAATGACAGCCCCTGCTGATTCTAAGCTGCTTTCACTATATTGTCTCATGTCTACCAGCACTGCTCTAAATAGTGCCAGCATTTGTATTGTGTGGGTTTTGTGTATTTTCTAATCTCTCTGCCTTGTAGCTCTCTGCTTACCAGTTGTTGGAATTTTGTTAGCTCCCTACATAAGTTTTAAAAGTTTTTTTGAGTGGTCTTTCCTTAATTCTATTTTTCTCAAAACCCAATTATTTTTAATGTAGTTTTGCTTTTTACTTTAGATGAACATATACATTTCTTTATGTAGAAATACCTGTACAATAATTAATATTAGTAAAATTATTCACTTATTTCCTGTGTTTTTTTTAATTAGGTGCTCTTCGTTTTATGAGGCGAATAATTGGCCTTAAAGATGAATTTTACAATCGTTACATCACCAAGGGAAATCTTTTTGAGCCAGTTGTAAATGCTCTTCTGGATAATGGAACTCGGTACAATCTATTGAACTCAGCTGTTATTGAGTTATTTGAATTTATAAGAGTGGTAAGTTTATATTAAAAGATTCTTTGTTAAAAAAAATAGATATGTTTAGTGATGTTAATATTTTACATTGTGAACTTATCATAGTATTTTAAATCATGTTTACTCTATATTCTTCTCAGTTCCTTTTTTTTGGCTAAATGGCTCAGGATATTTAGCATATGTGGATGTTTCACTCTGGCATGCCATTGATATGATCTCTGTGATCTATTGTAAGGGTAGTGATAAAAATGAATAGAAAAGTTGAAGATAATTCCCTTGGTAGACATTGATACAAGATGCATAAAAGGTAGGATGTTATGATGGAATTTTAAGTTGAAGAGACTGTTAGGTAAACTATTCCAACTGCCTTATTTTATTGATGAGGGCTTGAGACACCCAAAGAGATTAGCTGACCTATTCAAATGCATTCATTTGTTTAGGAGCACAGTCAGGGCTTGAAGATATGGTGCAGCTCAGTCTCGGGCAGCGAAAGAATTGTCATAAAAGATCTAGAGAAAGCTCTATGTGAATAGCAGGGATAAGATGAAAACTGAAGAACTGGTACAGTAAATTTACCCTGTCCCACACACTGAAATGATTCCACTGGCAGACATGGCCACTTGATCAGAAAGAACTTGAAAAAAGAAAATCAAAGCTAGAAATTCATTCTCTACTTTTGTTTCTTGCAAGTCAAATTTGAACTGATGACACACTATTCTCATGTCAACATTATTTGGCAGACTGTTTTTCTTAGAGTAGTCATTTGCTATGAGTACATTTTGCAAAAAGGATGAAGAAGATAGAAAGAAGTTCTAGCCTTAGAAAAAAGGGAAAATAGTTAACTAGCTCACCAGCTTTCTGAACCCAGGTTCACAGCACACTGTTCTGTGAATTAGAGATTAATTTTTATATTTTTTTCCTTTAAAATTTTTGTTGAGATACAGATCAAATGAAGTGTAGGGTTCATAACGCCATCCTTATTCCTATGATTGAATTTGTTTTTCTGAAAATAATTTTGAATGGTTGATAAATACCCTTTGAAGCCCAAGACTTACCTTTTTTTCCTTTCAATATGTAACAACCATTTTACCTTGGGTTCTAATTTTTCTCCTTTGCATATTTTTTGATTCAGATATTCAGGGGAACTAGTTTAAAGACTTAAAAATTCTGAAAGTTCAGATTATGGTTTATTTTTAAAGAAACAACATGTATACTTTAGTCCTGGATCACAACCTATTTTTAATAATAAGCCTGCTTTTCACCATGCATTTGCACTGATTGCTTAAAATCATTCATTAAGAATTTAGAATTTATTACTATTGGTCTAGAGAACTGGAAATACACAGGAAGTCAAGTTGTTTTATCAGATATGTGTATGTGATATAGTTGGAGGAATCTTGTTTATTTTTTAGTAAGACTTATCTTGCTTTGATAGTTAAACAAGGAATCATTAAGTAATATCTTCAGTGTTTTTTGAAAATATAATTTCAAAATCTGCTTTCTAACTAGGTGTGCACTCTTGATCAGGCCATCCAGTCTCTCATAGCCTCAATTTTCCCTTTCTTTAAAATAAGGACAATAAAGTCTATTTCATAGAATTGTTATGAGCGTCAAGTGAAATTGTATGTGAAAGTGCTTATTTTAAGTTGTAAAGTACTATTATGTAAATGCAAAAAATAAATAGGTGACATAAAGTAAATACATTTATGTTTCAAATGTTCTATATAGTCTCCCAGAAGGGCTTCAAGGAATTGCTTCTTTTTTTTTTCCCCAAGTTTTCTTTGGAGTCCTGGCTCATGTATAAAGAAACTAGGACGTTTATTTTTGGAAGGTGATTTGAAAAACCTTTATTTCGATCAGTTTTGGAACTATAAAAAAAAATTTTTTTCAAGTTTTTCTTCTAGCAAGTATTGTATTATATTTGAAATGCAAATTTTGTGCTTATACAGGAAGATATCAAGTCTCTTACTGCACATATAGTTGAAAACTTTTATAAAGCACTTGAATCGATTGAATATGTTCAGACATTCAAAGGATTGAAGACTAAATATGAGCAAGAAAAAGACAGACAAAATCAGAAACTGAACAGGTATTTTTTAAGTATATTACATTTATAACCTATAAAATTATGTCCAAAGCTGTATGTAGTTTGATCTTACATACAAAATTTACCCAGGAATTTTCTTTCTATCATTAGAAAATACAGGGTTGTATAGGACGTAGGCTGTTCTCCCTACCCTGAATCCTTTATATAAAAAATTACTGCTCCATATCTTAACTCAAGATAAATTTTTAGGTTAGTGTACAAACATCCTTGGAGTGTTCTCTGGTTACATCTTCTTTCACAACTGGTTATAAGTTATACTCAGTTAAAATTATTTCACCTCCTCTTGGTTATACATATTTATTCTCATTTAAACTGGTCAGGAATTTTAAGTCATTACTCAATACTTGTGATATATTTCTTACAGTGTACCATCTATATTACGTAGTAACAGATTTCGCAGAGATGCAAAGGCCTTGGAAGAGGATGAAGAAATGTGGTTTAATGAAGATGATGAGGAGGAAGGAAAAACAGTTGTGGCACCAGTGGAAAAATCTAAGACAGAAGATGATTTTCCAGATAGTTATGAAAAATTCATGGAGACTAAAAAAGGTATTAAAGTATTGAATTTTTGATTAGCTCATTCTCTTATTTAGTATAGAAATTATATAGTTGCTTGTGAGGTTGTGATCACAGTTTATAAAGCATGAAGGACATGAATTTTATGCTAAATAAAAACCTTTTAAAATAAAATTATCACTTTTTTAAAATCTGATTTTTCAAAACATTTCTCATGTTTAAAATATTTTTCTTGGAACTTGCTCTTTTGTGATGCTCTTCATTTGCTATTTAGAAATTGCATTGTCTGTTTATACTTTGCCTTCTGTGAACAGTTATGGCTTTATTTTTATACTGAAGTCTCCAATAATGATAGAGATCCATAGAAACTTTCCAGTGCACTCTGTCATTTACAGGTGAGGAAACTAAGCTTAAAGAGAGAAGTACTTTACTCTTTGAAATTTTTTAATTGTTAATAAAGCTTTCATAAAGATAAAATGTCAAGAGGAAAAGTAATAGTAAAAATTCCTGTCTTTCAAATATGTTTAACTTGTCTGTAAAACTAAGATCTTACTAGTGTTTTTCAAAAGAAGCAATCACTTTTAATTCTATGACTTGAGCAATTACCACTATTGGAGAGTACCATACTGTATTTATCTTGAAGGGCAAAAGCACTTCCTAGATTTTATGTAAGTTTGTGATTTTGAGTGTTAGATTTTTCTTAAGGTGTTTCTCACAAGTTAGTGTTTCATGAATTTCTTACTACATTTTCCTTGAAACTCTTGTTACCAGCCTCACTCATTTTCTCCTCACTACTGCACTTCAGCCTCGAGGAGCAAATAACCTGTGAAAATGTCCTAAGAAACAGGTACCTTTTGGTAGCCAAATTCTGTTTTTACTCATTACACCCACTGCCCTGACTACTGTCAAAAGAGGCAGTGAGGCAATACCTGAAGTACTGCATACAGTTAAGAATCATATATAAAAATAGTATGAGCCAGATGTTAAAAGATAGTAGATACCCTTGTCATAAAGGAAACAGATAAAGGAACCTGGAATATTCGGAAAACAAATAAGCATGATCATAATCATTTTCTTTAGGCATTTGGAATATTATTGACTTGTGAGAGAGATTATTTAGGTTTTCATGAGTATGGAAGTGTAGAATCAGTGAGTGGACGCTTTAGAGAGACAATTAAAAAAAGAGAGACAGCAAGTGAGATCTTGGGAGGGTCCTAGATAGAGCAGTGGAGAATTCTAGGGGAGGGTGGCTCATCAGTTACCTGATTCTTAAGGTGCCTTCTAAACCTGGGATTTCTAAGATGACAGCTAATGAAGACATATCACTGTACTCATCATGCTCTGCCCTCTTAGTTCTTACAAAAAAGCAAAAAAGTTTTAAATTATTGTTCTTTTCAGATGCTTTGACTTAGCAGTATTTACCAACAAAGATTCAAATATTTATGTTTCCTTTAGCAAAGGAAAGTGAAGATAAGGAAAACCTTCCGAAAAGGACATCTTCTGGTGGCTTCAAATTTACTTTCTCCCACTCCACCAGTGCTGCTAATGGAACAAACAGCACAAACAGCAAATCTGGAGTGGCTCAGACACCAGCAGCAAGTTCTAATGGATCCTCTTCCAAAACCACCAACTTGGCCACATCTGTAACAGCCAGCAAGGTATGTGAAACTGCCCTGCACACAAACAAACTCTGCTGTTTTCATCTGTAAAATTATTTCATGTTTCCTGAAGAAAAATTGGATAATAAAAATAATTTCAAAGAAGATAAAAAGTTGCACACATTGTCATAAGAAAATGACTGCTAACATCTGACTGCTTGTTCTTTAGGTGTGCGGGTTTATCTGACACAGTTATGCTCTTTGTATAAGCACAGTTTTGTATCCTGCTTTTATTTGTTATAAGAATTTTTCTATGTTATTAAAACATTGTTGATGACTAGAATTTCATTTTATTTAGCTGTATCATAGTATTTGTAAGCATCCCCTCCCCCCACCAGTACTTTGGAGCACATAAGTTGATTCCGATATTTCACTGACTACTGCTACTGTTGCATTTTAAATTATTTTCTTGGATAGATGAGTAAAAATGTTTTTGAACATATTGTCAAATTCCTCTCCAGAAAGACTATACCAGTTAGTTACCATAAGCATTGTATAAGTGTGCTTCGCTCACTGCCACTTTGGCAGTGTTATTATAATGATTTTTAATCTTTACTCACTCAGTAGTGGAAACAGTATTAATATATATCTCATTCCCCAGTTGTATCTTTTGTTACTAGTGAAGTTGAATATTATCTCTTTTGATTTGTTCTTCTGTTTATTGTCTATTCATAGTCTTGCCTTTTTAAAATTGGTTTGTTGTTTTAGTGAGTGAGTCTTTAAGAATATTATTAATAGCCTGTTTGTCATTCACAGAGCAAATGTATTTCCCAGTGGTTACCTTTTTTATGTAAAATAGTTTAAATTGTATATAAAATGTTTTGATTTCCTTTACAGTATCATTATATGTAAAATATCCTTTTCCCCAAAAAGGAGTGGCTTAAAAATGAAAAGGCATAAATACAGGACAACTTTAGTATAAGGGTAGAAGGACAAGAGAAGGCCATAGTCAAAAACCTAACTGAAGTCAAGCTTGTTTTAAACATAAAACACAAGTCTGAGTTTATTTTAATTTTTTTTTTTTTTTTTACAAAAATGTAGCATCTTAAGTATTTCTAGCAAGGTGGGTTCTTGACTATTTATTACAGAAATAGCATTTTCAATGGGATTCTTCTGTTTTGTAAAACACAGTTTATGTTATGGAACAAGAATTTTTAAGTTTTCATTTTTTTGATAGGTTAATTTAGTGTAATATTGTGACACTATATTAAGAATATTATATTGTTTGGGTTCAGATCTTGACTCTGCCTCTTTTTAGCTGTTTAATCTCTCCAGGCTTTAGTTTTCTCATTTTAAATAGGAATAACCTCCTTTATCAGTTTGTTGTGAAAATTAAATTATTTAATAAATGTAAAGAGCTTAGAACACTATTTGACACAACTCAATATATACTAGCTTTTTTTTTTTTTTAAGTCAAAATAATATATATACTTGCTTTTAAAAGGCAAACAGTATTAAAATTATGGGGGAAAAAACAGTCCTCTTCCTCTCCACAGAGAAAGCTTGGCTCTTCTGTTAATACCTGTTTCTAAACAGTATGCTAATACTGACATTGTTTTACCACTCCTTACCACATCCTCACCCTATTACTCCCTGTATCACAATTTTTGGTTAAAACAATATTTGATAATCTAATAGCTGTAACAATGTAAATATTTTTATTCATTAATTTTTTCCTGCTCTTTTTTTCTATAGTATATTTTGCTTTGTAACTTTTTTTTTAATAATTGCCACCATTTTTTCGTTCGTTGCAACAGTTACGTGCCTCTCACTCATTCTTTCAGTACCTCTCAAGTTAGTTTCCACATAGTCTGTTCCTTGGAGGTGTCTCTCTTGAAGACCGCCATCTTGCCCCAGCCGGAATCGCTCGCTCTCTGGACTCGCTGCATAGCCGTTGTCTTAAGGCCATTCTGCCATCACCCTAACACTTCCTTTGCCTTTCTTTTTTTCTTACATTGACTGTTTCCTAGATCTCAAGTCTCTGTTCTCTTTCTTGATTTTCTATTTCATTTTATTGGAGCATGCCCTCTCTGTTTCCTGAGAAAAGGATTTCATGAGAGAGAAAGTGTAAGACCTGGCATGTAGGAAGATGTCATTATTGTATCCCCATATTTGATTGACAGTTTAACTGAATGTAGAAGGAACCAAATTAGAAATAATTTTCTTCCAAAAATTTGAAGTTATTGCTGCCAAGAAATCCAGAGACATTCTTATTCCTAATTCTTTGTGTGTGAATTTAATTTGTCTTTCTTGGAAGCATTTGGAGTTTTATCCCTGTATTCTGTAACTTAAAAATGAAATAACTTTGGGCTTTCTCAATTAAAAGTCATGACCTTTAGTTTTGGGACACTTTATATTCTTTCACTATAGTTTTCTGTTTGGATATTGTGCCTTGTTAATTTATCTTATAATACTCATAATTTTTCTCTCCTTTTACTCATTTTTTTTAATGGTTCTATTTGCTTGGTTGTCTCCCTGAGTTTTCAGTTTATTATCCTTCTAGATAATTTTTTATTTATGAACAAGCAAAATCAAGTGCAAACACACAAATGCTTATTTCACCCTTATGACACTAACAGCAGATTGCCAAATACATTTGATCTACACTTTTTGGGGGAACAGATAGAAAAATAGCAGTTGTTCTTAGAAAACAAATTAATTGTTCAGTCACTCAAGACTATCACAAAAATTTGATATTAAGCAATATAGGAGCTCACAGAGTAAAGCACTAGTTATATTGGCTCTCAACCTTTTTTCAAGAAACTGACCACATTTCTAAGTGGTCTAAGCCATTTTCACCATCATTGTTTTTCAAGTGTCCAGAAAATTGATTCATAGATAGATAAGTTCTTTTTTAGATTGTTTTCCATTATAGGTTATTACAAGATATTGAATATACTCCCTGTGCTATACAGCAGGTCCTTCATGGTTATCTGTTTTACATATGGTATTGTGTATATATTAATCCCAAACTCCTAATTTATCCTCTCCCTCCTCCCTTTCCCCTTTGGTAATCATAATTTTCTTTTCTATGTCTGTGAGTCTGTTTCTGTTTTTAAATAAGTTCATTTATATCGTTCTTTCTAGATTCCATGTATAAGCAATACCATGTTTGTTTTTCTGATTGACTTCATATGATAATCTCTAGGTCTATCCATGTTGCTGCAAATGGCATTATTTCATTCTTTTTCATAGCTGATTAATATACCACTGTGTATGTATACCACATCTTCTTTATCCAGTCATCCATTGATGAATACTTAGGTTGCTTCCATGTCTTGCCTATTGTAAATTGTGCTGCTCTGAACATTGGGGTGCAAGGATCTTTTTGAATTATAGTTTGTCAGAATATATGCCCGGGAGTGAGATTACTGTATCATATGGTAACTCTAGTTTTTTAAGGAACCCCTGCGCACTGTTCTCCATAGTGGCTGCACCAGTTTACATTACCACCAATACCGTAAGCGAGTTCCTTTTTCTCCACGCCCTCTCCAGCATTTATTATGTGTAGACTTTTTTTGATGATGGCCGTTCTGACCAGAGGAGGTAATACCTCGTTATAGTTTTGATTTGCATTTCTCTAATAATTAGCAACACTGAGCATCTTTTCATGTGCCTGTTGGCCATCTGTATGTCTTCTTTGAGGAAGTGTCTATTTAGCTTTTCTGCCCAGTTTTTAATAGGGGTTTTTTTTTTATGTTGACTTGAACAGTTTTATTAATTTTGAATTTTAACCCCTTACTGGTCATATCATTTACAAATATTTTCTCCCATTCAATAAGTTGTTTTTTCATCTTTGCTTTGCAAAAGCTTTTAAGTTTAATTAGGTCCCATTTGTCTGTTTTTGCTTTGTTTTAGGAAACTGATCCAAAAAAATAATGTCATAGTCTTCTGCCTTTGTTTTTATCTAGGAGTTTTATAGTATTTGGCCTTACATTCAGGGCTTTAATCCATTTCGAGTTTCTTTTTGTATATGGTATTAGAAAACATTCTGATTTCATTTAAGACATGTTTATGTAGACAAATTTATTTGTCCCTTTTCACCCTGGCACCTTATCCTGCCTGCCCTTCGCTGTGTCCAAAGTCCTGAAATGCAGAACCTTTATGGTTCCTCTTCCTTATGGTTGTTGTTGGTGGGTGAGCTGGAATCTCCTGGTGGGAGATCTCTTGGTGGGGGTGGGCATGCAGTAGGGGAATGAATTATAGAATTGAGGACTCAGTTGTCTGTTTCACTGACTCCACCATTAACTGTCTTCCCTGCTCTCCCTAGTATTTTGGTGCTCTTTCTTTCTCTGTTTGCTGGGATTAAGACAAATCAGTTTGCTTCCTTCTCATTTCTATATTCTCCTGAAAATACTTTCTTGACTTTGTTCTCCATTAAAAATGAGTTGTTTTGCCTCCCTGATTTCTTTTTCCAAAAATGCCTTGACATCTTTCCTCTGCTGTTTTTTCGTTTCCTTTTTGGTCTTTGTTATATGTTGTCAGAAACAAAAAATTTTAAAGAGAGTATAATCCCTGGGAAAGCAATCCAACAAGGAATTTAACTTTGGTGATGTATCCGTACCATGGAATACTAGAGTTTATAAGAATGATATAGAACTTTGTTTACTAACATCAAAAGTGTATATTTATTTAAAAACAACATTTATAGTTGTATACGAAAAGTCAAATTCTTCACAGTATATGCATCTGTGGATTTATAGTCCTTTTACTTCCAATATTATTTTGTATTTTTATTCTTTCTGTATGCTAAACATCATTTTTAAATGTATAATGAGTTTATGGTGTATATATGTATAGATAATATAGATAAAATTGAAAAATTGTGTAGCTGAGTGTTTCAGACAATATTTATTGATCTTATGCCAAAAATTATTTTTAATTGTTAACCTTTTGGAACTGAAATGTGTGTACCTTGTGATATATAGGATTAAAAGCAGAATTAAAACTTTCACTTGCTGTCATTCCTGTGACTATCAGACTGGTGCCTTTTGTACTGTAATTATGTCTTCTACCTCTTACCTCCACTCATCCACTTTGTTTGACTAGAAACCAAATAATAATGATTATGGTAATAGTAGTTAATATCAATTAGCAAATAGTAACTACATACCAAGCACTGTACCAAGGGCTTTATAAGTTTTAAATTTAGCCACACTGCTTCTTGCTTATCCAAATTAAGATATGTGTGTTATCAAGTTGACAAAGAAGCAGAAAGATGCTCACTTATGTAAGTTTTATCTGGTTCACAGACTTTCTGATAACTGCTTCTAGCTGCTCAGAGCCCTTTGTTGATTAATATTGAAGTGCTTCAATTATATTCTGGTAAAGTGTTAATGCCAGATGCTTGGATTCTTTAGGTATGAAGCTACTTAGATTTGAAATATGACTTGACTTCTATTGTATTTGCTTATCCTATTGAGATCTTAAGGGTTTGAACTAGATGTAGTGTATAAATTTCATGGGATTGGCTCATATTAATGCATACCTGAGGACATATAATTTTCTGGGTAAAGTATCCAGAGCTTTAATAGAATTTTCAAAGGGGTCCATTACTCATGAAAGATCCAATGCCTGAAATAACCGCATCCTTTTCTTTTGAATAGAGAGAGCTAGCCCTCAATTTTTTAGTCATTAGTTTTTAGAAACCATTTCATGTTTATTATGTCAGCCATTTAAAAATATTTTTCAAAAGCAGAACAAAAACAATGATGTGTACTTAGTGATGAAATACATACATGAGGAACAGAGACTAACAGGAGACTCCTTGTCAGTCACTGGCTGGCTATCCTCTCTAGTTTAAGATTAGAGATGTGAACTAGTTTACCTCCAAGGTCTTTGCAGCTCCAAATGTCATGATTCTTTGTGAGTCCTACTGTTTGGAGATAGTTATTTTCCACAGTGAAATTTTGCTGGATTATCCTGAGCCAAGTAAAGGAGTTGAGGGTAATTTAAGAATGCCACCAATTGTACTTACTGAGTACTCATATCATCAAGCAGTTCCTTTATCAAACTCAGAAATAATGTTTCAGATATAATAATATGTGATTAGTTTAGAAAACTGATTTCTAGTTACATATGTTAAAAATTTTTTTTTATTCTTCACTAGGGAAGTTTGGTTGGTTTAGTGGATTATCCAGATGATGAAGAGGAAGAGGAAGAGGAAGAAACATCTCCCAGGAAAAGACCTCGTCTTGGCTCATAAAATATTTACTGGGGGCCCTCAACATGTGGTTGAACAAAAATGCTGCAACTGTTCAATGAGCTGAAAATCTGAATCAGAAAGCTTTCTCACTTGAACTTAGAAGTATACAAGGAATAGCAAAAGACACTCAGTATATGAGCTTGGAGAGTTTAGTTCTGTAAAAAAAAACACAAAAACAGGCTTCCCAGGAACTTGATCGCTTGCTAGTAATTAAGAGATTTGCCCTTCAGGATGTTAAAAAAAAAAAAAAAAAAGTTAGTAACCTGGGAGGTAGCTTCTCAGCAAGGAAACTCTCAGGTTTGGGGATGGTTTAGGGAAGGGATAACATTGGTAAGGTATTATTAATGCAGGGTTGCTCCAGGGGGGTTTCTGATCTAGAAACAGTTACAAAACTTCAGTTGCAAACCCAATAACATTACTTGTATAATGGTGCTGGCCATGTTGTTCTTTTAATCAGTTGCCTCTCACTTTTATGGAAAACATTCAACTATCATTAAAAAATGAAGTTAAGCAGTTGGGACCATTTCTTTGAAGATCTAACAGAAATTCAGCCTTATTGGTAGTTGGAGGGAAATAACACCCCGTGTTACCGCACATGTTGAGTTTTCTCCATCAGGAAATTTCAGTGTGTATTTTGATGAAAACTGGATTAAAAATGGACGGTTTTGTTACTATAACTTTAAAATCAGCACTTTTAGAGATAACAGATGCCAAGAATCAGTACAGTAGTATTCCAAAGTGGTTTTCTCTAGAAACGGGAGTATATTGAACAGAATGTTTTCAACTGTCTACCAGTACAATCTTTTGTGGAAGATACTTTAAAGTCACTTTCTACTTCATTAGTAAAGTTTTCTCTGCAAAGCTGCAGGCAAGTTTTAAGGTGTAATTTATAAAGACTAACATACAAAGAATAGTGCTGAATTAAGTGGCATTTAATACCTACAGGTCATTTTGGTCCAAGAAGTTACTTCAGTGTCAGTCAGTATGCAGCACCTGAAGCTTTTCCATAAAAAAGGGTGTAATATGAAAGCTGCTTTTTTTTTTTTTTAAAGAATAAAAGCACATTCCATGTACGAAAATGAATTTAAAATAATAAACTGAGGCAAACAGTTAAGAGGTTTTATTTTTAGAACAGTGAGTTAACTAAATATTTTAATGTTAGTTTGCTGATCTGAGATCATGCTGAAGTGAGAAAAACATCCCCCAAACTATAATACATTGGGGGGAAAAAAAAGACTAAAATTAGTAATTCCAGCTACAGTCTTCAGATCACCGTTGTAATGTGTTATGGGTCCATTTTTCCTGGAATAGCTTAAACTGAAGCAGTTTCCCCTGTTTTGGAGATTTTGTAGTTAATTTTAATTTTGGCTATTGTTTGGAGGATGGGCTGTTGTGTAGATATGAAGTATAGTTTTTCCATAAAACAGATGTTTATTTTGTATTAAAAATACCACTGTACTTGTTTTACACCATTTGTATACATGTGGTGATATTAATGCTGACCTGTAAAATTCAGGAATTAAAATGTGACCCTGTAATTCTATGGTTGTTGCTTTTGTTTGGTTTGTTGTAAATATAAGTAAATTCCATTTTGAGTTATGTCCATTTTACAGTATATTTTAAAAGCCAGTTATGTTTTCCATAGATATTTATTATAGACCACTGTGTCATAACACCAATCTGAATGAAAGAATTCTAAATAAACAATGGCCAACCTCACATTAAATATCACTGATACTAAGAGAAGGTATGCCTTGGGTCCTAAAGTCCTAGCACCAAAGGATCACAGCAGGGGGGCAGTAGCTCCTCTTTCATTAAAGGTGCATATAATGGAAACTTACCACCTCATAACAGTCAAGTGACTCAGGACAACTTAAACAAAGATCAGTAAAGTTACTACAGGAAAACATTCTCTTCCAAGCAAGTTTTATCAAGCCCCTTCCCTCTTCTTCTTATTAAATTGCCTCTTAGAACCTAAGAAGCCCAGCCTTAAAACATTTCCCTTTCTACTTTTGACTCTTCCTAGTAAAGCAACTTTGAGTTCCAGCAAAGTCTTATCTTTATCTTTTTTAGTAAGTTTTTCTTTCTGAAGAACTGCCACAGGTGAAATGTGAAGCAGCATTATCATAGGAACCTTTTTTTATAGCATAATTGTGAATATTTTGTTGAATTACAGGAAAATACTTTCCATGGTACAGATGCTCAGCCACAGTGAAATGAGAGCAAGACTTAAAAATATCGCTTGAAAGAATAACTTAAGATGACATATGTTAGCTGCTGTCCCAAATGACTACCCTCAGGCAGACAGATCAAGATTTTTTATCTTTATCTTCACTCAGTGAAGCAAGCCACAGCCCACATTTGTATGCCTGAGGTTCTCTTAAAATAGTTATCTGTAAACATGTATGCAATATAAAACCTATTTTTAATAAAAAGCTTCATGAAATAAATTTCTGTGTTTCAATCACTAGTTTTCCACTTGTCCATGTAAGTGATGAAAATGTGACAAATATAAAGTAAGGCTGGGTTTTCTCTGCATGTTGAAGGTTGGAACTAAGGTAATTTCGGTATCCCGTTTTGGGTGTTTGGTTGTTTTTTTTTTGCCATGCCTTTGGGCGTGTGGGATTTTACTTTGTTCCCTGACCGGGGATGGAACCCACACCCCCTGCATTGGAAGCGTGGAGTCTTTCCAGTGGACCACCAGGGACGTGTTAGAATCCCTTTTTAAAAGCTTATAACTATAGATATAAGGAGATAAAATGGAATTATAAATTAAACCTTGGGAGTGGCCTGTAACCAGAAAAGAAGGTGCTTATGGATGACACAAAACACAGTTTCTGAAAGGTTTCTCCTACTATTTTGTGATACCTTTTAGCAAATGGACTACACAATACCCCAAGATCACTTCAAACACAGAAGACCGTGTATACCCATGGCAGAATTCCCCCTCAAAGAGGCTCAAGCAATTGTTCCTTTATCTGTTTTAATGTTGCTTTTCTAAAAGAGTATAACTGGATATTTTGAACATCCCCCACATCTATTTTTGAAGTCCTATTTGCTCCTGCCTCAATGTAGGGTGCTAAATTCTGCCCCAGAGAACCACTATTGCATTACATTGATTACCCTATACCTGTTCACCCACACCTACTCTTAAACTCACCCAATCACCACACAGCAACTACACATCTTTTTTAAATGGACATTTTGATTATGAAACTTCCCTGCTTTAAAATTTCCATGACTTCCCACTGCCATTATAAAATCTTTAGAACTCTCACATTCCTACAGGCCTTGCAAATCAGTACCCCACCTATTTCCAATTCCATATGCTAACCTTCTCTTCTCATTGTCTGCAGGATCCTGTTTATAACACTGCACTCTTCCCATCTAACAGTGGCTACATGAAAGCAGGGACCCTGCTGATCTACTTGATCACTGCATCCTTAGCATGCAGCACAATGCTTATTAGCACAAACAATAAATAAATGATGAATGCACTATCACTTAGCTCTCTATACCTTCTCTCCACAAGAGATTATTATTCAGAAATTTGTATTGAACTGGTCCACATAAGTAACTGCCCACTGCCCTATGCCTGAAGAGTTTAATAAAAGTAAGCAGCTTATCTTTGCATTTATAAACACAAGTCTCTGAAACTAAACAGGCTCAGTTTAAGGATTAAATAATTTATTTTTAAGAAATTTTGAACTGCTTGCTAAATTGTTCTTAAATTTACTTATTAATAACTTCTTCTTTAAGTTTCTCTGCAAGCAATCTCCTCTTTAGTAATGTTTGCTTCTCCTCTGCTGTCATTTCTGGTTTCTCTGTCATTTCCTTAGAAAAACAAAAACAAAAGAAAAATATTGGCTACAGCAGAAGATGGGTTCATTTGTCTAAAATTCCTAGCATACTGCCTTGAACAAATAGAGCATTCAGTGAACTAAAGAAAAAAAAGCCACACATGGGCTGAGTTCCCTAAATTTCTTCTTTGTAGAAATCTCTTAGGGAAGCCTTTTAGAGGTGGTGGCTAGGGTACCGATGCTGTTCTATGATAAAGTATTTCAAAAGGCTTAGGTCAAACAGACAGCTGACCCTTCAGTGCTCAAAGCAGGGCAAGTAAAGAACCATAAAATTGCTATCATTTCTACCTCACAAAATCCTATCAACCCTTTTACTGCTGAGGAAAGACTGACTTTTCTCAGTGTAGGAGTGCTACACCGACAGGGAGACTGTTAGGAATGCATCTGAAGAGCATACACTCTGAGAACCCCACCCACAGGTGTGCAAAGCTTCACATACTAGAGCCGGTCATACCTCCACCTCCCTAGCAGGTTTTCCCTTCTGCTCCGAAGTTTGATTCTGCTTAGTCTTCACGTCCTTCCTCATGGCCATCAACTTATCTCTCTTCTGTTTTAGATAGTGTTCTCGCTGGCGGAGCTCTTCTGTTCCAAGTGTTGATAAATTCTGGGTCAAATGAGAGCAGAAACTATTTAAATTCAAGACTGCATAATAAGTGGCACAGATACCCACTGAATGATCAAATTAGAAGTTTGAGTCCAAGACCATAACAAAGGCTGGATGTCTATGGCCATTTACAATGTTTCTAGTACTTTGTCATTTGCTCATAATTCTTAAAAAATAATGTCTTCACTTACTGCTATTGGTCCCTCCACGCTTGCATGTTCGAAGCCAGGAATCTTCAGGCCTTTGTGTGGGAGGGAGGAAGTTTCAGGCAACATTTCCAGCTTTCTTGTCGAAGGCTGGACTGATTGATTAGCAAAATGCACTTTAACTTCTGGCAGTAATTAGAGAGACCAATTAGAATATTATAAGAAATATTAAGTTATGCTAGATTTACCAAAATGAGCTAATGTTAGTAATACTTGGGTTTTTTCTCTCATTCATTCACAAGCATTGGTTCAGTGCCTCTGTTGTGCTAGGCACTGGGTGGAAACAAATGAACATGGTCTCGGGCCTCAAGGAGCTTTAACTATGGTTTCTTGTGAACAGGCATTTTGACAAATACCAAGCTCCTGCTGTTTGGTACTATAGCTACAAAAAGATATAATTCTTGTCTAAAGATTAGAACTATTGTATAATGTAATACAAGGTTGCCATATAAGCCAGGTAAAGAATCCACCTCCCAATACAGGAGATGCGGGGTTTGATCCCTAGTTCAGGAAGATTCCCCTGAAGAACGAAATGGCAACCCATTCCAGTATTCCTGCCTGGGAAATATCATGAACAGAGGAGCCTGGCGAGCTACAGTCCATGGGATTGCAAAGAGTCAACAACCTACCAGCTAAACAACAACATATAAGCCAAATAAAGTGCACTAAAATCCCTTATTATCAGTGTTACTGTCTTTCAAACTTTTGTCTGCAGGCAAAAACTGTTAAGTGACCCTATATTTGCAGAGCAATTAATATAAAGCTACAATTTTTTGTACTGGAAATCAGTGCCAGTAGTATCAATAATGTTAAGTACATCCTAAAGATAACTGTAAACCTACCAACATATTAAGAAAATGTAAAGATTTTAAAGTAAGTAGAATTTGGAAGCAGATAAAACATGAGCACTCAACACCTTCCAATTATCTGGTAACTGTGCCAAGAGACTAGATTAACATGCTAATTGCTTTTCTGAGCCATTTTTTATTATAGGGTGGAGATTTTAAAAGACAAAACATTTTCATTATAATACATGGACTATGAAAGACAGCAAGTGAGAACAAAGACTCACATAAAAATGATGCCAAGAACTAAAGGCATGATGGGAGAACATGATATACATGTCTCTAAATGATTAAAAATCTTGCCAGCACAGTAAAACCAGAAATAGAACTTTGCATGAGCAAGAAATTTGCCCAAGGACCACTGCTCTAGCATGGGGAGAGCAGACTGACTGCAGGGCCAAGGAGGTTGGAGGAAAAGTTCTTTGGGCTCTTGGACTGAAAGGGAAGTGTCCATGAAAGAGATGAGGCTGCCGTTAACACTCCAACCAACCTATACAGGAAGCTACAGGACTAACTATAACAGAAATGAAAATGAGCTTCATTCAACAAGTTGGTCAAAATAAGCAAAGTTAAAATGCCATTCATATGATGGTGACTCTAAGCAGAGGTAAACTTGAACCACAGGGCTGGGCATGCGGGGTGGGGTGGGGTGGATTCCAGGCACATAAGCATTTATATTCATGTACTTGTTCTGGACAGTTCCTGCCTTCAGTTTGTTTGTCATGAACATCTTTTATATTCTAACTTGAACCTAGAGAGAAAAGTGCCTAAGGCCAAAATACTTAGCTTGTCTGATTTCTATGAATGGAGACTCGAAAAGCCAGCTAGCTTAAAGGAAGATCACCTGATCACTGGCAACCCTGAATCTACTGAAAAACAGAAGTTACCCATTTCTAGCAGGAACCAAGGAAAGATGTGGGCAATGGGATAAGCAGGAAGCCAAACACCTTTATGATTCCTCCCACGTTAGGCCTTTCTTGGGCTCCTATCGCTTTGTATGACGTGACTGCCTGGAATATCAGATATATGCATTTTTTTTAAATAGAACAGTTTTTAAAACGTAAAGTCATTACTTTTAAAATTACCTTCTATTGTTTCTCTGTTAATGTGCATAACTGAGTTACAAATGGTTTGAAATTAAGTTTTCTATAGCTTAATAGTCTGATAGGCAAATATATTCAAATTATGTCAGAAATGAGATTTGAACAGTACAGGTACTTGTGTGTGTTAGTCGCTCAGTCATGTCCAACTCTTTGCGACCCTATGGACTGTAGCCCACCAGGCTCCTCTGTCTATGGAATTCTCCAGGCAAGAGTACTGCAGTGGGTTGTCATTCCCTTCTCCAAGGGATCTTCCTGACCCAGGGATCAAACCCAGGTCTCCCACATTGCAGAAGATTCTTTACCATCTGAGCCACCAGGGAAGCCCCTACATGTACTTAGGTCTACATTTAAAAAAAAGGTAAATTTGGACCAGCAAGTCTTAAAAGCACTCAAACAAATCTAAAGAACGCACTTTTACAGACATAATTCAAATGAGGTTATTCTACTCAGGAAATGCAAACAAAAGAAATTATTAAATTTGCTAAGAATCAAAAAGCAAGATAACTTGATAAAACTGCTTTGGTTTCACATGCCCATTATTTTATCAACTAAGAATACAGTTTTTTAAAATAGTTGATAAACATCAAACCTATCTATCGCAATTATAAAACTTCTGCAAAGTGCAGAAAAACAGAAGACTTGAAGTCAGAAGACCAAGGGAAGTCACAGTCTCACTATTTAAGAGCTCAGTTACTTTGGACATCACTAAACTTCCTTGAATTTCTTGTTTAAAAAAATAAAATAAAAGTAAGGATCATAATATCTACCTCATGGAGTTACAGGGTTTTTTAAATTGAGAAAAGGACATGTATCTAAAAAATGTAGAAATACAAAATAAAAATGAGCTAAATGCATCATCATATTCAAGTTCTGCTTCAGAATTACCTGTCTTCTTAAACAACAAATCAGAATACATATACTGAAAATGGTTTCCCACATACTGAACAAGATCATCCACTAACATTTCCCAAAAGGAGTCTCCTCAATTTTAGTTTCAATGACAATTTAAGACTAAATTTCTGAACAAACTGGATACCTTTTATTTACTAACTGTGTTTTAATTCACTAGGAAAATAAGTTAATATTATCTTTCCATGTTCAGCTTCTAACTCCCACACATCATCTGATGGTGATAAAGGAAGAAGGTACCAAATGTTACGTGACCATACCGTAAATGCTGCAGTCACGGCCTACAGGCTGGGGGCTCCCCCAAGGAATTCTGCTCACTGCTCTGGGTTAGAAATTTAGGGGCTACACCCTCTCTGTCAGCTGAATATCTCCTACAGGCAATCTCTTTAGCTAAATTCACAAAGAGCATTAAATACCAATGGCCACTGAACACTCCCTCACAGGGTTTTTGAAGCTGAAGCATGTATAAGAAAACACCACACTCTTTACAACGTTTAAGTATTCATATTATTCAGAAATTTCAGTATACTTCCACCTTACCTGAGGTTGGGTGTGCAAAATGTTCACCATCCCCTTGGGAATTATTCATTTTTGTCGTTTCATTGGCCTGCATCGAAGGCTCTTCTGTTTTAGCCTCTGATAACTTAAGGCATCAACAACACAATTTAGAAAATATTTTAGATTAATTTTGAATAATTCACTACTTAACAGATTCAAACATATTAGTTTCAAAAATTACTGTCTACTAAAAAGAAGATTGAGCACCACAGAATTGATGCTTTAACTTAAAATAATCTAAAAAATACAATAATAATAATACCAGTACTATGATATGCCTGAAGCAGCCACAAACTGGTTTACAGCATACCTAATTTTATTGCACTTCAACTTGCTATCTTTACTAGATACTGTGTTTTTTTGTTTTTCTTTTTTACAAACTGAAGGTTTGTGGCAACTCTGCATCAAGCAAGTCTATACGTACCATTTTTCCAACAGAATTTGCTCACTGTGTCTCTGTATCACATTTTGGTAATTCTTGCAATATTTCCAACTTTTTCATTATCATATTTATTATCCTATCACCAGGGATCAGTGACTTCTGATGTTACTATTGTGCCTGTTTTGGGGCACCACAAATCTCAGCCTTATATATGAGACAGTGAACTTAACAGACGAAAGCTGTGTGTGTTCTGACTGCTCCATTAGCCGGCCGTTCCCTTACTTCTCTCCCTCTCCTCAGACCTTCCTATTCCTTGAGACACAAAAATGTTGAAATGAGGCCAATTAATAACCCTACAGCAGCCTCTAAGTGTTCAAGTGAAAGGAAAAGTCACAGGTCTCTCACTTTAAATCAAAAGCTAGAAATGATTACATTTAGTGAGGAGGTGTGTCTAAAGCTAAAACAGATCAAAGGCTAGGCCTCTTGCACCAAACAGTTAACCAAGTTGTGAATGCAAAGGGAAAGCTCTTGAGGAAATTAAAACTGCTACTCCAATGAACACAACTGACAGAAAGTGAAACAGCCTTACTGCTAATATGGAGAAAGTCTTAGCGGTCTGGATAGAAGAACAAGCCAGCCACAACATTCCTTCAAGCCAAAGCTTAATCCAGAGCAAGGTTCTATAAAGGCTGAGAGGGGTGAGGAAGTTGCAGAAGAAAAGTGTGAAGCTAGCAGAGGGTGGTTCATGAGATTGAAGAAGCTGCCTCTGTAACACACAAGCGCAGGGTGAGGCAGCAAGTGCTAATGTGGAAGCTGCAGCAAGCTATCCAGAAGATCTCACTAACAAAATTAATGAAGGTAGCTCAGTGGTAAAGAATCTGTCAGCCATGATTCATGTCAATGTATGACAAAACCCACTGAAATGTTGTGAAGTAATTAGCCTCCAACTAATAAAAAAAATAAAAAATAAAAATAAAAAAATAAAGAATATGTCAGCCAATGCAAGAGACACAGGTTCAGTCCCTGGATCAGGAAGATCCCCTGGAGAAGGCAATGGCAAACCACTCCAGTATTCTTGCCTGGGAAATCCCATGGACAGAGGAAACTGGTGGGCTACAGTCCAAGGGGTTGCAAGAGAGTCGGACATAACTTAGTGATTAAAACAACAACAACTCTACCAGCAGATTTTTAATGTAGATGAAACAGCCTACTACTGGAAGAAGATACTATCTCGAACTTTCATAGCAAGTGAGGATAAGTCAATGCCTGGCTTAAAAGCTTCAAAGGACATACTGTCTTATGAGAGACTAATGCATAATAAGGCCCTTAAGTTCAGTTCAGTCACTCAGTCATGTCCAACTCTTTGAGACCCCATGGACCGCAGCACGCCAGGCCTCTCTGTCCATCACCAACTCCCAGAGTTTATCCAAACTCATGTCCACTAAGTGGGTGATGCCATCCAACCATCTCATCTTCTGTCGTCGCCTTCTCCTCCTGCCTTCAATCTTTCCCAGCATCAGGGTCTTTTCCAATGTCAGCTCTTCGCATCAGGTGGCCAAAGGATTGGAGTTTCAGCTTCAACATCAGTCCTTCCAATGAACACTCAGGACTGATCTCCTTTAGGATGGACTGGTTGGGTCTCCTTGCAGTCCAAGGGACTCTCAAGAGTCTTCTCCAACACCACAGTTCAAAAGCATCAATTCTTTGGCGCTCAGCTTTCTTTATAGTCCAACTATCACATCCATACATGACCACTGGAAAAACCATAGCCTTGACAAGATGGACCTTTGTGGACAAAGTAATGTCTCTGCATTTAAATATGCTGTCTAGGTTGGTCATAACTTTCCTTTCAAGGAGTAAGCATCTTTTAACTTCATGGCTGCAATCATAATCTGCAGTGATTTTGGAGCCCAAGAATATAAAGTCTGCCACTGTTTCCACTGTTTCCCCATCTATTTGCCATGAAGTGATGGGACCAGATGCCATGATCTTAGTTGTCTGAATGTTGAGCTTTAAGCCAACTTTCCCACTCTCCTCTTTCACTTTCATCAAGAGGCTCTTTAGTTCTTCTTCACTTTCTGCCATAAGGGTGGTATCATCTGTATATCTGAGGTTATTGATATTTCTCCCAGCAATCTGGATTCCAGCTTGTGCTTCATCCAGCCCAGCGTTTCTCATGATGTACTCTGCATATAAGTTAAATAAGCAGGGTGACAATATACAGCCTTGACATACTCCTTTTCCTGTTTGGAAGCAGTCTGTTGTTCCATGCCCAGTTTTAACTGTTGCTTCCTGACCTGCATACAGGTTTCTATAGGCCCTTAAGAACTATGGGAAATCTACTCTCCCTGTGCTTTATCAGTGGAAAAACAAAGCCTGGATGATAACACATCTGTTAACAACACGGTTTACTGAATATCTGAAGCCCACTGTTGAGACCTATTCCTCCAAAAAAGAAAAAAAGATTCTATACAAAATATTACTCCTCATTGACAGTGCACCTGAACATCCAAGAGGTCTGATGGAGAGGTACAAGATTCAAGTTGTTTTCATGCCTGCTACACAGCTCATGATGCCAAAGCTGAAGCTCTAATACTTTGGCCACCTGAGGCGAAGAGCCGACTCACTGGAAAAAAACCTGATGCTGGGAAAGATTGGAGACAGGAGGAGAAGGGGATGACAGAGGATGAGACGGTTGGATGGCATCACCAACTCAAAGGATGTGAGTTTGGGCAAGCTCTGGGAGATGGTGAAGGACAGGAAGACCTGGTGTGCTGCAGTCCACGGAGTCGCGAAGAGTCAGATAAGACTGAGCAACTGAACAACTACAACACACAGCTCATGGATCAAGGAGAAATTTCAACTTTCAAGTCTTATTCTTTAAGAAATATATTTCATAAGGTTATCGAGGCCATAGACAGTGATTCCTCTCATGGATCTGAGCAAAGGCAATTGCAAACCTTCTGGAGAGAATTTACCAGTTTAGATGCCATTAACAACCTCTGTGATTCCTGGGAAGAGGTAGAAATAACATTAACAGGAGTTTGGAAGAAGTTGATTCTACCCCTCATGGATGACTTAAGAGGGGTCCAAGACTTCAGTGCAAGAAGTAATTGCAGATGTGGAGGAAACAGCAAGAGAACCAGAATTAGAATTGGAGCCTGAAGATGTGCCTGAACAGATGTAATTTCATGACAAAATTTTAATGGGTCAGGGAGTTGCTTCTTATGTATAAGTAAAGAAAACAGTTGCTTGAGGCAATTTGCTCCCAGGGAAGATGCTGTTGAAATGACAACAAAGGATTTAGAACATTACACAAATGTAGTTGATAAAGCAGCAGCCAGGTTTGAGAAGACTGACTCCAATACTGAATGAAGTTCTACTGTGGGTAAAATACCATCAAACAGCACTTCATGCTACAGTGAGATTGTTCACCAAAGGAAGAGTTAAATAATGCAGCAAACGTCACTGTTGTCTTATTTTAAGAAACTGCCACAGCCATTCCAGCCTTCAGCAGCCACTACCCTGGTCACTCAGCAGCCATCAGCATAGAGGCAGGACCTTCCACCAGCAAAAAAGTTACAACTTGCCAAAGGCTCAGATGATGGTCAGCATTTTTTAGCAATAAAATAATTTTTAATAAAGATATGTACATAATTTTCAGACATAATGCCATTGCACAATTAAAAGACTACAGTTTAGTATAAACTAACTTTTATAGGTGCTCAGAAACCAAAATACATCTGTGACTTATTGTATTGTTATCTTCACTTTATTGTAGTAATCTGGAACCAAACTCACAACACCTCTCAGGTATGCCTATATTTCCATTTCTAAACTAAGATGCTGCATTTAAACCAAAGAAATCACTTAAATCTTGGAAAGAACTAAGGAAAATAATTCATTTTTCCATAAAAGTAGGAAAATCCAATCACATGTAACTTTTTAGGTAATTCATGGATACCCACGTCATAAGTCTCTATATATGCTGAGTGATGGAAACACGAGGACTTGAAATTATTATCACCTCTACTTTTGTGTGTTTGAAAAATCCATTTAAAAAAGTCTAAAAAAAAAATCATATGCCCCTAAAACATATTATTATTCAAGAATCCTGATCAGAAAGTTAACACTGTCTTCTTTTTTTTTGGCCACATCACACAGCTTATGGGCTCTTAGTTTCCCGACCAGGGATCGAACCTAGTCCCACAGCAGTGAAAGCACGAAGTTCAAATTGCTGGATCACCAGGGAATCCCCAGTACTACTGACTACTGACACCAGTTTTGAATAGTTTCTGTTCTATATTCTTATATTTAAAAATAGCATTATCCATGAACTTCACATCCACTTACTGAAAGGATAGTTAGTCAAAGAGAAATAAAATCCCCTGTAAATTCTAAAAATCTCTCTTCTGCTCTTCATTTGGTACCTTGGAGTAAAATAGGTTTTTTCAAAGACAGTAAATGATACAAGCATGAATCACAGTGATTGAGGGGAAAAAAAGGAAAATGACTATCAAGTGACTGAGAATTAGTTTATATTAGGTTTCCCTCTCCCTTCGGGGAGATTTGGGAAAATGTGGAAAGAGAGGCAGCTAGAAAAGCGGGGAGGAAAAAATAAACATTAGCTTCCCTCACCTCAACCAGATATATGTTTAATTTTTCCTTAGGAAAAATTAGGCACTTTAGGGAAACAGTTTCTAATGAAAGAATAGTACACCAGGAAATGTGAAACTGAGTCATTCTGCTTCAAGTTGGCAATGTTAACTACAGGGGACCCTCAGTGGTAACTGCAGCTGCTGTTTCAAAACAGTAAAGCAATCAAGGCAAGTGGGGAAGTCAAATATTTTCTTAATCTTCTTTTATTCATAAAATTAAGGGGAATTTCTATTAAAAATCCCCCCAAATATGAATACAGTTTTTTTTGGAGTGAATAATCTCATTCTTTACTGAGAATTTAAAAGGCAGGTCGTTGGATGAATTATAAAGTGAATAAAAAAGCATAAATGCTCAAAACTGCCAAGAAAATATGAATACTCTGAGGAACTGTGTCATTTCACCTAAGCTTAAACTTTAACAGAAATCCTAGGTGTGAACTTAAGGGATAACAGCAATGAAATACTTCTATTATATTAGTATGTTTTATAGGCACCTGCTTTTTTCTCTTCCTTTCTTCCTCCTGGTCATACTCCTCTTTTGATTTTCTGAAATACACAAAAATAAAGTAGAAAAGTAAACTTTATCTTTTCTCAAAGAACAAATATTCAACAAGCAACATGCTAACCAAAGCTTACAATATATGCAAGGAATTTTGGAAACAAAGATGGAAATAATCAGGCTTCACTTAAAGCAGCTTACAATCAACTGAGGAAGACATGCATAGACATGAACAGCATAATGTGGTAAGCAACGTAAAACACAGGTTTGCCCATATCCTGGGTGAAGGACTCCTAGCTGAACAAAAACCCACAGGTTTGAAATTCTAAACCCAAATCTGAATGGCAAATTCCATGAATATGGACTCTGATCTCTCACTTTAGACAGATCAGTTAGTTACATGTCCCCTGATAAGATCCATTTCTCTCCTCATTCTAGTTTCTCCATGGCAGATGAGCTATCACAAAGCTCTCCTGATGCCCTTACACCAAAGCCCTATCAGCTTTGTAAACTGCTCACAAAGGCAGTCTGATTTAGGAAAATAGCCAAGTCAGCTCTCTTACATGTCCATAATTAAGTTCCACTGTTTATACAGTAGCACACCCCCTCCCCCAAAAGCCTACAGAAAATAAAATCTAAAAGTATAATACTGATTAGTTTTCAAACCATCAATCAACCAACAGAAGCAACCAATATAAGTCAAAACTATCAGTCTTCTAAACCAACTACCAAATATCCTGAACTCTTCCAATCTGTAAACTCAAAGCTCTCTGTGTTGTCTCGGGCTCCTATATACCCTCACCTGGCACATAGGAAAGGAGGACCTGGCAGGAAAGGCCTGGGTTCAGCCCCACATTTGCCTCCCTCCCCACACTCACTGAAATCCCCTGAAATGAAGGACTAAATCCTAGAGCTCCTTCCATAAACTCCCACTAGGCCCATCCTTCTAACCACCATCCTGCCTATCCTCCCTCCTGCTTTGGAACTGCGGACAAGTTGGGAAGGTGGGAGGACCACAGGATGCTAGAAGATTGTCATGTATGTGGTTAGAACGGAGAGCCAGGGCCCCTAAAGGCCAAGGCTCCACTCTGCAGGAGACACAGCAGCTGTAGGAATCCTTTTGCCTTAAACCAATACATCCCCATAGACTTAAATATTACATTTTGCAATTGGCCCTCCCTTCTCAAACTCCCCTAGGGGTCAGGGGACAACAGACTTTAAGGGGGGGAAAAAAAATCCCCTTTA
The DNA here is from genome assembly GCF_019320065.1 of Cervus canadensis. NCBI lineage: Eukaryota > Metazoa > Chordata > Mammalia > Artiodactyla > Cervidae > Cervus > Cervus canadensis. Next base: position 36,641,881 of record NC_057390.1, on the reverse strand, counting down.
CTGGACTGCACATTCCATGCCAGGCATTTGTCTGACAATCACATAATAGATAAGAAAGTGAAAGCCGCTCAGTCGTGTCCAACTCTTTGCGACCCTATGGACTGTAGAGTCCATGGAATTCTCCAGGCCAGAATACTGGAGTGGGTAGACTTTCTCTTCTCCAGGGGATCTTCCCAACCCAGGGATCGAACCCAGGTCTCCCACATTGCAGGCAGATTCTTTGCCAGCTGAGCCACAAGGGAAGCCCATTGATAAGAGGCCAGCAAATAGTCAGCTATTTGGTATGTGGAGCCTGGATATCCAGCCCCCTCCCATGAGACACCTGGCATCAGCCTCCTCTAATACCAAGATCCAGAAGCCATGCAGTCTCCTGCTCAGCTCAGGCCACAACAGCCCTTCCAAGCATCAGGCTGCATCTACCACACCTTGTTTCCACTGATGGCTAGTTTCCTAGGCCCATGATGGGCGTGGAGGAAGACCCTCCCATTTGGGCTGATATGTCCATTAAGAAATGTAATACAAACATAGTTATAAGCAAATAAAGTGATAAATCATGTTCATGGTCTTTAGGAAAGAATTTAGACATTTTACTAGTTGACAGTATTTTTTGGATAAAAAGTTTATGTACAGATCATATTGCAATGTTATTAATGATCCATTCAAATAATTAAAGAGGATACCTAAGAACTTCTTTCAGGATTTTCATCTCTTCCTGTTCAAGGTCACTGACCACATCAGAACCATCTGTTAAGCAGTCAGGTAGCACACCTGTTCAAAACCAGAGATCACACAGGAGAATATCAACTCAACTGAAAACATTTTATTTCTCACTATTCTAGTTCATCAAGAAGTACAAAGTAGTTTATTAAGATCTATCACTTTAAAAAAATGTTTTATGCTATTATGTTTTTATTATCTTTTTAACTATGGTCTTTTTAACTTTTTCTTCTTTTAAGGAATCAGCTCCACAAAAAAAAACAGTTAGAAAACCCACAATTTCACCTAGAAATGACTCTCGGTAACCATGTATTTTGTATTTAAAATGACAATAATATATGATAATAGAAATTAATATAATCTATGTCGTCCATAATCACATACTACACAGGACATACCAATGAAATTAACAAGGTCCTAATAATGAAACTATGCTCTCAGAAGTATTATTTAAAAGGGAAAAGAGTTTACAAAGCAAAATATAAAATGCTTTGTTAATTGAAACAGCATGTTAACACTCTTCACTCATACTACAACATATGCTACCAAAAGAGCCCTGCTTACTACATGCAAAAAAGCATGGTGCTAAGCACTTAAGGGGAATATAAAGATGAATAAAACAATCTCTGCTCTCAGATCATCTATTCAGATATTGGGATAATAACTATAAACTAGGGCAGCACCAACTTTGGCCCAAGGCAAAGAGTAATTCATGGCAAGTAATTTTAAGTATTGGTTTAATTTACTTTATTACCTATATCTTCCTGATAAGCAGGTAGATGGTAATAAGTGTTCTGCTTTTATCCATAATTAGTATATTCCCAAAACATTAACAGTATATCCCCTAATATTTACCTTTCATATTCATATATGATGATGGGATTTTGGATCTGCTCTAAATTAAAGTAGCGTTATTACTCTAATGCCCTTGATGTTTAAGTGCATTTTAAATTAAACTTTTCATTTTGAGATAATTGCAGATTCACATGCAGTTGTAAGAAATAACACAGAGATGCTATGCACTCTTTACCCAGTTTCCCTCAATGAAACATCTTTCAAAACTGTAGTATAAGTATCACAACCAGAAAACTGACTTCTATATAACCCATTGATCTTAAGTGCATTTTTGCTTAGTCAAAAGCTATATAAATAGTATTCTCCTATTGATCTTTCTAAGGAAAATTTTAAAAACTAAGGAGAGAATAAAACAACAGTATGCAATTCTTCAAAACCATCAAAATATTGCTCTGATTTGCACTTGCCCCAAATTCTTTGATAAGATACAACCAGAATTCCGAGAGCCTTTGAATTTTTCTCACACAAACAGTCTGCAATTTTGAGTACAATCAACTTTGTTCTAAGGTACTTTCCCCTGGATTTATGTTAAGTGAGATACTTAAATACAAGTATTAAAAGTTCTGTGGCAGAAACTAAGTATTAGTTTATGTTTAAATGTAAGCAAACTGTCCCACTCTGTGGTTTGACTGCAGCATTATTTCCCATCATTCCCCTGGTCTTCCCTTGCTAACAGAAGCCATCTGTGTGCAGCTACCAGGCAGCCAAGTACTTAGAGGCAGGGCCCAACCCCACCCCAAAAGAGTGAGTCATGAATTAAGCCAATCACCATGGTCTCATTCGCCCTGCCAGAGGGTTTAGAAAGCCATGTGAATCCAATCCTGACCAATAGGACCTGACAAGAAAATTCCTAAGGGGCTTCCATGAATGTGTTGTCTTGCTTATAAAAGGAGATGTACAGGAAGAAGCACCGCTTTTCTTCATGAGATATTGTTGAGTGTGCACTCAATGAAAGCTCGAGTGCAATCCTAAGAGAAGATGCTAAGAATGGCAGAGGAAAAATGGAAAAGTGTCAGGGCTCCTGGAAAACATCACTGAGCCACCAAATGAACCAAGCCTGGACCTGTCTGTCTGCCTTCCCTTCCTCTACTTCTGGTTCTGTGAGATGGTAATTTCTTATTGCTTAGGCCATATTCTCTGAGGTATTCTGCTAATGGCAACTTGAGGTTCCCAGCTGATACAAGCTATGGTTACCTGTTCTCTTTTCATTAAAATCTTGTTTCCAGTTAAATTCTAAAAACTGCAGAGTGCCATTATCAAGTTCCCTATTTCTTTTATCAAAAGATCCCCTAAAGCAATGTGAAATAACACAAAGTAATTATTCAGATTCTCTATCCTGTAGGTCATAATAAAAAGCATAGTTACAGGAAAACACAAGAGAAAAGGATCTTATGAAGCAAACCATGGTAGAGAAACAAAAAGAAAGAGACTGTTTTCCAAACTTTACACAAAAGCAGCAGTTCAGTGTCATGCTTTGTTCAGGGTTAGGGTGGTTTTATCTCCACTTCATGGACAACAGCTCTTCCCTGCTGTGAAATGCATTTGAGAGAATAGATATGATGGTAGTTGGCTCTAGGAGTATGGTCTTTACTCACCTCAGACAAATGAGAGGAGAACCCACAACAGTCTAACCCACAAGAGACCCTCCAACAGTCTAATGTTTGCAATGTAACAACAGAAGCCTTATTGCTGCATATTCCAGATCCTTAAAAGCAAATAGTACAACTAAACTATAGCTCTAATATGCTCAAAAAACAAGCAAAGGAAAGACCCCACTGCCAAACCATCAGACAGTATATAGGCATGATAAGGAATATCCGTGGCAATCTATTAAGCAAAGTAATACACAGGTATTAAGATCACTAGAGTCCGAAATGGGAAACTTAGATATGCATCTGGGTTGAAAAAGAGATAGTTCAGTAACAAGAAGTATGGTTAGAGTGTGATGTTTTGAATCAAGATGTCAAGTAGAGTTCAAGTACACAGGAAGGGAAGAAAAGCAGGAAGAGCTAGGAAAAAACTGAGTTCAGGTAGAGAGTTAAGGAAAAGATAAAGCGAAAGGCGGCCACCAGGACGGTGAGCTCTGCTTTCTCTTCCCCCTGACGGCCGCACAGTGCTGTCCGCCCACTGCCCTAGTTCTCAGCGCTACCCCAAGACCAGCAGCTTCAGCCACAGCTAGGAACATCTTAAAAATACAAAGTACTAGGCCCCACTCCAGACCTACTGAGTCAGAAACTGTGTTTCAACAAGCCCTCAACTGCTTCTAATTGCTCACTAAAACTTTAGAACCACTGTCTTCTAAAAGCCAGAAGGGAGAAAGTAACTGTACACTCAACAGTAACTGTAAGTGTGACCACTCAAAAATACTGACTTCCATAAACAAGACAGCTGAGCAGAAAAACCGAACTCCCTGAAACCTGAAACATTAAATCAAATTCTGGTCTGCTTTCTTTGAGATGTCAACCAATCAGTTATCAGGAAGTTTACACTCTAGTATCTCTTAAGTGTCAGCCCTAGATTTTCAAACTTGAAATAAATTTATACAAAGCAGCAACATTAAGATCATATTAGTTAAAACTAACACCAAAACAAAATGCACTTAGCACTTAGATTTCTAAATTCAACCTTTTACCATTTCTCTCTTGAATTATTCGAATGGCTTGCAGCTGCATTTCAGTATTTTTCTGGACCATCATTGCTTTAAAGATAGTAAAATCTTCTGCTGCCAATACAGGTTGCAAAATGGCCTGTGGAAAGAAGTCAGCAAGTTACAGAACTATTTCCCACACGCTCAAATCATTTCCACTGCAAAGGTGCATTAATTCAAGAATGCTGCCTTATTATTTATGACTAGAAGACTCAAAAGGACAATTTTAAGATTTTTTTCTAAAAGCCTTTAAAGTAGGGTTCTCAAGAGGCTGATCTTCTAACCCCTCCCACCCCCACAAGGCTAAGGCACACAGTGACACATTTTCCAAATGAGCCAGTGCTTAGCAACTCTGATAAACAACATGGGAATTAGTCTTACTCTTTTAAAGTTACCACTTCAGTATACAAATCTGTTTTTCAGTCAAAATAATGATAACTATTTGGTTTAGATTCTGTCAATCTGATATTTGGGGCTTCCCTGTTGGGTCAGTGGTAAAGAATCCTCCTGCCAATGCAGGAGATGTGGGTTCAATCCCTGGGTCACGAAGATCCCCTGGAGGAGGAAATGGCAACCCACTCCAGTATTCTTGCCTGGAAAATCCCATGGATGGAGGAGCCTGGTGGCTACAATCCATGGGGTCGCAAAAGAAGTGGACACAACTTAGTGACTAAACACCAACCAACTGAAAGTTACTGTTTAGTGATAAAGCAGTAACTACAAATAATCCTTTAATTAATAAAATTGCCAAATTAAATAAGAACAAATGCCAAAATTCACTTCATGGTAAATAGATGGGCAAACAATGGAAACAGTGAAAGACTTTATTTTCTTGGGCTCCAAAGTCACTGAAGATGGTGACTACAATCATGAAATTAAAAGACGTTCGCTCCTTGGAAGAAAAGCTGACCAACTGAGACAGCAAATATTAAAAAGCAGAGACATTACTTTACCAACAAAGGTCCATCTAATCAAAGTTATGGTTTTTCCAGTAGTCATGTACGGATGTGAGAGTTGGACTACGAAGAAAGTTGAGTGCTGAAGAAATGATGCTTTTGAACTGTGGTGTTGGAGCAAGACTCTTGAGAGTCCCTTGGACTGCAAGGAGAGCAAACCAATCAATCCTAAAAGAAATCAGTCCTGAATACTCATTGGAAGGACTGATGCTGAAGCTGAAGCTCCAGTACTTTGGCCACCTGATGCAAAGAGCTGACACTGGAAAAGACCCTGGGAAAGATGCTGGGAAAGATTGAAGGCACAAGGAGAAGGGGATGAGAGAGAATGAGATGGTCAGATGTCATCACCAACTCAATAGACATGAGTTTGAGCAAGCTCCAGGAGTTCGTGATGGACAGGGAAGCCTGGTGTGCTGCAGTCCATGGGGTCGCAAAGAGTCAGACACAACTGAGAGACTGAACTGAGTGAAATGCCAAAAAAATGGAGTCTGGAAAATAAGCCTAACGTGGTAGGAATGATGTGAGAACACAACAGTAGTAGTCCTATAGGCAAAAAGTTTCATGGAAGAGACAGAAATTATGATGTGAAATCTTTTTCTAGATGACACTGAAGTGTAATAAATTAAGAAACAACAATTACAGTAGCTACCCTGCACTGTTCTGTGCTTAGTCACTCAGTCGTGTCCAACTGTTTGCAACCCCATAGGCTGTAGCCCGCCAGGCTCCTCTGTCCATGGGGATTCTCCAGGCAAGAATACTGGAGTGGGTTGCCATGCCCTCCTCATCTACCCTGCTGCTGCTGCTGCTGCTAAGTCGGTTCAGTCATGTCTGACTCTGTGCGACCCCATAGACAGCAGCCCACCACGCTCCGCTGTCCCTGGGATTCTCCAGGCAAGAACACTGGAGTGGGTTGCCATTTCCTTCTCCAATGCATGAAAGTGAAAAGTGAAAGTGAAGTCGCTCAGTCGTGTCCAACTCTGTGAGACCCCATGGACTGCAGCCCACCAGGCTTCTCCGTCCATGGGATTTTCCAGGCAAGAGTACTGGAGTGAGTTGCCATTGCCTTCTCCGCCTCATCTACTCTAGAGTACCCACATTAACACTCCTTTAGCTACAGAGAACTACAGAGAACTATTTATTATATCAAAAAGCAAAAAAATTCCCAAACTAATCAGTAAGAAGAATAAGCTCTGAAATGCATGAAAACCCAAAAGAAAACACTCAGACGTTATTCACCTTACTAAACCTTATTTCAAGCTTTACATGACATTCATGAAAAAGCTGGCCACAGGAATCAAACAGAGGCAACCAAGGGTGTGCTACTGTTCACCAGGTAGGCAGCAGTGATAATGTCAAAGACACACCTCAACAAATGTTCCATCCAAGAGTGCTGAGCAAAGAGGAAGGAGTCCCTCCAGCAGCAACCAGCTCACATTCCACACAAAAACAAAACAGTCAAGCAAAATAAAGTGCAAAAGTAGTGACATTTACAAGGAGTCAACTGTAGGAAAAAAAAAAGTTCCTTGTCCTTTAAATTCCCAAGTACTGTTCAAAAGGCCGAGGGCAGGGGAAGGCAAATAGGCTTCACTGGTATTTACCTGAAAGTTACAGCCCATAGAGCACTATTAAAGACAAGTGCTGGATCAGATGGATCACTAATGAGAAACTTCACTGTACAGCAGAAACTGACACAGCCATGTAAAGTAACTAACCCCAATTTAAAAAATAATTTTTAAGTTTCCTTTAAAAATAAAAAATATTTAAATAAATAAAGACAACTGTAGCCAGCCTCTGTCATAGAGTAGTATATCTGATCCGCCAGGGCACCTTTGTGGGATTACACAACCACATAACATTGTTCTTGGTCTTCTTAGACTTATTAATAATATCAAGTTCTCTATCCTTGTCACTGATAAACACTTGAAGGATATTAAATATCCTAATGGCATTGTGTCAGCTAGAGCTATCAGCAAGTCTGCATTTGAGCTGATCCTTAAACATATAATGCAGGGCTTCTCAAAGGGTATTTTTAACCCTTCTAAGAAATGCAGGAAAGAAGGATTGTTAAATGCATATTCCTGAGCCCTACCCTAGACATAATTAATCTAAATTTCTGGACCATGTATCTCCCCGGATAATTCTTATAACATTTAAATTTGAGAACTATTGATACAATGGGGGGAAAAATAAGCCCTTGATATCAAAGGCTACTTTGAGCTTAACCATATGTTAGCTGTTTGATTCTGTATCCATCATTTAGGCTTCTGGGCATTAGTTTCTTCACCTGCAAATTAGCATAATAATAACAACAATAATAATAGTAATACAGTATTTTGTCAATTCTAAGACTCAATAGATCAGCAAAATAAACCATTATTTCATATACCAATAAGAAAAGGAAAAAACCCTATCAACTAAATTATAACATGCCATCAATTACAAAATGCATTCTCATTGGAAAGATATTTCTGATAGAAAATTTTCATTTGAGAATGAAGGAAAAATAGTAACTTTCTGGCTGAGTGTTAGAATTAAGCAGTGCAAGAAAGTATTTTTTTTAAACTAAAAAGTCCTATAAAAGTAATTGTTCTGGGCCTTTTGATTAAATATCAAACTGGTGTGCTAAACCTAACAACTGTACAGCAATTGGGCTATTCTGGTCCAAGGAAATGGATCACTCTTTGCCTAAGAGCTTCCAATAAGGGTAATTAGAGGAACTAAATACAAGAGTTACTCCAAAAAGCTAGCAAGTGGTTTAAAAACAACAACAATCTTAAGTATCCTTTAAACTAATTGAAATGCCAAACTACTTTGAAAGAATACTATGAGATAAATGGTATAAATAAATAAATGTGGTGTCATATATGTTTGAGAAAGGCACATTGACAAAAATATGAACATTTAGAGTCTTTCAGAATCTGACTTAAGTGAGTTTTAAAAACTTCCAAACGTGTTCCTACTTAGCCTGAAGTTACAAGTGATTTCATGCATTTATGCTGCTCTATTAACCACAAGGAGAAACAAATGAATTCACTACCATAGTTGGAAACTTCAGTAATGGACAGAATCAGCTGGCAGAAAATCAACAAAGAAATAACTGAACTGAACAGCACCTTCAGTCAACTAGATCAAATTGACATTTTTCCAACAACAGAAAAATACATTCTTTTCAAGTTCACATGGAACATTCACCAAAATAGACAACATTCTAGGCCATAAAACACACCTTAATAAACCTAAAAGAACAGGAGTCATATAGAGGAAACACTCAGACCCAACAGAATTAAACTAGAAAACAGTAACAGAACAATAGCTAGAAACAGCTAAAATACTTGGGAGATTAAGAAACACACTTTAAAACAGCACCTGGATCAAAGAAGTAGTCTTAAGAGAACCTCTAAAAATATTTCTAAATGAAATATTTTGAAATATTTCTAAATGAAAACACAAGTTATCAAAATGTGTGGGGTGTAGCAAAAGTTAGTGCTTAGAGGGAAATTTAAAGCACTGAAGCATGTATTAGGAAAGAAGAAATAACCAACATCAACAATCAAAGCTTCCATCTTAGGAACTAAAAAAAGAGCTAGTTAAATCCAAAGAAAGGAAATAATAGAAATTAGAGAAGAAATCAATGAAATTGGAAAACAGAAAATCAACAGAGAAAACCAACAAAACTAAAAGTTAATTATTTAAAAAATAAATAAAATTAAGAAATCTCTGGCCAGGTTAAGTTTTAAAAAAAGGCGGGGGGTGGGGGGTGTGGAATTCCCTGGTTGTCCAGTAGTTCAGACTTTGTGCTTCCATTGCAGGGGGCATTGGTTCAATCCCTGGTCAGGGAGGTTCCACATGCCAGGACGTGAGACACACAAAAAAAGACATAAATTAATACCAGAAATGCAAAAGGGGACACTACTACAGATCCGATGGACACTAAAAAGGTAATAAAGAAATTTTATGAACATTCTTATGACCACAAGTTTGATAATCCAGGTGAAATGGACCAATTTCTTAAAAAACACAACCTGCTAAAACTCACACAAGAAACAGACAATCTGAATATGTCTGTATCTATTAAAGAAATGGAATCAATAATTAGTAATCTTCCAAAACAAAAAGCACCAGGCCCAGCCGGGGTCAATGATGAATTCTATCAAACACTTAAAGAATTTTATATAATTCTTACAATTCTATACAAATAAAGATAGAACTTCAAAGAAAAGCTATAGATTCCTTTTACTTCTCAAAAGAATAATGATTATTTATTTGCAGAAATTCAATAGCATAGCCTATAGAAATGATGTGAAACCCTTTCTATTGATTCAAAGGACTAAGGGGGGGAAAAGTATAACTATGAAATCTAGTCCCATCACTTCATGGCATATAGATGGGGAAACAAAGGAAAGAGTGAAAGAGTTTATTTTCTTGGGCTCCAAAATCACTGCAGATGGTGACTGCAGCCATGAAATTAAAAGATGCTTGCTCCTTGGAAGAAAAGCTATGACCAACCAAGACAACATAAATTAAAAAGCAGAGACATTACTTTGCTGACAAAGGTCTGTCTAGTCAAAGCTGTGGTTTTTCCAGTAGTCATGTATGGATGTGAGAGTGGACCATAAAGAAGTCTGAGCGCTGAAGAATTGATGCTTTCAAACCGTGGTGTTGGAGAAGACTCTTGAGAGTCTCTTGGATAGCAAAGAGATCAAACCAGTCAATTCTAAAGGAAATAACCCCTGAATATTCACTGGAATGACTGGTGCTGAAGCTGAAGCTCCAATACTTTGGCCACCTGATGCTGAGAAAGATTGAAGGCATGAGAAGGGAATGACAGAGGACGAGATGGTTGGATGGCATCACTGACTCAATGGACATGAGTTTGAGCAAGCTCCAGGATGTGGTGATGGACAGGGATCCCTGGTTTGCTGCAGTCCATTGGGTCACAAAGAGTCGGACACGGCTGAGAGACTAAACAACAACAAAGCAATTAACAATTGGAATTTGAAATAAAAAACACAATACAATTTACATTTAGCACTACAAAAAAGTACTTAGGAATAAATGTAACAAAATATGCACAAGATCTATATGAGGAAAACTAAAAAATTCTTATGAAAGGATTCAGAGATGATCTAAATAAATGGAGAGCTACTCCATGTTAATAAATAAGAAGACTCAACATTGTTAACATGTCACTTCTCCCAGATTTGATCTGTAGATTCATGCAACCCCAATCAGAATCCCAGCAATTGTGGATACCAACAAACTGATTTTTAAATTTATATGGAAAGGTAAAAGACCCAGAACAGTCACACAAAATTGATAAAGATCAAAGTCAGAGGACTGACACTACATGACTTCAAGATTTACTATAAACTGCAATAATCAAGACAGTATGACATTGGTGAAAGAACAGACAAAGAATTAATGGAACCGAACAGAACCTGAAAACTGACCAACAAAGACATAGTCAACTGATTTTGACAAAGGAACAAAGGCAATCCAGTGAAGAAAGGATCATCTTTCTAGAAAATGCTGCTAGAACAACTGACATCTACATGGAAAAAAAGAAGGAATCTAAACACTGACCTTATACCTTTCACAAAAATTAACTTAAAATGGATCATAGATTTAAACATAAAAACAAAATTTTGAAACATAGCATAGAGAAAATCTAGCTAACCTTGGCTTTTGGCAATGACTTCTTAAGATAAAATATCAAAACCATAAACAATGAAAGAATCACTACATCAGACTTCACTAAAATAAAAAAGACTTCTGCTTTGTGAAAGACACTGTTAACAGAATGAAGAGAAAAGCCACAGGAGAATATTCTGTGAAATATTTGCAAAACAGATCTGATAAAGATTTGTATCAAAAACATACAAAAAAACTTACAACCCAACAATTAGAAAATAAATAACTCAATTTAAAAATGGGCAGAAGAAAACAATGATATCACTACATATCTATTAGAATGGTTAAAATCCAAAAACCTGACAATATCATGTGTTACTGAAGACATGGAGCAACAGGAGCTCCCATTCATTGCTGGTAAAAATGTAAAATGATATAGCTACTTTAGAAGAGAGTCTGGCAGTTTCTTACAAAGTTAAAGTGAATCTTAACATATGATCTAGCAGTCTTGCTCCCAGGTATTTACGCAAATGAGATGAAAAATTTACACCCACATAAAAGCCTGACTATGAATAGCTATAGTGACTTTATTCAAAATTGCCAAAGACTGGAATGCACCAAAATTTCCTTCAAAAGGTTATATACCACCTTCAAAATGTGGTACATCCCTAAAATGGAATATTATTTAGCAATAAAAAGAAAAGAACTATCAAAAATGAAAATACTTAAATTCATATTGCTTAGTGAAAGAAGTCAGTCTGAAAAAAGCTATATACTGTGTGATTTCAATTACATAATATTCTGGAAAAAGCAAAACTACACAGACAGTAAAATGAACAGCAGTTGCCAGAGGTTTGGTGTAAAGATGGAAAAGATGAATATGTGGAACATATGAGATTTTTAAGGCAGTGAAACTATTTTGTATGATACTGTAATGATGGATATATGACATTATGTATTTGTCAAAATCCACAGAACTTACAACACAAAGAGTGAACCTTAATATAAACTATGGACTTAACAATCATATATCAATACTGGCTCATCAACAAATATACTACACTTTATAGTAGTATAAAGACTTTAATAAAAAAAGACACTTACATTAACTGCTCAACTTTCTGTAAACATAAAACTGCTCCAAAAAAAAGTCTATTAATTTTTAAAAATCTTATGAGCAATCACACAAAATATTATTAATTATCCAGTATGTGTTTTTAGAAAATGAAAGTTATACCATACATATAGTCATTTTAGTGATAGAAGTTCTTGGGGAAAAAAAGAATAACTTTCCCAAATTAACATGAGAAGACAAATGTTTCTGAAAGCGTTAATTTCTATTTTACATAAGGCAAAGTAAATCAAGTGAAAAGCAAAAACAAAAACAAAAAATACTTTGTCTCTTGCCATATAGTCATCCCTGGCTCCTGCTGTACATAGAAATCAGTGATGAGCTCTATCCTCACCAAAAAAAATCACAAGCAATGAAAAAAGCCACTTTTGCCTATTTCAGTTGAAAACACCATAAAATTACAAAATCAACTGAACAAAACTGAAATAATATCTCAATATGCATTCTATTATCATATATTCCTGAACTTTTTAGAAAGGTATCTTAATTTATGAGCATTTTTTGAGAAGCTACACATGTATGACAGGAAAACATGCTCTTAAAAAGTCTGTTGTTGAGACTTCCCCAGCAGGCCAATAGTGAAGACTGTGTTTCCACCAGAGAGGGCCCAGGTTTGATCCCTAGTGGGAGAACTAAAATCCCACAAGCTGTATGGAGAAGAGGAGAGGAGAGTTGAGAGGATGGGAGAGGAAGGATGGAAGGGATGGAAGGGGTGGAAAGGGGAGGGGAGGAGAAGAGAAGAGACAAGAGGAGAGGAAGAGAAAGGAAGGAAAGAAGGAAGGAAGGAAGGAAAAAAAATAAAAGGTTGTTTTTTTTAAAACCAGACATCTTCATCTGATGTACTCCTTACAACTCCTGCTGATTTTAATATACAAGAATGCCAGGACCAGTGGTCTAGGACTAATGGTGACCAAACCAATTGAAAAGAATTTTGCAAGTCATCTTTAGCAGTACAGTTCAATGAGAGGGGAGCGAGCAACTGTTTATAAAAATCAAAAGCAAACCAAACAGACCAAAACAAAAGAAAAAGTACCTCCTAAACTACCCTGAACTAACAATTGGTTTCTTGAATTCCTTATAGGCACTCTAAATTAGCATAATGGAATCAGCATTCTGATCTTTATTTACAAAGATTAGAGTATTGCTGCAAAGCAGTATCTAGCAGGCTCTGGGCTGTTTCTCTGGTTATTGTAGACAGCCTTGTGCTTATTCAGTCATACTGCCCTTAGTATCTGGGGCTAAGTTTGCTCCAGAAGAGAATAAAGCTAACTAGTCCACATGGGGATTGAATACATGACCCTGGCCTAATTAGCACCCTGCTAATCAACCACCAAAATAGCTGCCATTAATTACAAGGTGCTTCCATTTATAGACCACCTTATATGTGTCAGGTATTGTGCTAAATGTTTTATGAACATTTTTGCTCAAATCTCACAAAAACCTTTCAAAGTAGATACTATCCCTGTTTTACAGATATTCAAACTGAGAATTGGAATAGACAAGACAGAAAAACTGTAAAACAACTTTGTCCATGATAAATGAAAGTAATCAAAAGATCTAAGTTCAAATTCAAGTCTGTCTGTGTCAGAAGGTTTCCATGCTTGTATATAACAAGACTGTACTACGAATCAACTCCAAATCAAAAGGTGTTATGTAACAGAACAAAGCAGAAAGATGTTACTCTTGATCTGAAAACAGTATTTTAAAATTCTGAGTTCACAAGTTATCCTATGATGAAAACAAAAGATGAATGTGACTACTATTACTATGAACATCTTTTTTCACAAAGTATTTCAGATTCATTCATAATAGCTTAATTAAGAGGCTGACAAATATTAACCAAAGAAGAAAATATTCTGGAAATACAAGAAAAATAAAAACAAATACCACTGCCTTAAAAGAAATCTAAATACTAATTAATAATTTTCAATAAATTCTTCAAGGTAAGTAGACTTGTAAAAAACTTTAATTCAAGGCAATTAAACTGAATTGAAAATGTAAAAGTGCTCAGCGGGGCAGAATGAGTACTGGTCCGACTAGAGATATAAGGAAAGTTGCATTGCAGCATCTCATTGATGATGAGATGGGTTTCTCTGGGTAAGGAAAGGATGGAGTGGTGAGAAGGTGGGGGCTGAGCATTCCCGGTTAAGGGACCACTGTGAGCAAAGCCAGGTGCACCAATGCTTACAAAGACAAGTAGCCAGAATTACTATAGTATGTAATGTACTATAGAATGACAGCAGGAGGTTGAAAATGATAATTTGAGATCACATCCTAGATAATCCTATCATCTCACTAAGGAATTATAGTTAATTTGGTAAAAGATGAAAAGCTAAAGTAACTCTTTGAGAAGCCTATTTGGGTAGTAATAACATATCTCTATACTCAATCTCGGAGCCTGAGCTGATATTCTGGCTTTGTTACTTTAGTTGTAGACTGTGCACCAGTTCCTTAATATATATGTGCAATAGTTTTCTCAATTCTAACAAAATAAAATAAATAGTACCAATTTCTTAAGGACTGTTAGGAAGAGTCAGTGAAATAACACATGTCAAGTGCTTAAAACAGCAGCTAGCATGAACCCCCAGTAAACATGTTACAAATATACCCAAAACCTACTTCAATTCAGCACTGCAGAACCAATGAGACAATAAAATTAGTTCTAACAGAAGGAAGCCCCAGGAACTGTGTACTGTGTATTTGCTAAGATTAAAAAAAGGGCAACTGCAAAACCATTAGAAACCTAAATAAATAAATTTTTTTTTGCATAAAGCCTATGATCTATTATAGTTCTGACAGGAAGTTCTTTTTTAATCGCATCAGTTTATTAATGCCTCAAATTATCTTTTCTCAAGGTAGTTATAAAGAAAGAATCCATATGTGTTAAATTGGCTTTTCATTCTTACAGTCTCTAGAATATTATACTTTGACAATCAAACATAGCAAATCTAAGTGGAATCCTGGGCATTTTTGTTAAAACTATATATTAGCAGAAAAACACAAAAACCTGTGATGTACGGGTCTTTGCAAGAGGAGAAGTACATGCTTCTTGAAATTGATCTTCATTAATTCCAATTTCTTTAAGGTAAGTTTCTAACAGCTTTTCAACCTAAAAAAAAAGTTTAACTTTTACAATTTACATTGAAAGATTCCAAATGAGTTTTTATATTGAGTTTAGAAAAGTATAATCAAATTCTTGCTTGCAACTATTAATCTACATAAAATTATATTATACGGCAGTGACAAACTTTTTCACCAAAAAAACCCAAACAACTAAAAGTGAAAATCTTTGCAGAGAATGAAATGGAATTTCCTCTACCAGAAATAACTGGCCAGGATTATGAAGTTTGATTTGGTATAATCCTTGTGCTACCCAGGCATTTCTTAAAATCTCAAGACAACATGGCTAAATTAATAATGAACACTTCCCTGGATATACCTGCAGAAGAACAGGAATAAAATTTAAAGATCAGATGCAAGATCCCTTAAAATAGTTGTCCTAAATCTATTCCTTACATTCTAGAGTCTTATGGAGGAAATGCACAGAGAACTCCCGGAGTCTGATGAAACTGATAGCACTACTAGGGTAGACTGGAATTTTTTAAGGAATTTAAATGGACAAGTCTATTTTTTAAATTTAGAACAGATTGAATTAATATTATTCAAATTATATTTAAAATCAGTTTTAAAATACTCACTAGTTCTTTGTATTCCTGATGAATCTCTGTGTAAGTCAATTTGCTTTCTTCTTCATCATCAAAAACTAAATTTAAAAGAAAAATATTGCATACTGTAAAAAAATCTCATTAAATATGAAAGTCAGCTCCACAAATAGAACTTACAAATAGAACACTCATTCTTGTAAACTAGCTCTTCCACTTTAAAATTTGGGGGATTAAAAAAATAATAATTAATTGTAAACAAGTTTTTTTCCTATACCTAAGAGCTACTTCATATGGGAGAGGAACACTAATTTGCTACTTTTCAATCAATAATACAAGGCAACAATTTCTTTACAAATTTCAAATGGAACATTATTGGTAAGTTTCTAAATAATTCCTTTCACAACAGGTTCCAGATTATTTCACCATATTGGAACTTTGCTGATCCAAATTTTACTGAAACTGACTCTTTCTTTATTACATATAAATCAATAATGAAATAAAAATGAATAAAAACAAATGTTTACTCAATGATTATATGTGTGAAACAATGTAGATTAGAAAGATACATATTCCTTCAAAAAGCTACAATGTGATCAAGGAAAAGACAATTTCATGAACTGTAATGTAAACCATAAGCCACCTTTAAAAAAAACTCCCCCATTCTTTCTAAAATACAAAATTAACATCAGTAATTTTCTATTCAAAGCTCTTCAATTAAAAACTCTTCAGTTCTTTGCCTAGAGAATAAATATAAAATACTCAGAATCCCAGACAAAACCCTCCAAGACTGGATCCCAAGTCTCATCTCCTACCACTCCAAAACCCACACTTTGCCCTCATAACAGTATACAACTACTTGGAATGTGGACAAATGTAAAAACATAGAAGGTGCTTCAAAGCCTCAGGTCTTTGCTCAAGCCCTTCTTGGATCTCTTTGCCTTTACCCAGTACCTCTTCTCCCAACCATTCTTCAAAATACTGCAAGAGGCACATTCTCCATGATCTGCTACCCACTCCCAACTCCCTCGACTATTTAGATTCCTTCCTCAGAACTATTTGAATACACAGCACCATATGTCTACCTTTATAATAACATCTGGTCACTTTACATTTAAAATTCCATTTACCTGCTTGTCTTCCCCACCAAACTATAAACTTCTCAAGCACAAAGACTTGTTTTATTAACTTTTCTATCCTCAACTTCTGGCTCAAAGACACTCAATAAATGTTGAAATAAATGCTGACATTTACAAAGTTAAACAAAACTGATTTTTTAATTACCTAAGGTGAAGAATAGCACATTGACAACCCAAAGTCAGTGAAATACAAACACTATTATTTCAAGTGCCACTGAAATGTTACTTCCATTTCTCTTGGCATCTATTCTACATAGCACTGGGCATACATGCAATATAGCAGCTAATAAAGCTGTTTTCAGATAATTTTGAAGCCAAATTACTACATTACATGTTTACAAGTCTGAAGATTACTATTTCCCTATAAAATTATGCAATCAGGTGTGTTATAACTGAGATGCAGCCACTTTTAACGTTTGGGGATAAAAATAACTTTTTTTTTTTTTTTTTGCCACTTCAGCATTTAGGTTCAGGTTCAGTGGCATAAGTGGAATCAAAAGGTGACTAATTTCTTTTTTTCTCCTAAAGGAGATCAGAACACCACCTGCTTCCTCAGTCTCATAATAGCATTTAAAATTCTTTAATGGAGGAGAAATAAAAGTTATTTTGCACTTCTTTTAAAAATTACCTGAAAGAACAATACCTAGTAAATACTATTTGAATGTTGCTCATGGCAATGAGAATGTAATGAAAAGATTCAGTGGTCAAAGTAAATTTCATCTTTACAAGATTCATGGAAACTTAGGGTTGAAAGGACTCTTAACAGATCATTCATGATAGTCAACCATTTGACAGTTGAATTCCCCTCTGTAATAACTCCATTAAGGTGCTATCAGATTCATTCAAACACTGCTAAGGCCTGGGGAACTCATTACCTTCTGAGACAGGCGAATTTATCCAGGATACTCTCTGTTACGAAGCACTTCCTTCACAGAAATTTGTTTACCTCTAGCTTGTACCCAGGGACGCTAGCTGTAGCCCATTGAACCTTAAAAAAAAACAAGTCTAATCCCTCCAACATACGACAGACCTTCGAACGATTAATGGATATTACTACCCTTAAGGTCTTGGCCACCTAAACAACCACGACAACAGCCTGAAATTATTCTTATGACATCGCTTCTGGTTCCTTTTCCATAAATGGTCTCCAAATTATCTTCAAGAACTGAATACAGCGCTCCAAAGCGTGAACTGATTAAACCTGGAGGTACTCTTTCCTCACAGGGAAGGTTATGCCACGTTTACATACCTCATTTGTTGGAAGATACCCTCCATTTTTTATATAACCGAGAGAGCGCGCTCAAAAAAAGGGAATACAGACCACCGAGATTACAGGCTCTGGGCCTACCGGAGTAATCACAATACCCCTCGCCCACCCACTTTTTGGCCAACAGTTGGAATCAGAAGGAACTCAGAAGCAACTGACATCTCTCCTCCCAAGTCACTGGGGAAGCTGATGAAGGAAGACACCCACACAGTCACCTGCCCAAGGCAGAAAGGTGCAGGATGGGGTGAGAGACTCAACACAGGATTAAAGTCTAATGTTTTTCGAATGCGTGCTTGGGCCCAGGGCGAAGACGTATCTCGTCCCCCTTTTTATTAGCGTGGGAAAGACAGGCGCGGTGACAGCAACACATCCTAAAAATCCAGCTCTAAACCTGGTCGACAGGAGTGGAGATCCAGGAGATGAGAGGCGGCTGGTGGAGAGGTTGTTGGTGTGAGAGAGGTGAGCAAGGACTGACGGTTCGAGATTCGGATTTTACCTTCACATTTCTGCTCCACGAAGTCCAAGATGGGGATGGACCAGTCCGGGCCCCGCAGGAACCCCGCGATGCTCTCCACCACCCATTCCACCTCGTCCTCTTCTTCCGCGGCCATTCCGCCCCCGTGGGGCGCCGCGGAAGCCTAGGCCAGATCCCCGGATCCTAGAAGGCCTTTCGGCCGCAGAGAACCGAGAGGAAACAGGGGAACGAAGTGCCCCCGCAGTCTCCGCAGTCACCTGGCTGAAAACTACAAACCACTTAACGTAAAACGGTCGCTATGGCGACAAGCGGAGCCGCCTCCGGCAGCCGCCCGGAAGTAAAGCCAGCTTCCTCGGAGCCTGCGCAGCTTAGAAAGAGGCATTTGAAGAACGTTTACGATTGGCTGGGAAGGAGTAGAACAGTCGAAAGATAGCCTTCCACCCATTGGCCAGAGCTGCTGGTAGCTCTGACTTGTAGCCATTGGCTGGAAATCCAGGAATCTCAACGTTCCCACAGAAGTGCGTAGGACCAAGGACTAGAAATGGCGCCACGAGGGCCCGTCTCTCCTGGTCTCTGACTGAAAAGGTTTTGCTGTATCCCCACCGCTCACTCCCGACCATTTTCCGACCCCCTGAGCCAGAAACGTTTGTAATCGAAAAGTTGTTTGTTTGAAAATACAAACCCGAGGAAAGTAGCTCTGTTAAGATTTGCTGATTGTCCCAGCGTCAGTTTGCATCCCGTAGCTGCCGGCGAGTCTTTATGGCGTAGATAGAAATAACTAGAATTAGGAACTTTTCAGGAGTAAAATCAAAGTCAGTGTTCCTTTAAATAAATGTCTAAGTAATCAACCCTTAATGTTAAATAATACTAACTACTTTTAGCTTGGAGTCCTTTGCGGAATGGGTCTTCAAAGGTCTCTGCCAGGGTACTTGGCATCCCAAAATATTTTCAAACAACTTTGTATGTATTTACATACATGGGATCATATGTACAGTTAGGAAACTTTGTTCACTTTGTTGAACTTTGTTCACTTAGTATAGTCATCTGTACATGTAAACATAAAATTGTCGTTTCTTTACAGCTACATGATATTCTATAAGCTAGCGTTTTTAAATTCACATTTCATGTATATACGAACAGTGGACTCCCGTGGTGGCTCAGTGGTTGAGAATCCGCCTGCCAATGCAGCAGACGTGGGTTCAGTCCCTGGGTAGGGAAGATCCCCTGGAGATGGCAATCCACTCCAGTATTCTTGCCTGGGAAATCCTATAGATAGAGGAGCCTGGAGGACTACAGGGTCGCATAAGAGTCAGACACAAGTTAGATTAAACAATAACAAATATACACACAGTATCTTACTTGGATGCATAGATGTGATTAGTGTGCCGTTATTTTCTCCCTCCATAGTGTGGATGTATGTACCATGCCATTTTTCCCTTCTATAAACAGCTGAAATGAACATCTTTGTGTCTCTAAGAACTGTTGGTTTTATTGACTATTCCAAGGGATACAGCCTAGCAGAATTGCTAAGTGAGAGAGTATTTATACCTTGATTTATGTGACCAATCCTCAATTGCTAGATTCATTTCTTCAGTTTCTTAAATAACAATTCTGTAATGAACACACATATACATATTTTTCAACTCTAGTCTCATTGTTCACTTTGGATAAATTCCCAAAGGAAAGATTTCTGAACCTATTTTTAAAAACCTTTTTGGAAAATACCTTTACCAATCTACTAGGTTAAAGATGATACATAATTTGCATTTTCAAATTTGAACGTCAGCTTTATTTCATGTTGATTAGTCTTTGGTTTCTTCCTGTGTTGTTTTTCATATCTTTTGACCATTTCTTATTGGGATTTATTTTTCTTATTGATTACAAGAATTTTAACTTTTCATCACATGTTGCAGTGACACATTTGTCATTTGTCTTTTAGTTCACTGTGTCTTCTGCCATATAGAAGTTTTATATTTTCTATGTAGACTTTAAATGGTAGCCAGTAAGTTATTAATAGTTATTTTCCTTAATGGATAGCCATGTTCCAAATATCACTTACTAGAAATGGGTGTGGTAAATTGTGGTGATTTTTTAATACTGAGAAGAGGTAAAAGGAAAGAAGGACATCATTTTGGAGGAGCCAATATATTGTGACACCAGCAGTGGATTACTATGGTTTATTGCTCTCCTTTTCTGTCTTCTAAAGCAGCTTAAAAGAGAAAGCCCACTTCTATTTGCCAATTTCCTCCTTTCATGAAAAAGTTACTTGTAAGATTTCTAATGAGCCTGAAGGCCGCAAAATTCTGTCCAACTGAACTCAGCATTACCTGGCATTAGGGTCTTTAGTCTCAAGTGCTTTCAAGTTCCACTCAAAGCAGATAATAACTGGAATGTACAAACTCTCCTTTCACTTATTTTATCAGCATCATTTTTTTTAATATTTATTCATTTGTTTTATTTGGCTGCATCAGGTCCCAGTTGGGACATGTGGGATCCTCTGTCCCGGCTGGCTGGCTTTTCTCTAGTTGCGGCAGGCAGGCTTAGCGGCCCCAAACCATGTGGGATCTTAGTTCCCTGATCAGAGGCAGAACCCCAGTCCCCTGCCCTGGAAGGTGGATTCTCAGCAACTGAGCCACCAGGGAAGTTTCTTAGTGTCTTTCTTGAATGTGGCCAATGTGAATTCCCTCAGGCCTGCAAGCTTTCTCATTTATTTCAAAACATTGTATTAATGCAATTTTCTCCTCAAAATGTAAAGATTTCCTTTTTATTCAGTCCTTGGGACTTTTATAAGCAGGATGCTTATACAGATTTAATATAATATATTCAATATGCTTATTGTGAAATAAACACAAACTCCAAAGAACAGTGCTCATACTCTTAGGGCAATGCAGGTGGATGCCCTGAAGTAAGAATGTAAAGGAAAGGTGTGTGTTGTACATTTTACCGTATATCACTTTGTTCAGGCAAGTAGTGTTTTTCATGTTTTGCAGTTCTGCACAGCATGGTCTCTTTTGATAAAAATCACAACTTCTCATTTTGGCAATTTTGTCTGCTACAGATGAACAAATTTTCATATTGAAGTTGTGTTTTGTTTTTGTTTTTTTGTTATTTTATTTTATTTCCCAATTATTTTTATTAGTTGGAGGCTAATTACTTTACAATATTGTAGTGGTTTTTGCCATACATTGACATGAATCAGCCATGGATTTACATGTGTTCCCCATCCTGAACCCCCCTCCCACCTCCCTCCCCATCCCATCCCTCTGGGTCATCCCAGTGCACCAGCCCTGAGCAGTTGTCTCATGCATCCAACCTGGACTGGCGATCTGTTTCACACTTGATAATATACATGTTTCGATGCTGTTCTCTCAGATCATCGCACCCTCGCCTTCTCCCATAGAGTCCAAAAGTCTGTTCTATACATCTGTGTCTCTTTTTCTGTCTTGCATATAGGGTTATCGTTACCATCTTTCTAAATTCCATATATATGCATTAGTATACTGTATTGGTGTTTATCTTTCTGGCTTACTTCACTCTGTATAATGGGCTCCAGTTTTATCCGTCTCATTAGAACTGATTAAAATGTTTTCTTTTTCATGGCTGAGTGATATTCCATTGTGTATATGTAGCACAGCTTTCTTATCCATCTGTCTGCTGATGGGCATCTAGGTTGCTTCCTGAAGTTGTGTTTTGTAATGGAAAAGACCAAAATAGGTAATAAGCATACCCATATAAATATACACACACACATACACATATATTTACAGTACCTTTACATGGAGTTGATAAGAGGTTTAATTAGAGAACACTTGGGACCATGTGTTGGTAAGTTAGGAAATGCTCGATATATGTTAGCTATTATTGTTATATGTAAGTTACATCTTCTTTAACAACTTGCATTCTCCTTGTCTCCACTGACTAGTCAGTTGTGATCTTTACTGCAGTCTTACTGAAATCTCTTGGTTCTCTACATCCCTTTGTGGGACTGAATCTCTACCTTACTAAAGGGTTATAAAGTTCAGTCTTACAGAGAAGGAGAAATATCATATGACATCCCTTATATGTGGAATCTAAAAAGAAATGATACAGATGAACTTAAAAACAGAAAGATACTCACAGACTTCAAGAAGGAGCTTAGGAGTGCCTAAGGGAAGGGATAGTTAGGGAGTTTGGAATGGACATGTGTACACTGCTATATTTAAAACAGATAACCAAAAGGAGCTACTGTATAGTACTGGAAGCTCTGTTCAGTGTTATGTTGCAACTTGGATGGGAGGGGAGTTTGGGGAAGAATAGATACATGTATATGTATGGCTGAGTCCCTTTGAGTTCACCTGAAACTACCATAACATTGTTAATTGGCTATAACTCAATACAAAATAAAAAGTTTAAAATTTGAAAATAGGAATTCTGATGAAAGAAAAAATAGCAGATAAACCAAAGCACAGCATTTATGTTCTCATTTTTATCACTAATTAATTGATTATCACTATTAAATAATTTTCTTTAAAATTAAAAAAAATGATCAAAACTCCCCCAAAAAGTTCCATCTTAACAAGATATTTTTTTTTGTTAAGATTGTTGTTTAGTTGCTAAGTCGTGTCTGACTCTATTTTTTTTTTTAATTGAAGGATAATTGCTTTACAGAATTTTGTTGTGTTCTGTCAACATCATCATGAATCAGCGGCTTTTCTATATATTTAATTTTATTTATTTTGTTTTTGGCTGTGCTGGGTCTTGGTTGCTATGCAGGCTTTTTCTCGAGTTGCGGAGAGCAGAGGCTACTCTCTAGTTGTGGTACTGGGGGCTTCTCACCATGGTGGATTCCTTTGTTGCTCAGCATGGGCTCTGGGGCGAGCAGGCTTCAGTAGCTGCAGCTCAGTAGCTGCGGTTCCCGGGGCCCTAGAGCACAGGCTCAGTAGTTGTGGCACAAAGGCTTAGTTGCTCAGAGGCATGTGGGATCTTCCCAGACCAGGGATTGAACCCGTATCTCCTGCATTGGCAGGCAGGTTCTTTACCACTGAGCCACCATTCCTCCAGGTTTCTCAGGGACCCTGTACTAACAACTACTTACATTTGTATGGTACCTCATAGTCTACAAAGGAATTTATGTCTGTTTGACTCAAGACAACCTTAAGAGCTAAGTGAAGATGGTATTAAGATTCGCCCATCTTCCAGATGATGTGTATTAGTTTGCTCAGACAGCTGTAGCAAAGTACCACACTCTGGGTGGCTTTGTCAAAGGTTAAGAAATACCCCAAGTAAAACCAGTGAATCACGAAAGTAGTAATTAGTTAAAGTTTTTTGTGCACACATCAAAAAGACAGTTTGCAGAGGAGGAGCTTTTCAGCCAAAACATGGGCTGAGGCCCAGGGGTATATTGTCATAAAGCAGCTTATGTAGTAGTAAGAAAGCTGTGACTCTTTATTCTTTACAGTGATTGGTTATAATATTAGAATTTTCTTAAATGATAGGGAATTTGTCAGTAATTATCTCATATCAACCTTGGGAAACAGTTCCAGTTTTGCTTATGATTTCCAGAGGTGTAAACAAGAAATGACCCAGGTCAAGTAGGTCTCACAAAATAAGCTAAATTAAGCCTTGTTTATATGAGTAAGCTGGTGTTATCTGCTGAGGGAATTTTCAAAGCCATTCTCTCTTTGTTTCTAATTTTAACAGCTTAAACAACACAGTTTTATTCCCTCATAGATCTGTAGACTGGAAAGCTGACTTTGAGGTGTCAGCAGGGTTGGTTTCTTCTAAGGCCTCTCTCCTTGGTGTCTGGATGCCACCTTCTCACTGTGTCCACTTGGTCTTCCCTCTTTACTCATTTGTGTCCAGATCTCCTCCTCTCATAAGGACATCAGTTGAAGGGGTTCAGAATGTGGCACTCTGAAATATGCCGCTTTGGCATGTTGATTATTTTGAGCTGAAGTCAGCTGAGAAACAGCAGATGCAGAAACAGCTCTCTACTCTCCTCCATCTGTGTAAAATGGGGCATAAATTTCCCATGAGAAACCTACTAGGCAGAGACAAGGCGAGCACTCTCATCACTAGGGATGAGGAGTCAGTGCTGGAGTGAGTCTACATAACAGACTCTATTAAAATGACCCTTGTCTTCCATTAGAAGATTTCTTAACCACCTCCTCCCCGTATATTTCCAAATCACTTCTGCACTGTTTGTCAGCACTAGAAGCCCAAGCCCTATTTTCTTTGTGTAGTCCCTCCTCCAGTTTATCACCCTTTGTTAAAATGGTATGTAAACCCCCAAATCTGTCTGCCCTTTGATTTTTTCACTTTTTTGGTGAGGCCCCATGCATATACAATTTTAAATATTAATAAAATTGTAGCCTCTTCTGTCAGTCTGTCTTTTGTCAGTTTTAATTCACCAGCCCCAATAACTAAACCTAAAAGAATAGAGGAGAAGTTTTCTCTTTCCCTACATAATCATATTGCGCTAGCCCCCCCCCCAACCCCCCCGCCCATGACCTCATTTTAACTTAATAACCCCTTGAAAGGACCTCCAAATGCAGTCAAAGTTTTAGGTACTGTGGGTTAGAAATTCAATGTACAAATCTGGGGGACATGATCCAGCCCATAACTGGTAGAAGAACTGAAATTATGAGGTCAAGTTTCTTGCGCAGTGTCAGCACAAAGTCAGGGCCTGAATTTCCCTGTACTTGATACTTAAGCAACAATGTAACTTCCCATATTCCTTTTATAGTATATCACAGAAGTTTTTCCCTGTCTACATGATCCCTTTGAAGGAAACCTATTGTCTTAGTTTGGGCTGCTGATAGAATACCACAGACTGGGGGGCTTATAGACAGGAATTTCTTTTTCCCAGTTCTGGAGTCTGGGCAATCCAGGATCATAGCATCAGCAGATTTGGTGAGAGCCCAATTCCTGCTTTACAAATCACCGTCCTCTTGCTGTGTCCTCACCAGTGGTAGGAGTCAGGGAGCCCACCAGAGTCTCCTAGTAAGGGCACTAAGCTGTTAATGAAGGCTCTACCCTCATGACCTAATCACCTACCAAAGGCCCCCACTTCCTAATATCACTTCTGGGGTTAGGGTTTCAACATATGAATTTTAGGGGTACACAAACAATTCAGCCTATACCAACCACCTACTTTTCCATTGTGTGGCTGTAATACAATTTATTTAAACAATTCCATATTTACCTAGGCTATTTCTTACACTATTTTTAAAACAAATGCATCCTTGTAACTAAATCTTGGCACCTAATCTTTATCATTTCATGAAAATGTATTCCTGAAAGTGGAATTGCTAAATCATACAGCAGGCAGTTTTTAAAGACCTGTGTACCTAAGGGTTTCAGTTTTAAGTAGAAACATTGTGCATTCTGCAGTAATCATGGTTATGCACAGATATATCTCAGATACTTAGAAGATTGCTAATTTAATCAGGGGAGAACTAGAGAAATGATTATAAATTCCAAAGGAAGTAAGCTATTTAGTTATTTATTTGACTGCATCAGGTCCAAGTTGCTGCACACAGGATCTTCACTGCGTCATGCCAAATCTTGCACTGCAACTCACAGACTCTCTAGGTGTGGCATACTGACCAGTAGCTGTGGTTTGTGGGCCTAGTTGCTCCAAGGCATGTGGGATCTTACTTCCCCAACCAGGAATCAAACCCATGTCCTTTGCATTGTAAGGCAGAATCTTAACCTCTGGACCAGCAGAGAAGTTCAGAGAATTAAACTCTTTATTTTCATAAATATATCTCCAACTCCAACACAATGCTTCACCCTAAGAGATCCACAATGAATATTTGATGAATATATGAATGGCGACTGGAGTACATGGTACCTCATATTTGCCTAAAAAGAATCCATTTCGATTTTCTGCTTCTGGGGAAGAGAGTAAAAGTGTAACTACTAGCAGAGCAGGGTTTTTTTTTTTAACAAAACATGGTTGCATTCTAGATCAGATGGCTTAAAGTTATTATTAGCAAGAGGCTTAAAAATACCAATGCAACAGAAGTGTCATTTTCATATATAATTTACAGAACATATAAAACATCACTAATGAACTACCTAATTGCTATTCCAAATGGTATGAATTCAGCTTTCAAGTAAAGAAAGAAAAAAGGTCTCTGCTTTAATCCTCCCAATCGCTTTTTTCCTGGCTGTAGAAAGACTTTTTAGAAGTTCTAAATTATAGGTTCTTACCAAATATTCACGATTATTTGGTTTATATAGCAGCAAAGGGATGGAGGAGGTTTCCATGGGTTGGCAAATAAATAATTACCTGCCATATCTTCAAATTCTCCAGCAAACCCTAAGATTTTTATTGCATTTGCAGATGTAGCATCAGAGAATTTCCATTGTCATTTCATTGCCTTTTGTTTTGTGTTCCTCATAATCTATAAAATTTTCAACAACTTGATTTAAAACAACAACAAGGAAGTAAAAATGCAATGACTTCTCAAATTGGACTTAGCACATTCATTTGGTGTGAAATGGCATAGTTTAGAATCCTTACTTTACTCATTGAGTGCACACTATGTGCCAGCACCATGACACTAAGAACAGAGAGCTCCAAATATGGTAATTCTCAATTCCAACTGTATGATGGTTTGCTTGTTTTCATTTACCTCTAAATGTTCAGGATCCATGTGTGAATTATTCTTTCTCTTTGACCTCCCTTTCTTTTGTCATAAGGTTTTTTTTTTTCTTTGTTTTATTTGTGTATGTGTAGATAATTTTCATGTTTTACTTTCTTCTCTTTCCTTCTACCTTTTATTACCTACTAAGTTGACTCTTGCATTTGTCTTCTATTGTGTTATCTATTTTCTATTTTTATTTTAACTGTTCATTATATTAGTGACTTTGGGGACAATGACTAATTTATAGAACATGCTTTATGTACCTTAAATCTGTCTTTAGCTCTCTGAAAAGCAGCTATAGCCTAAATTAATGGTTTCTAAATTAAAATGTCCAAATGCCACTTAATATTTGAATATATATTTACTAATGACTTACAGATGTGTACATATACACACATGAATATAAACAACCGTGTAATATAATTTAAAAGACAAAAGTTGAAAATTGAAATTGACAAAAGATGAGGTTAAAAATAATATAAGTTGAAATTCTAAAACTTTTTCCCGGAGTGCCAATGCATAATCTTGTGGACCCATTGTGGAGGCCACTACTTTGGGCTTGATAAACTTGATAGTTTGGACTTCTGGCATAGTAAGCAAACCACTGAGTGTCCTATTTGCTTTAGTCCCATTTTGAATATCTGGAAAAAATGATAAAGAAAGTGTCAAGATTCACATTTGGAGCCCAGAACATTGAGATCAAGACTCTCAAACAAAAGGATAACAGAAGCCTCTTCCACCTTTACAAGAGGTAGAACTGGATTTACTGACTGGGAACCATCCTGATATGGGAAGCAGTAGGAAATTGGACTTAATAATGGAGCATTTTTTAAGGATGGGTGGGAAACTTTATTTTATTTATTCATTTAAAATTTTTATCTTTATTACTGGGCTTTCCTGGTGGTTCAGTGGTATAGAACTCACCTGCCAATGCAGGAGATGTAGGTTCAATTCCTGGGTCAGGAAGACCCCCCTGGAGAAGGAAATGGCAATCCACTCCAGTATGCTTGCCTTGAAAATCCCACTGACAGAGGAGCCTAGCGAGCTATAGTCCATAGGGTCACAGAAAAGTTGAACATGACTTAGCAACTAAACAGCAACAACAATCTTTATTACTTCTTCTGTTGGAAAAGTCATGCAGTCAACCCTTCATATGCATGGGTTCTGCATCCTCAAATTCAACCAAACATGGATTGAAAGTACTTGAAAAAAAATCCAGAAATTTCCAAGAAGCAAAATTTGAATTTGCCACACAATAGCAACTATTTTCATAGCATTTACATTGTATTAGGTATTATGAGTGTTCTGGAGATTATTTAAAATAAATAGATATATATATGTTATATACAGATACTATGCAATTTTACATAATGGGATTTGAGCATCCATTTTGATATCCACAGGGGTCCTGGAACCAATCCCCCATGGATAACAAAGAATGATTATCTATGTATATTGAAAAAAACCTCAAATGGTATAGAACTACACAATGAAGAAAGTGAAAGTCTTCTATTTTTCCTACCACCTAAAATAAAAAACCCACTGTAATTGTGTAGTTATTGGGCTCCCGATTTTTTTTAATGTACCTGTTGACATATATTATTTCCTTATTTAACCAAAATGAGGCTAGTCTTATTTATCTAACTTGCTTTCACTTTATTTTCCAAAGATATTTCAATATATATACAAAGAAACTGTTCTTTCAAATGAATGCATGGTATTCTATTATGTAAAGGTATCTTTTTTAAATGAATATTTTATTCATGCTCGTTCATAATTTTGCTCTTATAAACACTGATAAATTAAATACCAGTGTACACGTATTTTTGCATTCTTCCAAATCATTTCATAAAAGAACTAGAATTCTGGGTGTAAGGATATGATATATTTTGGGAACAATAATATTTTCCATCAGTATTAACAAATTGCCTTCCAAAAGGCAGTACAAGCTGATACCAAAAGAGTGTGTTTACATTTCCACACCTTTTCAGCACCAGAAACTATTAGTGTCTTAATGATTTTTTTTCATCTGAAAGGTAAAAAAAATTTTTTTGTTTTAATTTACCTATGAAAGTAACAAAAGAGCCTCTTGATGAAAGTGAAAGAGGTGAGTGAAAAAGCTGGCTTAAACCTCAACATTCAAAAAACAAAGATTGTGGTATACGGTCCCATCACTTCATGGCAAATAGGTGAGGAAAAAGTGAAAACAGTGACAGACTTTATTTTCTTGAGCTCCAAAATCACTGCAGATGATGACCACAGCCACAAAATTAGAAGATGCTTGCTCCTGGGAAGAAAAGCTGGTACCAACCTAGACAGCATATTAAAAAGCAGAGACATTGCTTTGCTGACAAAGAAAGGTCCATCTAGTCAAAGCTATGGTTTTTTCCAGTAGTCATGTATGGATGTGAGAGTTGGACCATAAAGAAAGCCAAGTGCCAAAGAATTGATGCTTTTGAACTGTAGTGTTGGAGAAGACTCTTGAGAGTCCCTTGGACTGCAAGGAGATCCAACCAGTCAATTCTAAAAGAAATCAGTCCTGAATATTCATTGGAGAGACTGATGCTGAAGCTGAAGCTCCAATACTTTGGCCACCTGATGTGAAGAACTGACTCACTGAAAAAGATCCTGATGCTGGGAGAGATTGAAGGCAGGAGGAGAAGGGGATGACAGAGGAAGAGATGGTTGGATGGCATCACCGACTCAATGGACATGAGTTTGAGCATGCTCTGGGAGATGAAGGACAGGGAAGCCTGACATGCTGCAGTCCACGGGGTTGCAAAGAGTCAGACACGACTGAGTGACTGAACCAAATGAAAGTGAATTGTTAGCCGCTCAGTTGTGTCCAACTCTTTGCCACCCGTGGACTGTAGCCTATCAGGCTCCTCTGTCCATGGAATTCTCCAGGCAGTAATATTGGAGTGGGTAGCCATTCCCTTCTCCAGGGGATCTCCCCAACCCAGGGATCAAACCCAAGTCTCCCCATTGCAGGCAGATTCTTTACTGTCTGAGTCACCAGGGAAGCCTAATTCACCTCTGTTTAATTGTTAATGAGATTGAGGATTTTTTCATATATTAATTGGCCATTTATATTTGTGAGAGCAATAATTTTTGTTTCTTTTTTAACTATTGGATAAATTTGCACACATACACAAAAGAAACACCATGCTTCAGCAGTTACCAACATTTTTGCCAAACCCATCATGTCATTTTATATGGGAGTTCTTTTATCAAAGATTGGAAGATGTCATTTAGGGCACTTTGACTCAGGCACTCAGCTCTAATTCTTTGGTTAGCTAGATGGAATGTAAACTAAAGGGTACCAACCAAACCTAGATATGTCGCAGCACTGAAAATGTAGTTGCAGATTGAGGTCACCAGATGGCAGACCACAGGGCAAAAGAAAAAGAAGAAATCCATAGCTACCAAGACCCAGCTTCAGGATGGTCCAGAGGGTTTAGGGAACTTTATTTCATATTAGTAGTAGGGGGAAGGGGAGATTAGTCAAACACATTGTTTTAAACAATAATAATGTATTTAATTATTTGATAGTAATGTCATTTACTATCTTATGGGTTTTTTTTTTCCGTTTTTTTCCTATGAATATTTAGACTTCCAAAAATAACTTTTGTTTTTCATTTATTTATTTGGATACACCAGGTCTTAGTTGCTTCTTAAGGAATCTTCAATCTTGGTTGTGGCCTGCTGGTACTTTAGTTGTGGCATGCAAGATATTTTCCTTGTGGCATGCAGCATCTTTAGTTGCAGTACTTGAACTCTTGGTTGTGATATGTGGGATCTAGTTCCCTAACCAGGGATCGAACCTGGGTCCCTTGCATTGAGAGCATGGAGTCTTAATCACTGGATCACCAGCAAAGTCCCCCCAAATAATATTTTAATTGGAATTGCATCAGAACTACAAGTTAACTTGAAAAATTAGTATCCTTACACTATTGATATCTTTGAATAAGGATTGCAATTTCCCTTCTAAAGATCATGCACATCACTCATTAAAAATTTTACTTGGGAACAGACTCATTGCATATATTGTAACTGGATTTTGATGATTTCTTGGACATATATTGATTTTTGTAGGGTTAGTGTTTATTCTCTGTATTCTTTTATCAAGAAATAGCCCTGAGTTAGTTCTTTTTAATTTTCCTACTATGGAATTTCTTAATCTGAAAATATCATAAAATCCTTATGCTTGCCTTTCTAGTATTTATTTCTCTTATTTCTGTTTTACTCTTCATTGCATTAGCTAAAAATGTCATAAAATTATGAAATATTTGATTTGCAGATGACATGATCCTCTACATAGAAAACCCTAAAGACTCTACCAGAAAATTACTAGAGCTAATCAATGAATAGAGTAAAGTTGCAGGATATAAAATTAACACACAGAAATCCCTTGCATTCCTATATACTAACAATGAAAAAACAGAAAGAGAAATTAAGGAAACAATACCATTCACCATTGCAACAAAAAGAATAAAATACTTAGGAGTATATCTACCTAAAGAAACAAAAGACCTATACATAGAAAACTATAAAACACTGATGAAAGAAATCAAAGAGGACACAAACAGATGGAGAAACATACCGTGTTCATGGATTGGAAGAATCAATATTGTCAAAATGGCTATTCTACCCAAAGCAATCTATAGATTCAATGCAATCCCTATCAAGCTACCAACGGTATTTTTCACAGAACTAGACCAAAGAATTTCACAATTTGTATGGAAATACAAAAAACCTCGAATAGCCAAAGTAATCTTGAGAAAGAAGAATGGAACTGGAGGAATCAACCTGCCTGACTTCAGACTCTACTACAAAGCCACAGTCATCAAGACAGTATGGTACTGGCACAAAGACAGAAATATAGATCAATGGAACAGAATAGAAAGCCCAGAGATAAATCCACGAACCTATGGACACCTTATCTTTGACAAAGGAGGCAAGGATATACAATGGAAAAAAGACAACCTCTTTAACAAGTGGTGCTGGGATAACTGGTCAACCACTTGTAAAAGAATGAAACTAGAACACTTTCTAACACCATACACAAAAATAAACTCAAAATGGATTAAAGATCTAAATGTAAGACCAGAAACTATAAAACTCCTAGAGGAGAACATAGGCAAAACACTCTCCGACATAAATCACAGCAAGATCCTCTATGACCCACCTCCCAGAATATTGGAAATAAAAAAGTAGCGTATCTTTAGTATGTATGTGCATACTCAGTCATGTCTGACTCTTTGGTACCCAATGGACTGTAGCCCCCAGGCTCCTCTCTCCATGGGGATTCTCCAGGCAAGAATACTGGAGTGGTTTGCCATTTCCTCCTCCAGGGCATCTTCCCAACCCAGGGATTGAACCCAGGTCTCCTGTGGCTCCTGCATTGGCAGGCGATTCTTTACAACTGAGCCACCTGGGAAGCCCTTTAGTATGTATAATTGAATTTTTATTTGGAGCAGACACTCATCATGTTTATTTTAATTTTCTATAGTAGTGTATTTTTATAAGAATATAAATGGGTGTTGAATTTCAGTGGTGGCCTTTTAGCATCTACTGAGATCATCATATAATTTTTTTAGTTAATCAATTGATAAGGTTATTTTATTAACGCTTCCTCATATTGTCAGCTTTCCAGTCTAAGGCAAATTCTTCTTGATTTCGTGAGTTAAAGTTTTAGTGTATTTTGAACTAGAATTGCTATCATTTCATTTATTTTGTGTCTAATCTTCATAAGTTAGATTTGTCTAAATTTTTTTGGCATGAGACATCTTTATTAGGTTATAGTGTTGGAACCATGTTTAGCTTATAAAAGAATTGGATAACATCCAATCGTTTTCTCTGTTTTATGTTCCAGAATAAATAGGTAATGATTTTTATCTATTGTATTATTATTATGTTTCTAAAGCTGTTCTGAAAGAAATGCTATTTTTAAATTTTAAATGGAAGTAAATAAAGGCTTGTATTAGAGATGTTTTATAATTCAAAACCTTAAAGAACTGTTTAAAAGTTATTTCCCCCACTCCAAAATGTTAAAGAAATGCCTGCCAAACTGATTATAAAAGATTATCTCTGTCTGGGTGTGCTCTGGGTTATACTATTACATAAAGCAGACAGAATCCTCTATTTTTCTCAGCTGTTCTTTATCTCAATCATGGAGATAAAATTATGCCTAGTGATTCAGCATCTGAAATGGTATACCAAGTCAAAAGTAAGTTGCTGCCTGTATATTTTTCACAATAAGCTACTGCATTGCTTAAGTGCTGGTGTGTGTGTGTAGTCGATCAGTCATATCCAACTCTGTGCCCCCGTGGACTGTTAGCCTGCTAGGTTCCTCTGTCCATGGGATTTTCCAGGCAAAAATATTAGAGTGGATTGCCTTTTCCTACTCCAGGGGAGCTTCCCAACCCAAGGATCAAACCCGCCTCTCTTGCCATCTCCTGCATTGGCAGGCAAGTTCTTTACCACTAGCGCCTGGGAAACCCAGGAATAATACTGTTCCAAGGAAGTGTATTTCTTAGGGGGCAAAAAATGGCAGTAAAGAATTTTGGTTTTTGTTTTATCTAGTTGTACATCTTGCCTGTTGAAGTCGCTCATGGCAGGTAGCTATGGTAAACTTCCAGATGAATAATATTGATAAACTTCTGAAAGATCACAGATTTGTTCAACAGAACTTTCTACCATGTTCAGTTCAGTTCAGTTCAGTTCAGTCGCTCAGTCATGTCCGACTCTTTGCCACCCCATGAATCGCAGCACGCCAGGCCTCCCTGTCCATCACAAACTCCCGGAGTTTACTCAAACTCATGTCCATTGAGTCGGTGATGCCATCCAGCCATCTCATCCTCTGTCATCCCCTTCTCCCCCTGCCCTCAATTCCTCCCAGCATCAGTGTCTTTTCTAATGAGTCAACTCTTCTCATGAGGTGGCCAAAGTATTGAAGTTTCAGCTTCAGCATCAGTGCTTCCATTGAACACCCAGGGCTGATCTCCTTTAGGATGGACTGGTTAGATCTCCTTGCAGTCCAAGGGACTCTCAAGAGTCTTCTCCAGCACCACAGTTCAAAAGCATGAATTTTTCGGCCCTCAGCTTTCTTCACAGTCCAACACACATCCATACATGACCACTGGAAAAACCATAGCCTTGACTAGATGGACCTTTGTTGGCAAAGTAATGTCTCTGCTTTTTAATATGCTATCTAGGTTGGTCATAACTTTCCTTCCAAGGAGTAAGCGTCTTTTAATTTCATGGCTGCAACCACCATCTGCAGTGATTTTGGAGACCAAAAAAATAAAGTCTGACACTGCTTCCACTGTTTCCCCATCTATTTCCCATGAGGTGATGGGACCAGATGCCATGAGCTTAGTTTTCTGAGTGTTGAGCTTTAAGCCAACTTTTTCACTCTCCTCTTTCACTTTCATCAAGAGGCTTTTTAGTTCCTCTTCACTTTCTGCCGTAAGGTTGGTGTCATCTGCATATCTGAGGTTGTTGATATTTCTCCTGGCAATCTTGATTCCAGCTTGTGCCTCTTCCAGCCCAGCGTTTCTCATGATGTACTCTGCATATGAGTTAAATAAATGTTCTGTTTCTCTGTCCAGTATCTGCTGTGACTCTAAGGACTTGAAATGTGGCTAGTGCAAATAAGGAACTAAATTTTTATTTTTACTTATTTTTAATTAAATTTAAATAGCCACTTGTGGCTAGTGACCACCAGGTTGAACAGCTCAACTTTTAAGGTACAAAATTGAATTGGTAGGGTTACATTAAAAAACCCAGGATGTTTTCACCACTAAACATTTCCTTATTATGCATAAGTTAATTTCACTTGCCAGTGTTTTGACAACTGAGAATCAAAATCACCCTCTGCTCACTTCTCTAAAATTATTTATATTTTCATTTTAATAACTTGATTTAATACTTACTTCCTCCTATCTGATCCACCTTCTTTTGCCATTCTCAGACATGTTCTGTTTTTCCTGTCATTAAGTATTTGCTGCTGTTGTGGTTCCCCTTTGTTTACATGCTTTCAGTCCTGCCATTAGGTATCTTTGTAATTTTGTATCCAAACCGAGTTTTTGTCATTTCCTTAAAAAAGTGATTTGGTTTAAAAATTGAACGTGAACATTTCACCATGTATTATGATGGATAATAATATCAGAATTATATCAATAAGATGGTCATGGGTAAAAAATAATCAAGAAGAATTTGCAAAAAAATTTTAATGAGAATTTATAAGAACAGAATTGGCACTTTAGTAAGGAAATTGCAGCTGTACCATTGAACTGCTTTTCAAAGATGAAGTCATTTTGCTTAATCCCTTACTATAATTATACTTTAAACTTTCTGAGAATATACACTCCAGTATATACCAGTTTTATATGTAGTCTCAGCATCCAACTCCAGTATTATTAAAATTTTAAGATTTGGTGGTTATGTTTTTGTAACAATCCTACATGTGCTGCTGCTTGTATTTCTGTAGCAGCAATCTGAATGTATACTTGGAAGGTTTTATTATTTCAAATGATCTAATAAGATGCAGGAATTATTTCCACTAATTATCTTTTGATTAACAGATTGCAGAGTACTATTTTAGAGAGATCAGAATAACCATTCATTTGAAGCTAAACCTTCATCATTTAGTAGTTGAGAATATGTTCACTACCTATTTTCTTTTTAAAACTAATTTTAAATGAAATTATCTGTGGCTGGAATTCAGATATTGAAAACATTGAAATATTGGGCTGGCTGGATACTAAAAGAACTCAAGTTTCTATTAAGATGCCGAGTCTGGTGGTTGAAGTCATTCTAATAGAGATGAGGGAGGTAACTCACAAACTCTTCAGAAAAGAGATGCTGCACCTCACCCAGATCAGTAGTAACACAAGACTAGTCTAGCTTCTTGATAAAATGTAATCTTATTACCTTGGTCCCCACTAGCTCACAATTTATGATGTAAAATGTAAGTTTGCACTGCTTCTTAGGAAAACATTTTGCTATCTAAATAATAATGTGGACAAAGGAAATAACATAAAAACATGAGATTGTCCTTTATATTAATCTATTTTTTCTGTGACTACCTCATTAAAGTTATGTAATATAAAATCATTTTTTATACTGGCTCAGGATATTAACTATTTTTACCTGTTTTTATTTTTTGGCTTTCTTGGCCACTCTGTGTGGTTTGTGAAATCTTAGTCCCCCGACCAGGGATCAAACCTGGGCTCCCCAGTGCAAGCACAGAATCCTAACCACTACACCCCCAGGGAATTCCCTACCTGTTATTTTTTCAGGTAAATTTCAGAATTATTTTATCAAGTTCTTTGAAAGTATTTCAAATTGGAATTTTACCACATTGCTTTAAGTGTAATAATTAATTGGTAGGAGAGTGGCATTATTAAAATATTAGTCTTAAATACAGTACTTCTTTTCTTGCACTTAGTATCTTTCAAGAAAAGCTTCTGATTTTCTTCATATTAATGATCTATTTCCCACTGAGAGTCATTAACATATCTGCTGCTATTACAAGTTAGGATTCCTTTTTAATTACGTATATCAAACAGTCTGATTGGTACATATGAATGTTATTTCAATTTTATATATTTACCTTATTTCCAAGCATTTTTCTGAACTCTTTATTCTATATTCTTCTCTGAAAATAGAAACTTCTTTTGTTATCTATTTTCTTAATCAAAAATAACATCTATTCATTTCATGCATATAATGTTCATTAAAGTTCAAGACTCAATAGGGTTGAGAGCACTGATCTATCATATAGAGAAAGGGCTCTTGCCTGCAGAGTAGAATAACATAGGCAAATTATACTCTGGAATACCAACAAATCAATTTAGAAATAGCAGTTTCTGCTTAGACATTCAAGGGTGCGTGGGGAAGTTTTTGTTAGAGGAAAGATCACCTTCAGGGCATTTGAAACTTGTTGCCCTAAACTTCTGAAGCTTTGAAGAGGTTATTGTTATGTTGGTGTGTTGGCAATCAATAAAAAAGGCATTTATTTAATATTAATAAAGTGAATGAATACATGTAGCACTTACTGTGCTCTGAAGGTTTACTGATGAGAAAAAGAGATCTCAAGGGTAGATGGACATTAAATAAAGACTCACTCTGATAAATACATCATCTGTTCCTGGAGTGGAGAATTTGAGGAGCCCAGAAATCATGGCAGCCAGAGATCCCTCTCCAGTGTGACCTCAACTTCCCACAGGAAATCCAACCCTAATTGATACCATTCCCTTTGGAGTTGCCCATCCCAAATCCCTGATTTTTGAAACAAGGATTCAAAATAGACTGAGAGGGTCCTACTGGACACATTTGTCAAACAGATGAAAAACTGGGTAGAACAGACCTCAACTACCACTCCATCTTCAGTTAGGTGCCTAAACCTTTTATTGCCTGACCAGTTTCCTTCCCCACTTGCAAATTACTAAATATTCTCAATGAATTTTCAAGGAACTACCAGAGCCTGAGACCTCAATCTGGAGTATCTGAGAGCAGGTAAACCTAGCTGTTTGTATTCCCCACAGGCCAAGGACTTTCAGTGATGCCTATAGCCAATGTTCAGGGTACTGAAACTGCACACTAGGTATCTCATTTGTACCCCCAGAAGAGGACTGAGTCAGACTCCACGATCCATTTCACTTGGGTGGACTCTCATGTGTCCTGAAGACTAAGAACTTTGTAAACTTGCCTAATATGAGTTTGTGGGGAGCAGTGGTTTCCAGGGAAATGTCCCACTATGTTGACTTATGAACGTTGCAGTTTCCCAAAGCTCTGGTAGTTTAGGAAATAATTTGGTCTGTAATCAGTTCAGTCAATCGAGTCAGGAACATAGAAACCACTGTATATAGTTGAAACAGAAAGGGACTTAATTCTAGGAAATAGTTATAAAGGTGTTGAGAGGGCTAGAGGAAAAAGGAGGAGAAAAGAGGGAGTGTTACCCAGAAGTCAGAAAGCTGCTATCACAAGGCATCAGCTGGAGTCCTGCTGTGTTTGCTGCTGGAAGTTCCTGAGTGGCCAGTACAGGAACCCTGCCTCCGCAGAAGGGGCCTGCTGTGGCCAGTGCTGAATCTACTGTTGTTCAGTTCAGTTGTTCAGTCGTATCTGACTTTTGCGACCCCTTGGAGTGCAGCACGCCAGGCCTCCCTGTCCATCACTAACTCCCAGAGCCTACTCAAACTCATGTCCATCGCGTTGGTGATGCCATCCAACCATCTCATCCTCAGTTGTCCCCTTCTCCTCCTGCCTTCAATCTTTCCTAGCATCAGGGTCTTTTCCAATGAGTCGGTTCTTCATATCAGGTGGCCAAAGTATTGGAGTTTCAGCTTCAGCATCAGTCCTTCCTGTGAATAATCCAGACTGATTTCCTTTAGGATTGACTGGTTGGATCTCCTTGCAGTCCAACGGACTCCCAAGAGTCTTCTCCAACACCACAGTTCAAAAGCATCAATTCTTTGGTGCTCAGCTTTCTTTATAGTCCAACTCTCACATCCATACATGACTATTGGAAAAACCATAGCTTTGACTAGATCGACCTTTGTTGGCAAAGTAATGTCTCTGCTTTTTAATATGCTGTCTACTCTATTTTTGTACAGAAATGACTGTGAATAACATAAATATTTCCTACTAAACTCAAACTAAATGTATCTCCACCTTAAATTCTCCCTAGCTGTATCTCCAAATGCTCAAACTCATTCCATAACCTAACAAGAGGGGGAGAGGGAGATGAACAGCAAATAATATGTGGCCTTAATGAACTACAGTTGAATTATCTCACTTTCACAAAATTTGCAAAACTCATAAGGCTAGATGAACACATTGCTGAACCATTTTAGGGAGTCATGGAAGGAACCAAACAATGGAACTGGATATATAAGTTCCATTAATTTGAAGGTGGATCTGTCTTTGAATACAAAGTGAATATTATATCAAAAGTCAAATGAAAATCATGCTCACTGTAAATGTTTAAGAAATACAGATCACTTCAGAGATGGAAAAAAAAAATATGCTGTCTAGGTTGGCCATAGCTTTTCTTCCAAGGAGCAAGCATCATAATTTCACGGCTGCAGTGATTTTGGAACCCAAAAATGTTCAAACTGGATTGAGAAAAGGCCGAGGAGCCAGAGATCAAATTGCCAACATTCGCTGGATCACTGAAAAAGCAAGAGAGTTCCAGAAAAACATCTACTTTTGCTTTATTGACTACGCCA
The DNA here is from genome assembly GCF_019320065.1 of Cervus canadensis. NCBI lineage: Eukaryota > Metazoa > Chordata > Mammalia > Artiodactyla > Cervidae > Cervus > Cervus canadensis. The sequence goes on along the minus strand of NC_057390.1, from coordinate 36,602,531 downwards.
AAGCCTTTGACTGTGTGGATCACAACAAACTGTGGAAAATTCTTAAAGAGATGGGAATACCAGACCACCTGAGCTGCCTCCTGAAAAAATCTGTATGCAGGTCAAGAAGCAACAGTTAGAACTGGACGTGGAACAATAGACTGGTTCCAAATCGGGAAAGGAGTATATCAAGGCTGTCTATTGTCACCCTGCTTATTTAACTTATATACAGAGTACATCATGGGAAATGCCAGGCTGGATAAAGGACAAGCTGGAATCAAGATTGCCAGGAGAAATATCAATAATCTCAGATATGCAGATGACACCACCCTTATGGCGAAGGTGAAGAAGAACTAAAGAGCCTCTTGATGAAAGTGAAAAAGGAGAGTGAAAAAGTTGGCTTAAAACTCAACATTCAGAAAACTAAGATCATGGCATCCGGTCCCATCACTTCATGGCAAATAGATGGGGAAACAATGGAAACAGTGAGCAACTTTATTTTGGGGGGCTCCAAAACCTGCTGTTGAGACCCCTCTATCACTGGTACCAGGCTTAAAATGGCTTCCTCTTTCTTGCACCAGTGACTCCCATTGGCCAAGCCTGACTGAAAACCAGTTGATAAAGGATTCTGGGGAATAGAGTTACAGGGTTATAGCCACTACAGTTACGGGATACGGAAGGGGGAGTGTGGCATTGTGCCAACAGAAAAATAATTGGCACAGTAATGTTCTCAGGTAGATCTTTAATCATTTTGATCAATTAGATAGAAAATTACCTCTGAATGGATTAGATAAGTGTATCTAATCACTTTCTTTCCCATGATTTCTTGGGAAATCTTGCTTTTGAGACTTATTAAGAAGGTAGTAGCACAAGTCAGAGATAAAGAGTCAAGGATGGTTGAAAAGATGAAGAATGGACAGGGCAGACATGTGGATAATTAACTTGATAAAACATGGGTTTTGAAAAATACTTCATCTTTCTAATTGAAAAATATTTTGTCTCTAAAATTGAGGGTGGAGGTAGGGCAATAACAATAAAAAACCTTTCTTTTTTATTTTTTAAATTTATTTTTTAATTGAAGGATAATTGCTTTACAGAGTTTTGTTGTTTTCTGTCAAACCTCAACATGAATCAGTCATAGGTATACATATATCCCCTCCCTCTTGCACCTCTCTCCCATCCCACCCCTCTAGATTGACACAGAGCCCCTGTTTGAGTTTCCTGAGACATACAGCAAATTCCTGTTGGCTATCTATTTTACATATGGTAACGTAAGTTTCCCTGTTACTATCTCCATACATTTCACCCTCTCTTCCCCTCTCCCCATGTCTTTAAGTCTGTTCTCTATGTCTGGCTCTCCATTGCTGCCCTTCAAATAGGTTCTTCGGTACCATCTTTCTAGGAGGAGAAGGGGACGACAGAGGATGAGCTGATTGGATGGCCTCACTGACTCGATAGACATGAGTTTGAGCAAGCTCCAGGAGTTGGTAATGGACATGGAAGCCTGGCATGCCACAGTCCATGGAGTCGCAAAGAGTTGGACACAACTGAGTGGCTGAACTGAACTGAACAATATTTATCTTTCTCTTTCTGACTTACTTCATTCTATATAATAGGCTCTAGGTTCATCCACGTTATTAGAAGTGACTCAAATGCATTTCTTTTTATAGCTGAGTAATAACTACATTGTGAATATGTACCACAACTTCTTTATCCATTCATCTGTTGATGGACATCTAGGTTGCTTCCATGTTCTAGCTATTTTAAATAGTGCTGCAATGAACATTGGGGTACCTGTGTCTTTTTTAAGTTTTCAAAATCTTTCTTTTTGTCTGAGTAGCAAGAGCCAGAGATCAAATTGCCAACATCCATTGGATCATAAAAAAAGCAAGAGAGTTCCAGAAAATCATCTGCTTCTGCTTTATTGACTATGCCAAAGCCCTTGACTGTGTGGATCACAACAAACTGTGGAAAATTCTTAAAGAGATGGGAATACCAGACTACCTGACCTGCCTCCTGAGAAATCTGCAGGTCAGGAAGCAAGTTAGAACTGGACATGGAACAACAGACTTGTTCCAAATCGGGAAAGGAGTACATCAAGGCTGTCTATTGTCACCCTGCTTGTTTAACTTATATGCAGAGTACATCATGAGAAACGCTGGACTGGATGAAGCACAAGCTGGCATCAAGATTGCCAGGAGAAATATCAATAACCTCAGATACACAGGTGACACCACCCTTATGGCAGAAAGTGAAGAAGAACTAATGAGCCTCTTGATGAAAGTGAAAGAGGAGAGTGAAAAAGTTGGCTTAAACTCAACATTCAGAAAACTAAGATCATGGCATCTGGTCCCATCACTTCATGGGAAATAGATGGGGAAACAGTGAAAACAGTGACAGACTTCATATTTTGGGCTCCAGAATCACTGCATATGGTGAAATTAATGAAATTAATTCAGCCATGAAATTAAAAAGCACTTGCTCTTTGGAAGGAAAGTTATGACCAACCTAGACAGCATATTAAAAAGCAGAGACATTACTTTGCCAACAAAGGTCTATCTAGTCAAAGCTATAGTTTTTCCAATAGTCATGTATGGATGTGAGAGTCAGACCATAAAGAAAGCCTAGTGCCAACGAATTGATGCTTTTGAACTGTGGTGTTGGAGAAGACTCTTGAGAGTCCTTTGGACTGCAAGGAGATCCAACCAGTCCATCCTAAAGGATCTCAGTCCTGAATATTCATTGGAGAGACTGATGCTGAAGTTGAAACTCCAATACTTTGGCCACCTGATGTGAAAAACTGACTCATTTGAAAAGACCCTGATGCTGGGAAAGGGATGACAGAGGAAGAGATGGTTGGATGGCATCACCAACTCAATGGACATGAGTTTGAGTAAACTCCAATAGTTGGTGATGGACAGGGAGACCTGGCTTGCTGCAGTCCATGGGGTCGCAAAGAGTCGGACATGACTAAGCGATTGAACTGAGCAAGAGCCATTGAGTTTTATAAGAGGAGCGTGGTGGAATCTAGGTCACTAATTGTATGCAAAATCTCCTTCATAATGAAGGAAAAATGAGTCAACAGAAATAAACAAAACTACATAAATTAACACCTTCACTGTCTTCAGAGCGAGTGAAACAGCTGATAGAGTTGTCCCCAAAGTACCTTCCTTTCATCTTCCACCCAGACATATCCACTAGCATTTGTAAAAGGCTCACATCACCATCAGTTGATACCTGATGTGGAATTTTTTTTTAACTTTCGTTATATTTCTTCCATTTTCACTCTGCTTCACAAAATGCTTTATTAGAGTTCACAGGGGCATTGTGGCTTATATGACTCAGAAGTGAGTTAATTCCCGTTTTGTTAGGTGGCATAAAAACATCCAGTGAGCAATACTGAGAAGGATGATTACTCTATGGATATACATGTATAGATCGTTTCAAAGATTGTTTTGAAAATTCTACTCTGTAGTAAAGCACATTTAATTTTTTAAATATTGTAAGTGCATTATATTAGCTTTTAAAATGAACTTTGTTCCTTGCCAGGAACATATATATGTATATAAATTATATATAACATATATATATGTTCCATATAATATATATGACTATATTTTGTGGGGTACCACCCTCCAATGATGTTCCAGAGACTTCCTTCAGAATTATGAAATGTGTAAGAATGATAAAAATTGAAATATCCTTTTAGAATTTCATTTTTAAAGCTGCCACTTGCTGTCATCATGAAATGTATACTATATGTTCATTGTAAAGTAATATGGAAATAATAAATTCATATAAATATATTTATATTTTCACATGATGAAAAGGAGTATTTCTGTCAGATGCTTTTCTTAAGTTTGTGTATAGTTCTCCACCCAGTTCTCCTGTGTCTAAAGTAAGTGAATCCTTTTCAGAGTTAATCCTTCTAGGAAAATACTGGAAAGGTGAAAGCAGTGGATCAAGTTATATTGGTGTAACTTAATCTTTTCACCTCTTGGAGGTAAAAGGGTGAACATTCAAGCCACAGTTATAGAGAACTGCATAGAGACCCCAGAGGAGTCATTTCACAGATGGCCTGTATTTAATTCCATTTGGGCAGTCTGCACAGGTGTGGCTATGCTCTGTCTTCAAATAACAAGAATTTTCCATACCTGTGGTGGTAGAAAAAATGATGGTCCGCAAGTTGTCCATTTCCTATAGATCCAGAACCTGGCATCTTACATGGCAAAAAAGGGGTTTTTCAGATGAGATTAAGAATGTTGAAAAAGGAGATTATTCTGGATTATCCAGTGGGCTCAGTCTAACCACATGGCTCTTTAAAAGTGGACTTTTTCTCAGCTGTGATTAGAGTGAGATGTGACCATGCAAGAAGAGCGAGGGGGAGGTGTAATACTGATGACTTTGAAGATAGAGAAAGGGGCCAGAAATCGAGGAATGTAGGCAGCCTCTATAAACTGGAAAAGTCAAGGAAACAGATTCTCTCGGAGCCTGCAGAAAGAAGGATAGCTGTGAAAACACCTTGATTTCAGGTCAGTGAGACCTGTGCCTAATTTCTGACTTACGGAACTGTAAGATAATAAGTTTGTGTTATTTTACCCCTAGGTTTATGGCAACTTGTTACTGCAAAAATAGAAAACGAATATACCTACAAAGCCATTGCCCCACGCCCACTGCTTCGTCAGCCACCCTGAGCCTCCTCTTGGGATTCTCAATCCACAAAAAAACGGGTAACCCCTGGCCTGGCAAAGTTCCCTGGGGCCCTGTCCCAACACAGCACAGCTTTAGTTCTGACTGGACCACACCCAACTTGAGCAGTTGTGAAATATTTTGAACTTTACTTTCAATTTCAGGGACCTAAACCAGTGACTTTCAACCTTTTTTGACTCCACCCTACCTATAGTAAGATACACATTTTTATTTCAAACTAGGCATAAGACATATTCCCACACGTACAAATTATATAACTGAAAGTAAGGTTTCATGAAACTGTATTTAACTTTACTGCTTGCATTGCACTGTGATATTTTCAATTCTATTGTCTTCTATTTTGTTAGTGTAAATTTCAACCCCCTAAACTGATTTCATGATTCAGTAGCAGGTTTCAAGCTTCAGCTGAAAAACACTGACCTTGATCATGACAACTCTATGGTCAAGATGTAGAGTTTTTGATGGAGAATATATTGTTTCTTTTTATTATTTTTTAATTAATTTATTTTTTTGGCCATACTTCACAGCATGTGGAATCTTGGTTCCTCCACCAAAGATCAAACCTGCAGTGGAGTCACCAGGTCTTAACCACTGGACTGCCAGGGAAGTACCAATTCTGTATCATTTTTAAAGGAAGTTGACTTTGTTCAGAATTGAAATAGTTTCTATATGTAACCTTAATTCATTGTTATTAAATGTTATTTATGGATGTACTGAAATGTATCCATTTTCTCAAAGTGAACATCAAACCTGTGACAGTTTGTAAATTAAGCCTGACAGTAGGAGAGAGGCACCACAACAGGGAGGGAGAGCATTTTAGGAACAATTTTTAAATGAATAGATATAGTCATTGGGCACATGTATTTAGTGTTCTGCTTTCTGTTGCTCAATTTTTTCATTTCTGCTTTTATGTTTAATATTTCCCTTTTTGTGCTTTTAAAATGTTACCTATTTCCTTTTCTAGATTTGTTATGTTAACTTGTGGCATTTTTCCCCCCTTATTACTATTTATAGCTGCAGTATCATTTCAGGCACTTACACTTTGTTTTAGTGGCCTCCTTTTTTTTTTTTTTTCCCCCCGTCCATGGGATTCTCCAGGCAAGAATACTGGAGTGGGTTGCCATTTCCTTCTCCTAGTGGCCTCTTAATTTGAGGTCCTGATGGAGTTTAAATGTGAGTTTCAAATTATGTTTGTTATAATTCAGTTGGCTTTTCTAGGTATTGACAGCAAAAAATGTTTGACAGTTATACTGTGTATGCCTTCACTAGTTTATATTGTGGAACAAATCTTCTCCCTAATCCTTGTGGCTTACAACGTGCATGCTTGCTCAGTCGCTTCAGTTGTGTCCGACTCTGCAACTGTATGGACTGTAGCCCACCAGGTTCCTCAGTCCGTGGGATTCTCCAGGCAAGACTACTGGAGTGGGTTGCCATTTTCCTCCTCCAGGGGATCTTCCTGACCCAGGGATTGAACCTGGGTCTCCTGTATTACATACGGATTCTTTACCACTGAGTCACTGGGGAAGCCCCTGGCTTACAACAGCAATGGTTTAGTGCTCCTCTACTGCACCTGTTTGCCACAGCTCTATTCCCGGATCTTTATTCCAGGATGTAAACTGAAGGAACAGCCCTATGTGAGACATGCTGGTCCATGGCTGAATCACAAGATGTCTCTTAAAGCATCTGCTCAGATGTGGAGCATCCATCACTTCTGCGTGCATTCCTTAGGTTCATGCAAGTCATAAGGCTAAACCTGATGGCATAATCCTTTTATAGACAGGGCAGTAAATAATAGGGAAACAATAGTAGAATCTAACCTCATGTTATCCCCTGTAATGCTGCAACACAAAAGGTTTATCCTTGCATCTCTGTCAGTTCAAAACTCTATTTAATTGTTGGATTTTATCTGAGATTTACTATTAAAGCATTTACATTTCCATTTTCAAATGTATCTTTAATCATGATAAAATACTGTTTGTCTCCCTTAATGCTTTTGCTATTTAATTAGTTATGCTGATCATGTTTTTACAGGCCATGCCAGGCTGTGGCTGCTATGAGTTATAATAGCATTAGGAAAGCAGCATTTTTCTACCTTAACCTATACCCACAGCAATGCCAGACCTCATTGCTCAAAATTCACCAGCTATTGCATGGGCTTTTTCAAGGAGCCCTGTGGTCCCCAGGAGGATCCCTTTTGGTACCTCTCTAGCCTGGGTCCCAAGTATGCCAAGAGATGAGCAATATTTCCTCTGTAAACCCCCACACGTCTCTCTGCAGAGCAGTGTTTGCACATCTCGCACCTTCAGAGGTTCTGGGGAGTTCACTCTTCCTAAATTAATAGTCATCTTTCCCCAGAGCTTTGGCTCAAGCTCCTAAGATAAAACTGGATAGCGAATGATATGATTAATATACTGTACCAAACTCAAAGTTACCCCCAAACCTTTCATTTCAGTTCAATTACAGCCAAATCTTTCATTTCAGTAAGCTGATTTCCCTCTCCCTCTGTCCTCCCTGCTTCACCCTCCCCGTCTCCAGCATCCCTTCTCCCCTCTCCCTCTACGTGAGGCTCCTCTGCTATTCCTGCTGGTATATCCTGTGATTAACCAATCCCACCCTGGAATCTTTGTGAAACTGATATAATTTAAACACCGGGTTTTTATTGTGCTTGTACAGACAGGCACTATGAATTGTAGGCCATTCTTGCTTTATTGCTATGCTTAGTTGCTCAGTCGTGTCCGACTCTGCAACCGCATAGACTATAGTCTGCCAGGTTCCTCTGTCCAGGGGGATTCTCCAGGCAACAATACTGGAATGGATTGTCATGCCCTCCTCCAGGGAATCTTCCTGACTCAGGGATCGAACCCAGGTCTCCTGCATTACAGGCAGATTCTTTGCTGTCTGAGCCACTTGCTTTATTAAAATATTATTTAAGAACATTTTTTATCATAGTAATCACATATGGAAAAAGCAATGTACTAGGGTTTATAATGAAACCGTAGTCTACTGCCCTATCTCCCCTTCCCCTAATTCAGTTTCCCAGGAGGAATCACTTTTGTTTCTGTTTCAAGGATTTTTGATGGTTATTTCCCTAATTCTAAAAAATGAGCCTTTACTACTATTTCTTGATTTACTGGTAAATCACTGTATTAAAATGAGAAGATTTGTTCCCCTCTTCTTCCATGTGTTCTCCTCAGTTTCTTCCTCCTGCTTTCTGTACTTGTACCTTTACTTTTAAATTATAAAGGTTGGTATTTATATTTTCTCTGAAGTGAAGTGAAAGTCACTCCGTTGGGTCTGACTCTTTGCTACCCTGTGGACTGTGGTCCCCATGGAATTTTCCAGGCCAGAATACTGGAGTGAGTAGCCTTTCCTTTCTCCAGGGGACCTTCCCAACCCAGGGATTGAACCCAGGTCTCCCGTAATGCAGGCAGATTCTTTACCAGCTGAGCCACAAGAAAGCCCATATTTTCTCTAATACCATAATTAACTTTTCCCTGAACTAATTCATAGGCTGCTTCTAAAAATTGAAAACTGCTAACACCATTGACCTAACTGTAAGTATTGTTGATAGGAAAATTAGATAGTAAGTTTTCATTTTCCTCTCTACAGGGGCTCTACAGATCATATAACAGACTGTTCAGATTTAAGATTACAAAGTTTTCGCTAGGCTGATTTGATTTTCTATTTCCATCTCTTTTTACTTATGCTGAAATTCTTGGTTCTGATGACAATACATATTAGTATTTAAAGAGTTATGTTACTATTTACATCACAAAGTTTTATTTTTTAAAATATCAACTAGAAAAAGTTGAAAGAATAGTATAATAAATACCTGTTTACCATTGATCTAGATTCACAGATGATTAGATTTTTTGCCTCATTCGCTTTCTCTTTTTTGTTTTTGCTGAGTCATTTGGAAACAAGTTACAGACAGCATGACTATTCATCATTTGCATGTTTCTCCTGGAACAAGGACATTTTCTTATAAAACCACAATGCTATTAACAGACCCAAGAAATTTAATATTGATTCTATAATACCTATGACTTAACCCATACCCAAATTTCCCCAGTTATCGGCCAAAATATCCTTTATAGCTTTTCTTCTATCCAAATTTCAGTCAGGGCTCACTCATTATATGTAATAGAAATATGTCTTTAGTCTTCTTGATTGTCCTTTAGTTTTCATTTGTTTGGTCTTTCATGACATTTGACAATTTTTTCTTAGTAATTTAATTTATTTATTGGCTGCAGTGGGTCTTGGTTGCTGTGCAGACTTTTCTCTAGTTGTGGTAACAGGAGCTACTCTAGTTGCGGTGAGCAGGCTTCTCGTTGCTGTAGCTTCTCTTGTCACGGAGCACAGGCTGTAGGGCACACAGACTTCAGTATTTGTGGCTCCTGGGCTCTAGACACAGGCTCAATAGTTGTGGCACAAGGGTTTGGTTGTTCCTTGGCATGTGAGATCTTCCTGGATCAGGGATGGAACCTGTGTCTCCTGCATTGGCAGGTGGATCTTTATCACTGAGTCACCAGGGAAACCCTGACACTGACAATTTTGAAGAGCCCAGGAAATTGCTTTGTAGAATGTCCTACATTCTAAATTTATCCCACTGCTTCATCATGATTAGATTCAGGTTAAACATTGTTTTTAAAAATGTCATAGGAAAAGTGTGCCCTTCCCATCACATCACATCATGATTCTAGTTTGTCTCACTCTTAATGATGCTAAAAACTTTTTGACACAGGTGGTGTCAGATTTCTCCAATGCAAAGGTACCGTTCCCCTTTTAATTAGTAATCTGTGGGATGACTTTTCAAGACAAATCATCTATTTCCTAATCACCTGCCACTCAATAGTTTTGGCATCCACTGATGCCTATTTTCATACTGTTTCTGGGGTTCTCAAGGCAAGAATACTGAAGTGGCTTGCCATTCCCTTCTCCAGGGGACCACGTTTTGTCAGAACTTTCCACCATGACCCGTCTGACTTGGGTGGCCCTACAGGGCATGGCTCATAGTTTCATTGAGTTAGACAAGGCTGTGGTTCATGTGAATGGGAAAGACTAGAGATCTCTTCAAGAAAATTAGAGATACCAAGGGAACATTTCATGCAAAGATGGGCACAATAAAGGACAGAAATTGTACGGACCTAACAGAAGCAGAAGATATTAAGAAGAGGTGGCAAGAATACACAAAACTGTACAAAAAAGATCTTCACGACCCAGATAATCAACGATGGTGTGATCAGTCACCTAGAACAAGATATCCTGGAATGTGAAGTCAAGCGGGCCTTAGGAAGCATCACTACGAACAAAGCTAGTGGAAGTGATGAAATTCCAGTTGAGTTATTTCAAATCCTGAAAGATGATGCTGTGAAAGTGCTGCACTCAGTATGCCAACAAATTTGGAAAACTCAGCAGTGGCCACAGGACTGGAAAAGGTCAGTTTTCATTCCAATCCCAAAGAAAGGCAATGCCCAAGAATGCTCAACCTACCGCACAGTTTGCACTCATGTCACATGCTAGCAAAGTAATGTTCAAAATTCTCCAAGCCAGACTTCAGCAATACGTGAACTGTGAACTTCCAGATGTTCAAGCTGGTTTTAGAAAAAGCAGAGGAGCCAGAGATCAAATTCCAAACATTCGTTGGATCATAGAAAAAGTAAGAGAGTTCCAGAAAAACATCTTCCACTTTATTGACTATGCCAAAGCCTTTGACTGTGTGGATCACAACAAACTGTGGAAAATTCTGAAAGAGACAGGAATACCAGACCACCTGACCTACCTCTTGAGAAACCTGTATGCAGGTCAGGAAGCAACAGTTAGAACTGGACATGGAACAACAGACTGGTTCCAAATAGGAAAAGGAGCACATCAAGGCTATCTATTGTCACCCTGCTTATTTAACTTATATGCAGAGTACAGCATGAGAAACGCTGAACTGGATGAAGCACAAGCTGGAATCAAGATTGACAGGAGAAATATCATTAACCTCAGATATGCAGATGACACCACCCTTATGGCAGAAAGCGAAGAAGCACTAAAGATCCTCTTGATGAAAGTGAAAGAGAAGAATGAAAAAGTTGGCTTAAACTCAACATTCAGAAAACTAAGATCATGGCATCTGGTCCCATCACTTCATGGCAAATAGATGGGGAAACAGTGAAAACAGTAACAGACTTTATATTTTGGAGTCCAAAATCACTGCAGATGGTGACTGCAGCCATGAAATTAAAAAGCACTTGCTCCTTGGAAGGAAAGTTATGACCAACCTAGACAGCATATTAAAAAGCAGAGACATTACTTTGCCAACAAAGGTCTGTCTAGTCAAGGCTATGGTTTTTCCAGTAGTCATGTATGGATGTGAGAGTTGGACTATAAAGAAAGCTGAGTACTGAATAATTGATGCTTTTGAACTGTGGTGTTGGAGAAGACTCTTGAGAGTCCCTTGGACTGCAAGGAGGTCCAACCAGTCCATCCTAAAGGAAATCAGTCATGAATATTCATTGGAAGGACTGATGCTGAAGCTGAAACTCCAATACTTTGGTCACCTAATGCAAAGAACTGACTCATTTGAAAAGATGCTGGAAAAGATTGAAGGCAGGAGGACAAGACGATGACAGAGGATGAGATGGTTGGATGGCATCACCGACTCAATGGACATGAGTTTGAGTAGACTCCAGGAGTTGGTGATGGACAGGGAGGCCTGGCATGCTGTGATTCATGGGGTTGCAAAGAGTCGGACATGACTGAGAGATTAAAATGAACTGAATTTATGCCTCTTGCTTAAATCAGTTAAACTGAGGTTTTTAAATGGTGGTTTTCTACGTCATTCTTTTGTAATGGCTGCATAGTATACCAGCCTTTAGAGTTGTATCATAATTTATTCATTAAGTTCCCTGTCAATGGATTTAGATTGTTTTCAGTCTTTTGCTGTTATAAACAATACTGCACAGCTATAACTGTTAGATGAATCTCGGGGAGTAAAATTGCTAGGTCAAAAGCATTTAACATTTTGATAGTTATTTCAAGATTGCCTCCCAAAAGAGATAATACCAATTTGCATCCCCACTATCAGAACATAAAACTACCTGTTTACCCAATGCCCTTATTTTTTTGACTACGTATTTTGGCTTTGTGTCTACCACCGCCTCCTGTTTCCCAGCTTTCTCCTGCTATACCTTGACTCCCACAGGTCTTCCACTCCTTCTGAAACGTAAAGGTCGCTGTCTCCTTTTCGCTGCTCATGATTCCCCCTCATTTTGTCTAGTTTCTACTTAGCTTATATCCTATGATTCATCATTATAGTTAGTCTTTTGCATACACCCTCAAATCCCTTACTCTGATCTCCCTCCACTGTACTTTCTGCCCAAACTCCAGCCCCACTTAAAACCAATTCACTTCCTGTGTCACACCCAGCAGCTAGATGTGACTGTAGAAAAACCAACAACTACTCATTGCGAATTCACGACCCCAACCTCAAACAGGCCTTTAATGAAGTCCCAGTATGTTCCCTAACCCATTGGCTCTCTGGATTTCCTAGAGAGTGATTTCATTCCTTTTCCTCTCTCCTCAACTCTTCAACGTCTCCTGACCCCTCTGGTAACAATTTTGCTTCCTACTTTGCAGAGAAGAGAACATCCACAGCTACCACACAGCTACTGGCCTGCCAGCACCAGTGCTCAAATATCTGTTTCCTTTCTTGGAACTGTGAATATATTGTTGGTCCTCCTGTAGCTCAGATGGTGAAGAATCTGCCTGCAATGCAGGAGACTCAGGTTTGATCCCTGGGTCAGGAAGATCCCTTGGAGAAGGGAATGGCAACCCACTCCAGTATACTTGCCTGGGGAATTCCATGGACAGAGGAGCCTGGCATGCTGCTGTCTGTGGGTTGCAGAGTTGAACACAACCGAGCAACTAACACACCCACCCACACACACGTACACCCCTCCTGTCTAAAGCCACCCCCTGCAGTTGTGCACTGGATTGCTTCCCCGTTCACGTACTCAAGGTCCTCCAGCAATTTCCTTTTTCTCTCCTGCATTATTTCTCCCTAGTAATCATTCCCATTAGCATCAAACATACTATAACATCTCCCATTTGGAAAAAAAAAAAAAATCATCACCTCCAGTGTTCTTGCCTGGAGAATCCCCATGGACAGAGGAGCCTGATGGGCTGTAGTCCATAGGGTTGCAAAGAGTCAGACACAACTGATCAACTAAGCATACACACAGGCCACAAAAGCAGCTTTGGTCCAAGTCCCCAGTGACCTCCGTGTTACCATATCCAAAGATCAGTTCTCTGTCTTCACCTTGTGTTTAACGTATACACAGTGTATGACATGGTTGGTCATTTCTTCCTTATAACACTTTATTCTAAACTCAAATGTTACTTCATCAGAGAGCCCTTTCCTGAGCACTCTGAATTAAATAGCCAGCCAACTAACTAGCCCTTTCTACTCTGTATTATTTACCCCCCCACTCTGCAGTATTGATTACCACCTGACATATTTTATATTTGTTTATTGACTTCATCCTTTATTTCAATCCCAACTTGAGCAAAGCAGCTGTAAAATGGTATCTTTATGACAACTAGGGATTTTTTAATATAGACCAGTTATCAAATGATATTAAACAGTAATTTTGTTAGGCATGGTGGTAATTTGGGGGAAAATATTTATCAGTTAGAGGATGTATAATGAAGTATCTGTGAGTTAATTGACATAATGTCCAAATTTTTTCTTTAAAATACTCAAGAATGAGTTCAAGATTTCTGGGTTGAGCAACTGGGAAGTGAGGCTGTTATTTGCTGTGGTATTTGAAGACTGCAGGTGAAGGCAGTTTTGCAGGGAGAATGGGGCTTGGTTTGACACTGCCAAGTTTAAGATATGTGTTGCTAACTAACTAGTGTGTAGATAATCAAGTAGAGATGTTGACTATCTAGATGGACCAGTATCTAGATGTACTAGTCAGGAGTTCAGGGAAATAGATGAGGCTGGAGATACATATCTGTGAATCATCGAAGTCTACATGGTATTTAAAGTCATGAGTCTGGATGGAAATATTTAGGAAATTATAATCGTATTTTTTTCAAAAAAGGAATAAAAGAGGTCTGAGAACTAAGCCCTACAGCATTAGAAAATTCTCAGGCTAGATATGAGAAGTCATAAGAGGAGACCAGAAAGGAGAGGCCAGTAAGGAGAACAGATCGGTAGCCTGAGAGACAAATGGCTAGTGTCCCCTAACCCAGGGTTCCAAAACTGACAGTATCACTAAAGTTTTAACAAGTGAGTGTAACACAATACTTACTTATAACACAGTATTTTATTTCAGCATATCCACTGACTGAATGCCAGAACTTTCATAGTACCGTGATACTCCATTAGAATTTTTAAATAAAATAGCCATTATTGTGCAAATTATGGATTAAAGTTTAGCTAAACTGAAAGTGTTAGTCACTCAGCTGTGTCCTACTCTGCGATCCCTTGGACTGTAGTCCACCAGGCTTCTCTGTCTGTGGAGATTCTCCAGGCAAGAATAACTGGAGTGGGTAGCCACTTCCTTCTCCAGGGGATTTTCCCGACCCAGGGATCGAACCTGGGTCTCCCGCGTTGCAGGCAGATTATTTACTGTCTGAGCTGCCAGGGAAGCCCAAAGATGAGCTAAGTGTCACTAATAATCTCAACACTTGATTCCGTTATATACCACACTGCATTGTGCTGAATACTGTTGTGCTCCAGCCAGAGCCCTTCAGGGCCGGCACTCTCATCCCCAAGCTGCTGGGGGTGTGGACTATATAGTTGGCTCACTGCCACCTCTCTTGCTGGGAACCCCTGTTGGCTGCAGGGACCTGCCTCTCTCAAAGTTATACCCCTAATAGGAGGCAGCCTGTATCAAATGAATGTTAAGTCTGGCCCCTTGTCTCAATTTGGGACAACTCTGAAGGGTGGATGACTGAGGCCTCAGCTGAAACCTCACTGGGGTCAGCTTCTCCACTGTTCAGCCCTGCCTTCCTTACCTCCCCAGAGGTCTCTGTCTAATAAATTTCTGCATACAGCTCTCCACCCTCGAACCTTCATATAGGGAACTCACCCTGAAACCATGTCTACCAGAGGTGCCATTGTTCTCTAACGTAATTGTGCCATTTACAATGTGTGGTAGTTACACAGTTTGTTATTTGTTGAAAAATCCAAGTCATTTGTTCTGTAGAATTTTCCATGTTCTAGATTTGGCTGATAGTATCCCTATGAGTAGTTTTATTCTGATACTTTCTGTGAATCATTAGTAATACTGAAGGCCCAAGGTCAACTCCATCCATTTAAACATGGTATTCTGAAACCTTTTTTAACTTTTCTTTTTCTGCCCTGTGAAATGTAAGCATTGCTTATCTGATGCTAAGAAGAGATGAAAATCAAAGCTCCCCAGGATCAGGAGAGCTCATTTATAATTGTGTCTCCTTCCCCTAACCCCTCATCACCACAGACTTGGTGTATGCAACATAAAGGCCTTCCAGATGCTAAAACCCGAAGACTGGAGAATGTTTACTTAGGTTTAAGGCCTTAAACAATAAATACCTTCCTCCCAAAGCAGAGTCTGATTATCTTATGCTCATTTAGGAAGAGAACCAAAGACAGCAACACCATCTCTGGACTATTTGCATGTAGAATTCAATGTTGTTACTAATTTTAAAAGCCATCCTGGCTTTCTTCTGTCAAATGGTTTGATTGTGGATCACATTCTTTCACCGACAGCTGGTGTATTCTAAGTCAATTAATCAACATGCATTTATCAAGCACCTGCTGTGTGATCAACGTAATTCTTAGAGAATTCGTGCTGATTAAATTCTCTGTAAAACAATTAGAAGGCTGTATCTTGTTCCTGCTCTGCCCCATCCCCACCCCCAGTTCACATAAATGCATTCCAAAATCAAATAGATGCTCTTTTTGTATCAATTTACTGTTTTGAATTTTCTACATCCTGCTCCATTCTGTTGAGAGTTGATAACATCCTGGACAATTATGATTTTTCTAAGGTATTCAAAGCAGTTTTGCATAAATGTATACCCTTCTGTACTCTTATGCATCTCCTTTTAAAGAAATATGTTATGAGTTTTTGTTCATTTTATTTTTTTATTAATGTCATTACAAGTAATAGAAACCAGCTTGAGCTGACTCAAGGGAAAATAAAAACTTATTGGAAATAATATATTAGGCTCTCTCACAGAATCCAAAGAACTGAACCACCAAACAGGCCTCTGGAAGGGCAGAAGACAGGGAACCTCTGGGGGCCCTAACAACAGCTGCTCACAAACGTGCCTTTTGGAATTCTGCCATTAACATGACTCAGAGCCAAACTTCTCCTGTCTCTGTTTCTCAGTTCAAAACTCAAAATTCCTGGGAGTGAGAATCTGATTGGCTGAACTGTGGTTAGGAGGCTGCTGATGCTCCAATCAAGTATGACCAGGAGACTGGGTCACGTGTCCAATATATCCACACTATCACATATCCACACTGTCCAGTACCGAAGCCACTGGCCACCACGTGGCTGTGGAGCACTTGAAGCGTGCTTGTGGAGCACTTGTGGAGCATTTGTGGAGCTAGTACATTGAGGAACTGAATTTTGATTTTATTTGTTATTAACTTAAATTTTAAAACTGAAGCAATGTAAAATATTTTCCCATTACTTACAACTCTATTATTTTAGTAGAGCTTCATTTCAATTTAACTGTTAAAATTTACAATCTGAATTGAGATATGCCACCAGCATAAAATACTCATTGAATTTTGAAAGTGAAAGTGAAGTCGCTCAGTCGTGTCCGACTCTTTGCAACCCCATGGACTGTAGCCTACCACAATTTATATATATAAAATAACTGCATACTACTATTTTTAAGCACTTAATGTATATCATTTACCTGTGACCATCTGTATTAGTTTGCTAGGGCTGCTGTAACTACATACCACAGACTGAATGGCTTGAGCAGAAATTAATTTCCTCACAGTTTGGGAGGATAGCAGTCCAAGATCAAGGTGTCAGCAGGTTTGGTTTCTTTTGAGGCCTGTCTGGTTGTCTTGCAGATGGTGGCCTTCCTATTCTGTCTTCATGTGGTTTTTCCTCTGTGCACGCTCATCCCTGATGTCTCTTTGTGTCTCCATATTTCTTCTTCTTCTAAGGATACCAGTCAGATTGGATTAGGGTCCACCCCAATGACCTTGTTCTAGCTCAATCACCTCTTTAAAGACCTCCATCTCAGAATACAGTCACCTTCTGAGGTCCACTTCATGGGAAATAGATGGGGAAACAGTGGAAACAGTGGCTGACTTTGTTTTTTTGGGCTCCAAAATCACTGCAGATGGTGGTTGCAGCCATGAAGTTAAAAGACCCTTACTCCTTGGAAGGAAAGTTATGACCAACCTAGATAACATATTAAAAAGCAGGGACATTACTTTGCAAACAAAGGTCCATTTAGTCAAGGCTATGGTTTTTCCAGTGGTCATGTATGGATGTGAGAGTTGGACTGTGAAGAAAGCTGAGGGCTGAAGAATTGATGCTTTTGAACTGTGGTGTTGGAGAAGACTCTTGAGAGTCCCCGGGACTGCGAGGAGATCCAACCAGTCCATCCTAAAGGAGATCAGTCCTGAGTGTTCATTGGAAGGACTGATGCTGAAGCTGAAACTCCAATACTTTAGCCACCTCATGGAAAGAGTTGACTCATTGGAAAAGACCTTGATGCTGGAAGGGATTGGGGGCAGGAGGAGAAGGGGACGACAGAGGATGAGATGGCTGGATGGCATCACTGACTCGATGGACATAGGTTTGAGTAAACTCCGGGGGTTTGTGATGGACAGGGAGCCCTGGCATGCTGCGATTCATGGGGTCGCAAAGAGTCGGACATGACTGAGCAACTGAACTGAACTGAACTGAGGTCCAGGGGGTTCGGGTTTCAACATATTCATCCTAGGAGGATGCAGTTCAGCCCATAACACTGCCATTTACCTATGAAGAAAAAAAGTTGAATTAGATGCTGTTCCTAAAAGAGGGACATTGTGAGAAGTGCTATCGTAGAATTATGTAAAAGTAAGACCACAGAGGAAAGAATGCAGATTCTTCCTTGATGCCGGGGCTGGGAGCAATCAGAAGACTTCACAGAGGAGGTCATATGTGAGGTGGTGTCAGAGGACAATTACACATTGCCTACTTTGTGTCAGGATCTGTGGCAGCTATGCCTAAAATATAAAGACACCAATAAATTATTCAGTATTTCATGGGTGAGCAAGTGATTGGGAAGCAGTAAGGCACTATTTCAGCTTTCCTTTTTTAAAAATTAATTAGCAATATTACTATATCCCTTATCCCTGCAGAAAACAAGTTGCTCAGTGAAAATCTAAATACTTAATATCTTCATTAGCCTTCTTTATTTATAGAATAATACTTGGCAAAATAATTTTATTGTTTCTGGATTTTTTTCAAGTGTCTTCGCTTAGATAAGTCTTAAATTTTTTTTCTGGGGTAGAGGAAACTTCTACAGAAATTTTACGTGTCATCCTGTAATTGATGACAGCATCTAAAGCTATTAATTGTGGTAGGAGCAAGATGGAATAACACTTAGCAAAGTTCTATATTTCTCTTGGATTGAAGAAGTCCTTGAACTGACTTCAAGTAGAATTCTTTATAGCTCTTTGTTATAATCCCCACAGTATTGTTCCCTTATAATAAAAGACACATAGTCTTTAAAAAATTTTTTTAATGAGTCTTTTTGTTTCTTTTAGTCACACCATGCAGCATACGAGACCTTAGGTCCCCAACCAGGGATCAAACCCATGCCCCCTTCAGTGGAAGTGCAGAATCCTAACCCCTAGAGCACCAGGGAATTTCCTGTAATTTTTTAAAAACAAACCCTGCATCAAGATAACTTCTATTGATCTGAAAACAGCTTTATTTAAAAATGCAAGGAATTCCCTGGGGGTCCAGTGGTTAGGACTGCACTTCCATTGCAGGGAGCACAGTGTTGATCCCTGATCAGGGAATTAAGATCCCACAAGCCACTTGGGACTGGTTGGAGGTGGGGGCGCGGTAGATGGGAAGCCAGGTAACCTTCAGATTCCCCCAAATTACTCCAGATATTTCTCCTAAAGAGAGCTTTCTTTTCCTAGAGAGAACTTTTGGGTTGTTGGCAAGTATTTGTCCTTCTAAAGAAGTTGATTTGGCGAGAATCTCGACCTGTGGTCTTTTGTGGTTTCTGTGGCTTAGACTGTGATGACTGGATCAGACCTGTAATGTTTTCATAAATTATACTCCCACTACCTTTACAACATGTCACTGGAATAAAATTCAAACTCTATTAATTACATTAGGAAGAATGAAACTGTTTTCCCCTAGAAGTTAGAATGCTTTGAATTTTCATGTACTTCTCTTACCTCTCACTGCTGTGGAAACTATTATTATGTCCTATAGAGAATGTATGAAACTGTATATAGCTAAAATATGCCAAACAAATAGAGACTCTTTACTAGAGGATCTCATAATCACAGCACAAGTGACATCTTGACAACTTGTGTTGTTTTGCTAATGGATAGTTTATCTTAAATATTAAAATGACACATTCTTCACAATTGTCACAGCTTAACTGGAAATGACTTGGAAAAGAATTCATTTTAAAAGTTAGCAGATTAAATGCAATGTGCTTCTCCTGGATTGGATCTTGGAATAGAAAAGAACATTAGTGGGAAACTGATGAAATCCATATACATTCTGGAGTTTAATGAATAATAATGTGTCAATGTTAATTTCCTTGTTTTGACAAATATATGCTGGCTAAGGAAGATGTTAAAGTTAAGAAACAGTGGATGAAGCATATAAAGGAGCTCTCAGTTCTTCTTTTCAACTTTGCTGTAAGTCTAAGTCACTCTGAAATTTAAAGATTTGTTTTTTGTTTTTTTAAAAGTTAGCAGAGTGTTGAAATTATATTGTCCAGTCTGTCTCCATGAGTAAAGGGGTCAGCTCCAATTCCAGGGATCTGGATTGGACTTGAGGCTACTGGGGAAGACAAGACAGAACCAAGATGCAAAACCAAAAAAGATGGAACAAGAAGAGCTTCTGGGTGAGGAGATTCAAAACTGGTAAAAGGAGAGGAAATCTCTAGGTGGCCACTAAATGTTAATATAAATCTAGAAATGAGATTTTAATAACAGTGTAATAAAATCAAAACATGTATGTAGATTAGAAGGATGGACAGAATACTCACTGATGCACCTTTTAAAAGTACTTCTGAAATTTAGACTCTACCTGTCGAAAATTTGGAAGCTGCCAGTTGACAAAAGCTAAGGAAATTGCTGAATATTTACAGGATCGGCTCTTGCATTTCTAACGGTGTGAAGACAAGACGGGGTGACAGTATGTTCTTTGTTTTTGTTGTTCTCTGTTTCTGACTCCTTCTCATTCTGTTTGAGATCACCTTGCAATTTTTAAGCATGAGGGTGTGATCCTAAGAAACTTTCCTCCTCATATATTTTCAGTTTTAGATTTCATGATTTTCATATGAAGCCCTAAATTCTGTAAGGAATTTTAAAGATACAAGGTAACTGGTAGTCTACCTCAGCATTCCCATTTCTTTTCCCTTTTTCCAGGAGACCCCATCTAGTTGGACGTGGACACATGACCCAGGCTCAATCAAACTTGGTACCCCATTTATCTGGATGTACTGACAAACTGGGATGATGCCAACATGGAGATGCTAGAAGAACCCTGTTAAGTAAAGAGGAAAGGATGAGCTTGAATTCAAGCTCACTTACCTGAAAGCAGAAAGGCAAAAACATATTGGGAGGCCCTTTCTGCCTCTGACCAGCAATCCAGGACCACTGAGGGTCAAATGATAATTTTTCTTACTGATTTGAAAAAGCTGAAATCTGTGCTCCAATCTAAAAGTGTTGCAAAGAAAGGAGGCAGGAATCACACCAGAAACACGGTAAAAATCAGAAAACCCTGTTTCCCTTGTCCCTTTCTCTTAAACAACTGTGCTGCTCCCTGCCAAATATAATTAATAATCATGCTCGTGGAAAAACACTACCCACCGTGTTACAGCCCAGGGGCAGGGTGCCATAATGGGAGACAGTTGAAAACCCATAAGATGTGCAAAGCTGAGATCTGTCGCTAAGAGTAACTGCAAGGGCAGGATACGATTTCTGGTGTTGGTGCCTAGCTTATGGAATCCCCAGGTATAAAATTGGCAAAACACCAGCTGAGATCTGAAGGGAGTTGTACTGCCAGAAAAACCCAACTTGGAAACAAGCCTGTGAATGTTCAAAGCCTAAGGCAATGCACAGGCTCCATAATGAGGTCAGTAAGTAGTTGGTGGCTGAAGTAGTGCCGTCCAGGAACATGTTGATTGAGGGAGACTAGCTTCTCATAGGGGTAGACTCAAGGGCAGCAAGATTGAATCACTAAAGAACTCCTCCAAATCTTCCCTGGTGGTCCCGTGGCTAAGACTCCAAGCTCCCAATTCAGGGGGCCCAGATTTGATCCTTGCTGAGGGAACTAGATCCCACTTGCCACGGCTAAGAATTTGAATGCCGCAGTGGAGATAGAAGATCCCTGCCTGATATCTTTCTGAATTTTGGCTGGCCATCACACAGTCTCTCCCAATACTAGAACATCTCTTCTGGAACAGACATGAGCATACATCACCAGCCCACCCAATCTTAGTACCCCATTCCCCAGACATTGTGATTAGTATAGGGGTGGGCATGCAGCCCAAGCAGGGCCTATAAGAGTTCTCTGGAACTGATATGTAGATGTTGGGGGAGAGAGGTCTCTTTCCACTGAGACTTCTGAAGGAGATGATGTAAGCTGAGAGCTGTGGGCAACCTAATTCTCTGGCAACTTGGAATGTGGAAGAAAATGAGGTCACCACACAGAGGAGGCTGAGCTGAGCAATTAGGAGGAGGGAGGAAGAGAGAGACCTGATGATATCATTTCCATGTGGGCCTGAAGCCAAGTCCTTCCACTGAACTTCTCTTTCCTTCTTTCTCACCCTCCCCTCAACTCCTCTCCCTCTTTAGTTTAATCTGAGTTATGTTTCTGTCCATTTCTACTGAAATAGTCTCTATTTTAAATATTTTTGTAAATATAATGGTAATATGTACTCACTGTAAAAGAAATTTGAAAAATATAGATAAGTAGAAAGAAAAAAGAAAATGATCTATTCTTTCAGGCTTCAAGTATAATGAGGTTAGCATTTTAGATTTCTTGCAGTACAAAAATGTTTTTTTTTACATAGTTGTGATCATAATAAATATTCAAGCTTAATCTACTCCTTTTCCTATGTAACATTTTCCTATATTCTTTAAACACCTCTGGTGGCTCAGACAGTAAAAAATCTGCCTACATTGCAGGAGACCAGGTTCGATCCCTGGGTTGGAAAGATCTTAAAACAGCTTGTAAACATAAAATAATACTCTTAAATATTCTCTACTTATTGAGTAATTTTGCAGTATTATAACCATTTGGATTATAGCATTTATTTTCAGAAATATAATTACTAGCCCTAAATATTAGGACATTTTAAAGGCTCATTTTATGTTTTAGATATTATTCCTTATTTAAATACATGCAAATGAGAACTTTGTCCTTCATGGACAATCAGGATTAAATGAATCAAATATATTAATATAAGGTTAAGTAAGAAAAAAAAACTGAAGGATCAGTAGGCCTTCAATGAATAATTCTTTTTAGAGACAGAACGATCCTGAATTAATCCGGTTCAAAACTTAAGCCACATCCAATTACAGGCATTAAGAGAAATAAAAATACTGATATTCAACCATGATGTCAGATATGCTTTCTCCCTAACTGACAGTCCTTTAAACATATTATTTTAGCTTTTTTCCACTTTGAAAATAATATGTAAAGAACACATGATACTATTGACACATTTTTTAAAAATGATAATGGCTTTTGTTGAAGATGTAGATGTAATGCTGAGAAGGTTGAGAATTAATATAAACCTTTAGAGACAATTGACAGCAATTTTATTTTTGTGCGAATGAATAAATAACCAGTCATTTAAATTGTTCTATGATACTCAATTACATGCATATATTTACTTAACCAATACTCTATTTTAAAACATGTAGATTGCCTCCAGTGGTTTACTATTACAGTAATACTGTATTGTATTATTTTATAATAAGTCTTGAGGAAAAACCTTCCTCTCACTTCCTTGGGAGAGTCAAGGGGTGAGCATGTGACCTAACTAGAACAACTGTACTCTCTGTCCTAGAACTTTTTAAAAAAGAATTAGTAAACTTTATTCCAGCATACACAAAAGTAAAAGGGATGGTATAATGAATCTCCTTGAACTCACACTCCTTCTCAACCATGACCAATTCATGGCCAATCTGAACTGTGTATACATTTCTCCATTTCCTCCAGTCCCCAGGTTTTATTGAATCTAATCTTAGAGATATAATATCAAGAAATATTTTTTCCAGTACTACTAATATACACCATTAGACTCCTTTAAGTTAGTTTGATAAAAGTATTGCTTTGTGCTGTAAATGATGCTTTCTTAGAGTCCTTTCAGAGCCCAGTACTGAAACTGACAAGGCCTGAAAAAAAGTATTTTCCTCATTGGAAGAATGAAGAAATGTCAAGGTCTCATCATCTTCTGTTTCTCTGACTTTTTGTCAACCTATCTTTGTTACCTGCAAAGTAAAACACAGTTGTATCAATTTTATTTAACTTGAAAACATTTGTTTACTTCCATACATTATCATGTGTCATTTAATCCCTAAAAAGATTTATGCTTCATTGCTCTAAAATTGCCTTCCTGAAAATTTTCAGTATTTGACTATATTCAGACTATTTTTTATTTTTTGTTTATTGTGGGAAAATATATATAACATAAAAGTTGCCATTTTAACTATTTTTTAGTGCACAACTCAGTGGCATAATGTACATTCACAATGTCATGCAATCAGAAACTTAGTATATTGAGCAGTGTGACTTAAGGAAAGAAGGAAAGTGTTCACTCCTTGAAGCATGAATACCCAAACAAGACCAACCAGGGATCCCTACTTCTGAAACCTTCAGGAACTGTTTCATTCCAAGCTGGGTGTTCAGCTTCCTTTCTATCCTAAAGCCTTCTGCAGCCCCCTTAAAATGATCAGTGTCAACTGTTTCTCTACCAGAGAACCCTAAATGACACAGAATGTGAAAGATTTGAAGCAAAAAAGTGACATGATCAGCTCAACGGATAGAGAAAAAAAACCTTTGACAAAATCCAACACCCTTTCACTATAAAAACACTGAATAAACTAAAAGTAGAAGGGAACTTGAGCTTCCCTGGTAGCTCAGTGGTAATGAATCCACCTGTCAATGAAGGAGATGTGGGTTCTATCCCTGGGTTGGGAAGATCTCCTGGAGAAGGAAATGGCAACCCACTTCAGTGTTCTTGCCTGGGAAATCCCATGGATAGAGGAGCCTGGTGGGCTACAGTCCACGGGGTCGCAAACAAGTTGGTCATGACTTATCAACTAAACAACAGCAACATAAAAGGGAACTTCCTTGACAAGCTAAAGAGCATTTAAGAAAAACTCTCAGCTAATATCATATTCGGTGATGAAAGACTGAAGTCTCTTTCCTTACATCAGGATCAAAACAAGGATGCCCATCCTTGCCACTTCAACATTGTACTGAAAGGTCTAGCCAGAGAAATTAGGCAAAAAAGCCTGGTGGTAGGGATGGGGGAATCCAAACAGGAAAGGTTTGCAGCTTTGTGTTTTGGGAAAGTCACTTGGACTGTGGTATAGAAGTTGTTATGGACTGAATTGTGTCCCCTCCAAATTTCAATGTTGAAGTTCTAACCCTCAAGATGACAGAATTCGGAGATAAGGCTTTTAGGGAAGGAATTAAGGTTAAATGAGTTCATAGAGTGGAACTTTAATCCTTTAGGACTAGTGTCCTTATAAGAAGCCAAAGAGATGCCAGAACTTTCTCTCTCTCTGTACACAGAGAAGAGGTCATGTGAAAACACAGCAAGTAAAATAATGCTACAATAAACATCGGGGTGCATATATATTTTGAAATTATAGTTTTCTTCTGATATATGCCTAGGAGTAGGATTGCAGGATCATATGGTAACTCTGGAATCAAGATTGACAGGAGAAATATCAATAACCTCAGATATGCAGATGACACCACTCTTATGGCAGAAAGTGAAGAAGAACTAAAGAGCCTCTTGATTAAAGTGAAAGAGAAGAGTGAAAAAGTTGGCTTAAAACTCAACATTCAGAAAACTAAGATCATGGCATCTGGTCCCATCACTTCATGGCAAATAGATGGGGAATCAGTGGAAACAGTGACAGACTTTATCTTTTTGGTCTCCAAAATCACTGCAGATGGTGACTGCAGCCATGAGATGAAAAGACGCTTGCTCCTTGAAAGAAAAGTTAAGACCAACCTAGACAGCATATTAAAAAGCAGAGACATTACTTTGCCAACAAAGGTCTGTCTGGTCAAGGCTATGGTTTTTCCAGTGGTCATGTATGGATGTGAGAGTTGGACTATAAAGAAAGTTGAGCACAGAAGAATTGATGCTTTTGAACTGTGGTGCTGGAGAAGACTCTTGAGAGTCCCCTGGACTGCAAGGGGATCCAACCAGTCCATCCTAAAGTAAATCAGTCCTGAATATTCATTAGAAGGACTGATGCTGAAGTTGAAACTCCAATACTTTGGCCACCTGATGTGAAGAACTGACTCATTTGCAAATACCTTGATGCTGGAAAAGATTGAAGGCAGGAGGACAAGGTGACGACAGAGGATGAGATGGTTGGATGGTATCACTGACTCAATGGACATGAGTTTGAGTAAACTCTGAGAATTGGCGATGGACAGGGAGGCCTGGTGTGCTGCAGTCCATGGGGTTGCAAATAGTAGGACACGACTGAGCGACTGAACTGAACTGATAATAACTCTATTTTTAGTTTCTTAAGGAACCTCCATACTGTTCTCCATAGTTGCTTGTACAATATATTTTGAATAACACTCATTTCACTATTTTAAAAAATCTGTTATCTGGCTGTTAATGTTAAATCATTGTCCCTGGGATGTAGATTAATGTACACACACATATACATCAAACTAGAGTATTTTCAAGCAAATTCCAGACAAAATATCACATACCTTTCAGTTCAGTTCAGTCGCTCAGGCGTGTCCGACTCTTTGCGACCCCATGAATTGCAGCACGCCAGGCCTCCCTGTGCATCACCAACTCCCGGAGTTTACTCAAACCTATGTCCATCGGGTCGGTGATGCCATCCAACCATCTCATCCTCTGTCATCCCCTTCTCCTCCTGCCCCCAATCCATCCCAGAATCAGGGTCTTTTCCAATGAGTCAACTCTTCGCATGAGGTGGCCAAAGTACTGGAGTTTCAGCTTCAGCATCAGTCCTTCCAATGAACACCCAGGACTGATCTCCTTTAGGGTTAGTTTAACAGTGTTTAAAATGAATTTTGTTTCCCACAGTTTTTTTTTCTCCTCGGGGTGAAAGTGACATTGATTTTAAAAATAGTTGCCATGACTCAGATGCAGTGTAATATGCCTTACTATTAGTCAAGGGGCAGAAATCCTACTCAAATTGGTTTAAACAAAGAATTTAGTGGATCGTGGTTCTGGTGAGAATGGAGAAGGATCTGACCATAGACACTCTGGACCTAGGGACTGAAAAGGATATTGAAAACTCTTCTCACTCTTTCTCTCTCTTTCTTTTCCTTGGCTTTGTGTTTCTCCCTTGCAGGTCTTTTCCTCTATTTTAGCTTCTTTTCTATTTCTGATAAGACTTTACACCAGGCACTTGACTTTCCACCAGGTACTTGACTTTGGTCTAGGTCTGTTAGTTGAAGGAGAGTTTGGAGACCATTTCTCCTGTGGGCCTGGATCCTTGGTAAGGGTGCAAAAAAGAAATCTAAGGTCTTACCCATTGCAAGAAAGTGTATTAACAATAAGGAAAGACAGATCACAAAGAGTTGGGTGCGACTGAGCACACACAAAGAAAGAACAGAGACAACACCTCAAGAGAGAGATGGGCCACATCAAGGGAGGCACATGGCCCTGGAAGGCTAGGGTACAGGGTTTTGTTTTTTTTTTTTTTTTTTTTTAATTATGGATTTACATGTAAGGTACAGGGTTTTTAAGGCAAGGTCATTTGCATAATCCAGGGGGGTCATTGATTGACAGTCTTAATTGATAACTGCAGGTTATATTACAAGATGCTCTGCCATGCATGTCCTTCCCATAATTCAGTCTGTTATAATTAGATGTATGTATTAATGGAATATTTATGAGCAGATAATGAGTCCAATATGCACCAAAAGTTAGTTTAGTATAGCACAGTGTGAGGTATTCACATGTGCTGGAGGAGGGAAAGTTCCACCAGTCTGCAGGTGGGGGGTTTTTGTGGCCCCCCTGACTATTTTTGGAGTACTAGTGGGAGTATTAGGGGCGGGGCTCTTAAATTCCTTGGTGGAATTAGGTGGCTATTGGACAACCGTGCAGGGGCCACCTCTCTTTGCTCTCAGCTAACTTCCTGCCTATCAGCTTCAAGCCCCTTTAGCACCCAGTGGAGAAAGCCTTGGATTATCTCCATTGCTGTCACCTTTTACCTGGATAAATCTCTGGTGGGAGGTTGGGGTGCTCTAAGTCTGGGGGGCTTGCCCTGTGCTTTGCGGGTGGGAGAAGACAGCAAAAGAAGAGGTTGAGCCAAATTGCCCCAAACTACAGAGGCCATGCCTCCCCCACCCTCCCTTTTGCCCTATCCCTGTTTTTCTTTGGCTCCTCTGTATTAAAATGGATGTTATGAAAAACAGGAAGAATTAAAACTTTCCATGTCTTAAGATTTTTGAAGCATGTAAAGTTTGATCCACTTCTTATTTTCAGTAGGAAAGACCATGTAGAACTGGCTTAAGAACTTTCTGGGATTTACCGCTGCTCCCCCCACCCCTCCACCACCACCACCAAGTGATACCATTAAAATTGAAATCTAAAAGTTTTTATAAGCAGATGTGGGCTAACATTGATCTGAAAAAAAAAAAGTGCCAATGTGCCCTAGCAGTGAATATCATAACCAAAATTAATTTCCTTAATCATTGAAATTAATTGAATGTGGGACTAGAAAAAACAGCCTGTTTACACATTTAATCATTGTCTATAGGTAAGAAGCTCCTGCACTTTCCAGGTAAATGATGCTCCTGATAAATATTTCTCTGTTTCGTGGACAATGAAGTGACTCAACAAATGCCATATGTAGTGTTTAGCTCTCAAGGAGACCTGCAGCCTAGTTGGAACACATCCTATTTGCTGTGCCTACTGGAGGGTGGAATGAACAGATTGCTGGTAATAGCTCACTCCACATACTGTCTGTCAGACATAAAGTGCCAGGTCAACAACTGACCACATGCAATGTGGACACCATTATTTTTCCATTTCTCTCAGTTACTAAGAAGCTTCAAAAAGGATCAAAGAGAACAAATTGTGAGAACACTCTCCAGGCAACAATAAATGGTGATATGATTATCTGATCATTGTATTACAATTGGTTTATAACATTGTTGATTAAAAATGGACAAATAGTGCCAGTTCTGATTTTAAGTTTTAACAGAAACACTTTGATATAATGATTAGCAACTTTCTGGCATGAAATTTTATTATTGAATGTAGTCTGAAGAGGAGTGCCATTGTAGCAAAAACCATATTACTATTAATATTTATATATGGAAGATAGTACCCTCATATAGATGAATAAGACCAAAATAAAGATGAAAGAGTGAATGATAATGTCTAAGCTCTGCTATTTAGGACCTAGTTGTTTGCTGAGAATTACACTGCGGATACTGAAAATACATACTGTTGCAAGTACATGACTAATATATTATTAATGCCTTAATACTTAGACTGTGGTATATGGACATGCAGCATCAGCATCACCTGGGATCTACTTTAAAATGCAAATTATTTGGCCATACCCTAGACCTACTGATTCAGAAATTCTGGGAGTTGAGCCAGCTGTCTGTGTTTTACAAGCCCTCCACATGCTTCTGGGGCACCCTAAATTTTGAGAAGTGCCACCCTCTCCTGGTGGCTTGTGCCAAGCCCCAGGGATAGGACTTGACAACGTAGATTAATGTCATGCACAGGTCTCTTTTTCAGCAGTTAAACCAACTTAGTAGACCTCCAGTATTGCAATGAATTCTTTCACCTAATCCTCAAACCCACACATTAGGTAGGTTGAAAGTTTCAATTTTTTTAGGTCATCAACAGGAACTTTTCAGGTTACTTTTACTTCTAGAGTTCTATCTTCTGTTGTCTTTAATCAATGCCATGTAATATACAAATACTGTGTTAATAGTCAACACAACTAAGACATTTTGTCTCTATAACATATATTCTTTAAACATTTATTTTTCCTTTTAACTATTTTTTTTTCATAAGACTGGAAGGCTTGAATTTTCTTAAGTCACTTTGTACTAGGATAAACTCCTTTCATGCATGTGTACTAGCCAAAGCTGCATAATTCACTCCTTACTATTCATATATTAATTACAAAGTAAATTGTAAAAAGATACTTTTGGAACAAGTGGTCAGTCAGCATCAACAAATATTTATATTATGTATATTTTTACAGCCAATGTTTTCTAAGAGCAGATGTGTGTGTGTGTGTGTGTAAGATATATAGTTGGTCTAAGACACCATCGTCATTTAACATCTGGTTAAGAAAAAAACTTGAAAATTTTAGTGACAATATCACATGATGACATAAGAGATATATCTAGGCCTTTTATGATTAATTGTAAAATAAATGGAAAAATCAGTAAAAAGGAAGAGATCACTGGGTCAAACCTGTCTGAGAAGGCTTCACTCAAGTTTCCCTCATGAACCCAGGTTGAGGAACTACTTGTTCCAAGAAGGGCCTTTTGCAGGTGCTGGAAAGAATATGGAACCTGAGATAAGTTTCTGGGAAAAGCAATCCAAATGACAGGAACAGCACAAGCATACGTATGGTGTGAGGAGTTAATGCAGTAGGTCTGGTGACCTCTCCTCGCATATCCCCAAGGAAGCCCGGACCACGACTGACCATTGCCCATACCTGGGCATGTGGTCCTTCGAAGGCTATGTTAATTGGGGTTATTCTGTTGTATTTACTTGGAGCAATGGGCCATGATTTACCTGCTTGTCACATTGCTTTGCATAATCATTAAGATGGCTGAGGGAATTCCCTGGTGGTCCAGTGGTTAGGACTCCACGCTTCTATAGCCAAGACCAGGGTTTAATCCCTGGTCAGGGAAATAAGATCCCGCGAGCGTCATGCAGAATTGTGAGAGCCCTGAGTTTCAGTTGGCATGAATGGTCATGTATCAGAATATGCCTATGCAACCAGACCTGCATAAAAGCCTTGGACCCTAAGACTTGAACTAACTCCCTTAAATGGAGACATTCCGCATATGCCCTATGCCTAGAGAGAGAGTATGTCTTATATGACCCTTGTTGGGGAGGGACTTGAAAGGCTGTATCTGACCTCTCTGGATTCTGCCTCATGTGTATCTTTTTTTGCCAGCTGTTTTTGCTCTGCACCCTTTGCTGTAACAAACTGTAGCCATGAGTATAACCTGATTTAAGTCCTATAAATCCTCTAGCAAATCACCAAACTTGAAGCAGTCATGGTACCCCTGAAACACATGGCATTCAACAAGATCCAAAATGCACATAAATGCCTTTGGATAGAGACAATAAATATTTAGATCTGGTGGGAAAATCCAATTGTTGATTGCTGAACATAGATAAAGGGTATGTGGGTATTAGAAGGCTTCCCAGGTGGCTCAGTGGTAAAGAATCCACCTCCTGATGCAGGAGAAGCAGGAGATATAGGTTCGATCCATGGGTCTGGAAAATTCCCTTGAGGAGGAAATGACAACTAACTCCAGTATTCTTGCCTGGAAAATCCCATGGACAGAGGAACCTGGCAGGCTACAGTCCATAGAGTCACAAAGAGTCTGACACGACTGAGTGAACTGAACATACACACGCACAAATGTGGGTGTTCTGTGTACTATTTTTTAAAGTTTCCTGTCGGTTTTAAACATTTCAAAATATAAACTTGTAAAAAAAAAGAATGGTATTGAGCAAACATTAGTACTTACATTAGTAGAAATGTAAGCAATTAAAAACCTTAATTATACATGTGTATACAGAATCATAGAATTGTACGTTGTCTTGAGTAATAGACATTTTACATGTCACTGTTTATTCAGATCTAATCATCTTTGCTTGTTTATTCGTATATGTATTTTCCATTACTTTTGGTCTAATCTCCTGTGTTAGACAGATGGGGGCCTGAGAGGCATGGGAGAGCCCTGAGTTCCTGGGCTGGAAGTGGGCATGAGGCTGTGGCAAGTGGAGCCAAGAGGATAATTACCAGGTCAGTTTCCTACGGAGTTACTGGGTTAGTAGTGCCAAGACCAATAGTCTAGGGTCAGGATGCCAAATTCAGACAGGACAGTAAAAAGAGGAAGCTTTAATTTTGTCTGTCTGACAGAGAATGCAGTACGAAGGGAGTTCAAGCAGAGAGGAAAGCAGACAAGCCAAGAATGATCCCTGAGAAAAAATACATAGAGCTACACATTCTTTTTTAACCTGGTTCCTGCCACAGCCAAGTGAGGGGGTATAGCCCGAAGTGACAGATACAACTGGGTGCTGGGAACTTGTGAGGTCACAGAATTCTGTCTCATCCAAGTACTGGATAAATATTCATTTACATTTTCTTCTTTTTTTATTTGAGATTTTTACATGTGATATTTTAATTGCTATGTTATATATGTTGTATCCATACATGTGAATGAGATTGGTTTATACTGTGCTAACTTCCTCAGGTTTTATAAGTAAGATATGCATAGCTGTCAAAAACGTGAATTCTAGAGTTAATCCCTTGGGTCTAAATCTTTGCTGTAACACCTAATAAATAATTAGCAATATTACTTATTTCTTGATATTGCATTCTCTCCTTCTATAAAATTCAGGTAAAAATATTACCTACCACAGGATTGTCATGAAGATTAAATGAGGTATTTATATAAGGCATTCAGCACAGTTCTAATAGAAGTACTCAGTATGTTTTTAGTATTTTATTGGTATTTGCAGCATCAAAGAAGGAATAACGTATAAGAAAAGGAGGAAGGCTAGAATGACTTCTATGATGTTGGAATGGAATGAAAGCACCAGGGAAAGATGGTAGAAAAAGAGTTTTCTACCATCATTCTACCACAAAACATCAACTTTGGCAATCACCCACAGATGAGGGTACCCTTGTAGGAGTCCGTGAGCCCAGGGGAGAAGTTCCAGCACATTTTGAGGCAAAAAAATCTGAGAACAGACACAATGAAGAGCATAATAAGAACAGTTTCGCTTTACTTGCAGAAATTCTGGGGATCTATTGTACAGCACAGTGACTATAATTAATAAAATTGTATTGCATACTTGAAATTTGCTAAGTGAGTAAGCATTCTCATGATACACACACAAAAGAGGTAATGTATGTGTTAACTGGTGGTAATCATTTCACAGTGTAAACATACATTAATTCATGTTGTACACTTTAAATGTACACAGCTTTGTCAGTGACACTTCAGTAAAACTGGGGGAAAAGGATCAATACGATCTATTGGGTTTGGATAAACATAGAAATATAGAAACAGAGGTGTGTGCTTATGTATATATACATATAGATAGATATTAATTTATGTGTATATATATATATTCCCCAGCTCTGTCTGATAAGAGGGCCTATAAGAAATGACACCCTAGTAGCAACAACCTCACTCAGTGCCCAGACTTTGTTCTGTAAGTATAATTTTCAAAATAAAGAAAAAGATAAAGTTCCTTAGAGAGATGGTTAACTCCAAGGTTGGAACAGGGAGAGAACAAGAAGAGCCTGGAACATTTTGCAGTGCCAAAAGTAAGTGGTGAAAAAATGATGAGAGCGGGACTTCCCTGACCATTCTGTGGTTAAGGCCCTGTGCTCCCGGTGCAGGGGGCATGCGTTCAATCGCTGGTCAGGGAACTAAGATCCCACATGCTCCAAGGTGCAGCCAAAAAAAATAATAATAATAATAATAGGGGCATGTTGAAAGAACATTATAACCGGTGTGATGGGTTCCCAGTAGCCAAATTTGGGACAGTTTAAGCAACCAAATAGATGAGAGTAGCACATTATAATCCAATAATAAAATCAATGTCCACAAGACCATATGATAAAAAATCAAATCAATCAAAAAATCAAATAATCAGTGGGATAGGGAAAGCTCTTTGGAACAGTAGAATTTCAAGCATTAGATGTTGAAGAAATGACAGAAATAGGAAATCACCATTTGCCCAAGAGTATAGTAAGCATTGTTTTAGGCAAGAATCATTAATAGATCTAAAATTGTTGGAACAAAAAATGGAAAAATGTAATTTTTTACATAAAGTCAAAGTACCCGCCCAGAAGATACTTATTCATGGCAAAGAGAAAAAGTATCAAGGTCTCAAAAGACAAAGGAAGATTGAGAAACTGTCCCAGATTAAAGATTAAAGAAACAAAACTAAATACATTGTGTAATCCTGGATTGTTCCATCCTGGTCCAGGAAAAGTATGACATTTAGTGGATCAGTTGGCAGAATTTGAATATGGCCAATAGGTTAATTAGTGGTATTTATTGGTGGTACTTTCTCAATTTTGGCCATTTTAATGAGGGTTATGTTACATTTAACATTTGGGGAAATCGAGTTAAGGGCATACAAAAATTCTTTATACTATTTTTAAACTCTTTTGTAAGTCTGAAATTATATCATAATGAAAATTTAAAAATTAAAAAGTGTTTTTCATATATAGCTGACTCATTTTGTTGTATGGTAGAAACTAACACAACAATTTAAAGCAACTATACTCCAATAAAAATTAATTTTAAAAGTGAATAAATAAAAAATATTTTTCCTACTCACAGATGTCTTTCTTGACTTTTCTAATATAAGTGTTAGCAATAAACACATATTTGTGTATAGATATTTTTGTTCTATTTTACTGAAATGAGATTGCATTATATATGGCTCTTTTTGGTTTCCACTCAGCAATTATATTAATTTCTTTTGGGGTACTGGCTTATCTTATAATAACCTAGCTTAACTTCATTCTCCACACTATGGGCCCCAGACAACCCTATTTCTGTTTACATGACTTCATTCCTTGGTCACAGATGATGAGACCATGGGTAGAGGTCTGACTTAAACTGAGATCATCAGATTCTTTCTACTAGGAAATTTAAATTGGGACCATAATATTCTTATTTAGACTGAGCTACTATTTTGAGTGAAGGAAATTTTAAAGCATCGAAGCTGGGGTAAAGGTTAACCTGACATGTGAACTGAGTAGCAGAAACAGTTGCTAGGCAGAACAATGAAAATTAAACAGAGAAACAGGACAAGATACTAGAAGGCATTTCCTGGGTTCCTGGTTGCTAACCATTGTATTATCCCATGCTCTTTCTGAGATACTACTGCCCTTAGATTCCACAAAGCCTTACCAATAATACAAACAGCTAACTAACACACAGCTGTATATGATATGTATACCTATTTATTTTATGCATTCATGACACACCTTTGGATTGATTTTTTTGGATAGTTCTATGCTCTGCAGTTCATCTGTGCAGTTTTCAGTTTGTTGCAGATCTCAAAAAAAACTGATGATGTATTTACTGAAAAAAATCTCCATACAGGTGGACCAGTGCAGTTCAGATCTGTGTTGTTCAAGAGTCAACTGTATAGGCCAAATACTGTTGTTCAAAGTTCCCTAGGTTAGTTTCTGTCTTTCCTCTTTCAGTAAGATTATGTCATTCATTTGTAATATAGTACTTAAGTTCATTTGTTACTATATTTAATTCCATTTTGGGTGTCTCTTGCAAAGTGGTTGAATTAAATTACTCCTTTTTGAGTAGGTGAAACATTAATATTGTTCTAAAAGTCAGAACTATGCCTAAAAATTTACTGTCGAAAGTATCAGTACCCTCTCAATTCTTCTATCCTGATCCCACTCCTCCATTCTTTCCACTTTACTCCTACTCACCTACTGTAGGTGCCAGCATCATTAGTTTCTGGGTTCTTCCCATTAGTTTCTGGGTTCACCATTCTTCCCTCCTGACTTTCCTCTCCCCTGCCCTTCCTTCCCTTCCCCTCCACCCTCACCTTCTCTTCACTTCTTTTCTGTCTCTACTCCTCCTCCCCCTCTTACTCCTCCTCCTTCTTTTTATCCCACAAATAAGCAGATATAGATATATTTTATTTTCCCTTTGTTTTTACATAAACATAAACACTCTTTTGCATTTTCCTTTTAACACTTAGAAATGTATCCTGAAATAGTCCACACTAGTTTATAGTTCACACTAGTTCCTCAAGCTTTAATACAACTGTACAATAAGCCTTTGTACTGCTGTATAATAATTTATTCAATTATCCTAGTGGGAGTTATTTTTATTACAAAAATTATTTAAAAAAATTTTTTTTATAGAAATAGACACAGCTCAAAGGTTTTTCACACACTGAACACACAAGAGTAACCCGTACCAGGTCAAGAAACAGATCATTGTTAGTACCCCAAAAGCCCCCCTGTGCTTCCTTCCTGCTACTGTCCATCTCTCCCCTATCCCTATGGTAACTAACCACTATCCTACTTCTAAGAGTAAAGATTAGTTTCACCTATTTTTTTTCTTAATATCAATGGAGTTTTTTTATATATTATGCATTCAGTTGTGTCTGCCTCTCACTCAACATTATATAGTGAGAATCATCTATGTTGTTCTGTGTACAGCATGCTTATTGATATATAGTATTCTATTTATTTATTCATTTTACTCTTGATGTGCAATTGAGTAGTTCCCAGTTTGGGACTATTATAGACAGTGTTGCAAGAACATTCCAACACATGTCTTTGTTATACACAGACATACATTTCTGTTGGGTATTTACTTATGAGTGAAATTACTGTAAATAGGATATATATATATATTTGGTTTTAGTATATGTTACTATTTCTCCAAAATATCAGTTTATGTTCTCACCAGCAAAATATGAGTTCCATTTGTTCACATCCTTACCCACACTAAGTAATTTCATTTTAGCCTTTCAGGTGGGTGTGTAGTGATATATCACTGTGATTTCATTTTGGATTCCCCTGATGACTAATGAAGTGGATTACTTTTCATATGTTATTGATCATTTGTATTTGCTCTTTTATGGAATATCTGCTCAATATCTGCTTTTATTTCTTATTCAATAGCTTGCATTTTCTTATTTTTTGAAGAGGTTCTTTTTTTCTTAATATTTTGGATACAAGTTGTTTCTTGATGTCTTAGTTTGGGTTCCCCAGAAGGAAGTCCTGAGGTTAGTTTTCTAGTCAAGTGATTTATTGATACAGTGCTCCCTGGAGAAAGTAATAAGGGAGTGTGAGAATCAGCATGAGGAAGAGGAAGAAGTTAAGCAAAGGTGTGAGTTCAGGTAAAGTCCTGCTGAGGGTAGTTTCAGCCTTATGCCTTATGCCTCTGGGATGTTCTTTATACCTTAGACTTTGTCCCGGATTGAGAAAAGGAAGCTTGATTTTCATATTCCTGATATGTAATTCTGATAGCTGCTACAACATGGATAAACTTTGAAGACATTATGCTCAGTGAAACAAGTCAGAACAAAGGGACAAATATTGTATGATTCCATTTATATGAGGTACCTAGACTAGTCAACTTCATAGAGACAGAAAGTAGAATAGTGGTTACCTGTGGCTAGGGTAGGTGGGACTGAGATTTATTACATAATGAGCACAGAGTTTCCATTTGGGATGATGAGAAAGTTCTGGAGATGGATGATGTGATTGTTGTACAACAGTCTGAATGTACTTAATGCCACTGAACTGTACACTTAAAAATGATTTAATTGGTGTGTGTGTGTATGTGTGTTTTAGTTGCTCAGTCATGTCTGACTCTTTGCAACCGCATGGACAGTAGCCCACCAGGCTCCTCTGTCCATGGAATTCTCCAGGCAAGAATACTGGAATGGGTTGCCATTTCCTTCTGCAGGGGACCTTCCTGATCCAGGGACTGAACCTGGGTCTTCTGCATTGCAGGCAGATTCTTTACCGTCTGAACTACTGAATATAGAAATAAATATAGAAAATTCATTCCACAAAATTCAACATTCTTTAGTGACAAAACTGTCAACAAATTAGGTGTAGAGGGAACACCCTCAATATAATAATGGCTTTGTAAGACAGACTGCAAGTAACACCATACTAAATGGTGAAAGGTTGAAAGCTTTTCTGGAAGATAAGGATGCTCCACTCTCATCACTTTTATTCAACATAGTACTAGAGGTTTTAGTCAGAGCAGTTAGGCAAGAAAAACAAATAAAAAGCATTGAAATCACAAAGGAAGAAATAAAATTGTCTCTGTTTGAAAGGGTTTCCCTGATAGCTCAGTTGGTAAAGAATTGCCTGCAATGCAGGAGGCCCCGGTTTGATTCCTGGGTAGGGAAGATCTGCTGGAGAAGGGATAGGCTACCTACTCCAGTATTCTTGGGCTTCCTTTGTGGCTCAACTGGTAAAGAATCTTGCTGCAATGTGGGAGACCTGGGTTTGATCCCTGAGTTAGGAAGATCCCTGAAGAAGGGAAAGGCTGTTTGAAAACCCTGAAAACTCCACCAAAAACCCTTTACAACTAATAAACAAATTCAGTAAAGTCATAGAATACAAAATAAACATAAAATTTAGCTGTCCTATACACTAAAAAAAAAGTGGTCTTCCCTGGTGGCTCAGATTGTAAAGCATCTGCCTACAATGCAGGAGACCCGGGTTCGATCCCTGGGGCAGGAAGATCCCCTGGAGAAGGAAATAGCAACCCACTCTAGTACTCTTGCCTGGAAAATCCCATGGATGGAGGAGCACAGTAGGCTACAGTCCATGAGGTTGCAAAGAGTCAGACACAACTGATCAACTTCACTTTTTTATACACTAAAAATGATGAAAGTGAAAGAGGAGAGTGAAAAAGTTGGCTTAAAGTTCAACATTCAGAAAACTAAGATCATGGCATCTAGTCCCATCACTTCATGGCAAATAGATGGGGAAATAGTGGAAACAGTGGCTGACTTTATTTTTCTAGGTTCCAAAATCACTGCAGATGGTGACTGCAGCCATGAAATGAAAAGACGCTTACTCATTGGAAGGAAAGTTATGACCAACCTAGACAGCATATTAAAAAGCAAAGACGTTACTTTGCCAACAAAGGTCCATCTAGTAAGGGCTATGGTTTTTCCAGCGGTCATGTATGGATGTGAGAGTTGGACTATAAAGAAAGCTGAGCACCAAAGAATTGATGCTTTTGAACTGTGGTGTTGGAGAAGACTCTTGAGAGTCCCTTGAACTGCAAGGAGATCCAACCAGTCCATCCTAAAGCAGATCGGTCCTGGGTGTTCATTGGAAGGACTGATGCTGAAGCTGAAACTCCAATACTTTGGCCACCTGATGCAAAAAGCTGACTCATTTGAAAAGACCCGCATGCTGGGAAAGATTGAGGGCAGGAGGAGAAGGGGACGACAGAGGATGAGATGGCTGGATGGCATCACTGACTCAATGGACATGGGTTTGGGTGAACCCCGGGAGTTGGTGATGGACAGGGAGGCCTGGCGTGCTGCGGTTCATGGGGTCCCGAAGAATCAGTCATGACTGAGCAACTAAACTGAACTGATACACTAAAAAACACCATCTGAAACAGAAATTAAGAAAATAATAAAAACATCAAAACAATAAAATATTTAAGAAATTTAAACAAAAAAGTGAAAGATCTGTGTACTGAAAACTGTAAGACATCAATGAAAGAAATTTAAGAGGATACAAATAAATAGAAAGATATTCTGTGTTCATGGATTAGAAGAGTTAACATTGCTAAAATGTCCAGACTACCTAATGTGATCTACAGATTCAATGCAATCGCTATGAATATTCTGTTGCTATTTCCCACAGAAGTAGAAAAAATAATCTTAAAATTCATAAGGAAGCACAAAAGACCTCAAATAGCCAAAGGAATCTCAAGAAAAAAGAACAATGCTGGAGGCATCACAATTCCTAATTTCAAACTTTATCATGAAGCTATAGTAACCAAAACAGTGTGGTACTGGCATTAAAAACAGCCGCATAGACCAATGGGGAGAAAAATGGAGAGCCCAGAAGTAAACTCACACCTGCAAAGGAGTCAAGCAATCTCAATGAGGAAAAGATAATCTCCTCAATAAATAGCATTGGGAAAACGATATTCACAAGAAAAAATGAAATTAAACCTCTATCTTACAGTACTCACAAAAATCAACTTGAAATTGCTTAAAGACTTAAAATTTAGGCCCCAAACTATAAAACTACAAGAAGAAAACATAGGGAAAAATCTCCTTGACTTTGGTTTGGCAATGATTTTTTGGATACGATACTAAAAGCAAAGGGGCTTCCCCGGTGGCATTAATGGTAAAGAACACGCCTGCCAATGCAGGAGACATAGGACATGCAGGTTCAATCTCTGGGTTGGGAAGATCCCCTGGAGGAGTAAATAGCAACCCACTCCAGTATTCTTGCTTGGAGAATCCCATGGACAGAGGAGCCTGGTGGGCTATGGTCCATAGAGTCGCAAAGAGTCAGACACGACTGAAGTGACTTGGCACACACGCACGCACTAGAAACAAAAGAAATAAATAAACAAGTGAAAGCCACTCAGTCGTGTCCGACTCTTTGCGACCCCGTGGACTGTAGCCTGCCAGGCTCCTCTGTCCATGGAATTTTCCAGGCAAGAATACTGGAGTGGGTTGCCATTTCCTACCCCAATAAACAAGTGGGATTACATCAAACTACAAAATCTTTTACACAGCAAAATGAAAAGGCAACCTCTGAAATGGGAGAAGACATTTGAAAACCATATATCTGATAAGAAGTTAATATCTAAAATATATAAAGAACTCATACAACTCAACATTAGATCAATCTTATTAAAATATTGGCAGGGGACTGAAAAAGAAACTTTCCAAGGAAGACATACAAATGGTTAACAGGTACATGAAAGAGTGCTCAACACCACTAATTATCAGGGAAATGCAAATCAAAATCACAATGATAGATCCCCTTAAAACTCTTTGGATGGCTATTCTTAAAAAGACAAGCTATAACAAGTGTTGATGGGGCTACAAAGAAAAGGGACTCCTTGTGCACTCTTAGTGGGAATGTAAATTGGTACAGCCAATGGAAAACAGTATGGAGATTCCCTAGAAAATAAAAAATAAAACTGCCATATGATCTAGCAATTCCTCTTCTGGGTACATTTCCAGAGGAAATGAAATCAGGATCTTAAAAAGAAGTATCTGCACTTCCATGTTCACTGCAGCATTCAAATTATTTAAGTTCATGGAAACAACCTAAGTGTCCATCAACAACACATTAATTTTAAAAAGTGTGATACACACAAACACATGCACACTGAAAGATTATCAAGCCATAAAAACCCAGAAATCTTGTCTTTTATGACAACATGAATGGATGTTGGGGAAATTATGCTAAATGAGAAAAGTCGAACAAAAAAAGATATATCATGTGTTCTCACTTATATGTGGAATTTAAAAATCTCTTGGAAATAGAGAATAGAATTGGTGGTTGCCAAGGGCTGGTGGCTGGGGGAAATGAAGAGATGTTTTGATCAAAGGATAGAGACTTCCGGCTATAAGATGAATAAGTTCTAGGGATCTAATGTACAGCAGAGTGAGGGAATAGAGGTATTATCTAACCTTACTGTAAATCGCTTTGTTATTTACATGTGTATCAAAGCAACACATTGTATACCTTAAATTTACGTATAAGTCAGTAATATCTGAAAACAGGAAAAAAAATTTAATTTTTTTTCTGCTTCAAATTATATTCTAAAAAGTCTTTATTGATGTGTAAATATAGTCTTGGTGTATTGTTAAGTGGGAAAAAAAGAGTACTATACATTGTCTATTGTTTGATCCCACAGTTGTGTGATTGTGTGTGTGTGTGCATGTGTGTATGACCATTTGAAAGCATCTAAGTAGATGGGATTATGGGTGGAATTTTTCCAATTTCTTTCTTTTATTTTTCTTTTCTCATTTTTATCTTTTTTATATTTATCTATAAGATCTGATTTTTCTACAGCGAAGACATACTCTACAGGTCAACTTATATAAATATGAGTTATAGATTTTATTAGTGTGATTAATGCTGAATATATTAAGATATATAATTATAATAGTATTCAGGACACAGATATGAATTACCTGTATTTATCATAGAGCATTTTGTATAATACATATTCTTACTATACATTTAGATCACCACATTAGTGGTATATTAATTTTATTTCTATTATCATGTTATGAACATCCTGAGATTTTTTTTTTGTATCCTTTATTCTTAGCACAGTTAACTGGCACTTGGTTGCAATGAAATTCATGAATAGCTTGAATTTCAAAGAAGGAGAAATCTTGTTTGTTGTTGTGGTTTAATAGTGTATGGAGGATGATTCAAAACCTCAATGATAGCATACACATATATTTGTAATGTAATGCTGGCGTTTTTTTATTGTGGTATAGTCAATTTATGATATGTAAATTTGAAGTGTACAGTGATTCACAATTTTTTTTTAATTTTTTTTTGATTCACAATTTTTAAAGATTATACTCCATTTACAGTTATTATAAAATA
The DNA here is from genome assembly GCF_019320065.1 of Cervus canadensis. Classification (NCBI taxonomy): domain Eukaryota; kingdom Metazoa; phylum Chordata; class Mammalia; order Artiodactyla; family Cervidae; genus Cervus; species Cervus canadensis. The sequence continues at coordinate 36,561,034 of NC_057390.1, read as the reverse complement.
TTGGCTATATTCTCTTGCTGTACAATATATCCTTTTAGCTTATTTATTTTATACATAATTTGTGCCTCTTAGTCCCCAACCATATCTTGCTCCTCTTCCCTTCCCTCTTCCCATGGTAACCACTAGTTTGTTCATTGTATCTGTGAGTCTGTTTCTTTTTTGTTATATTCACTAGTTTGTTTTATTTTTTAGATTCGACATAAAAGCGAAAACTTACAGTATTTGTCCTCCTCTGTCTTACTTCACTAAACATAATGCTCTCCATATCCATTCATGTTGTTGCAAATGGAAATTTTTCATTTTTTTATGGTTGAGTGGTATTCCATCGTGTGTGTGCCTGTGTATGTGTGTGTGTGTTTGTATCCCGTCTTGTTTATCCATTCAACTGTTGATGGACACTTAGGTTGCTTTCATAATCTTGGCTATTGTAAATATCACTGCTATAAACATTGGAGTACGTGCATCTTTTCGAATTAGTGTTTTTATTTTCTTCAGATATATACCCTGGAGTGGCATGTATTTTTATACTACCAAACAGAACAAACATTATTTCAGGGAAATCTAAATTCCACCAGCAAATGAATCTAAAATAATGCCCCAGGCAGTAATTTCTTTTCCTTTCTGCCAATAGAGGGCAATAAGAACAAGCTGCTTGATGGGTGGTAGTGTTCATAACCTCTTGTCTGTCAACAAAGTTCAAGAAAGTCAGCGTTAAACTTGCAACAAATGAAAGCAGTGTGTATTGAATCTATAAAACTTTAGTAGGAGGAATTCCTGTCTGGTTCCTCTGCCTGCGGCCTCACCTCTTTCCAACCCCACCACTACCGTACTACTAGAATTTTCTTTTTAAAAGAGAAATCTGATACCATTCACTTTTTTTTTTTAAGCTTTAATTGACCAAGACCAGTTCTTGAGTATGATATTTTGGTTTCTTCACAGTATGACCTCAACTTTCATTTCCCACTCGTCTCCACCCCTGGGAAACTACGTTCTTTCTCTACAGAAAGCTATTCATGACGCCGAAACACACCATGCTCTCTGGTACTTTGATATGTTGCTTCTGTTTTTCTTCTATCTGAAATGCCCTGGACTTTCCCTTCCCACTGAACATCTACTTTTCATTTGAGGCCTGGATGAAAGGTCATCTCTCTGTGCAGCCTTTCTTTGCTTTCCACTAAAACTGAATCTTGTTTCTTCCTCAAATACTACCCATCACACATTGCACTGTTTAAGAATAATCAGTTTGTCTGTATTTCCTAGCCGACTGTAAGGTCCATGAGGGTTCATGTGTCATAAGGAAACATCTTATTCACCTCTGTATCCTCAGTGCCTGGCTCTTAATAATTACTGAAAATGCACGTTCACTGAATAGACAAAAGAAAAGGGACTGAACAGAAAGTTCTCATAGTGGACAAAACCTGTTGGACAAAATTTTAGACTGACATTATAGCTGAGGCATGTGGGTGGTGCTTTCCGTGAGTTCAGGAAGCATCTGATGTTACTAATAGATTATTTTTGAAATATACAGGGATTTTTTGGTGAATTTTAATTTCTCCACCGCTTCTTAGTGGCCAGTTTTTTGTTTTGTTATTTTGTTTGTGGTATTTGTCCAGGTGGGGGTCCTTTAGTGCAGAAGTACAGGGATATTGTGTTACAGTTTGGAGAAATCCTGGAAGCATCAGGTCACTTGATTTCTAGACCAGGTGGAATTCTACTTTTTTGCTTCTCAGGAGACAAGGGTGATCTACAATCTGTGTGTACTTTGCCGACTCAGTCACTGATTTCGGTCTCATTGACGCCTTGATGCTGAGATCAGCATTCAGGAGTGCAATAAAGGGAGAGCAAGCATTCCTTTCATGGTTCTACCTCAGACTTGAGCACCAGAGTATGTTAAAAAACACATGATATATAGACTGGTAAGTAGACACAGATGATGTTTTGTAGAGGTGGTCATTGCTATACCATCTGCCAGGTCCTGCAGTTGGTTAAAAAAAAAAGAAGAAAAGAAATTAGTTTGGCAGGATTCGCTCTTCACAAAATCATGTTGAGTTTTGCCAATTCTATGTAATTTGATATGTTCTTGCAAAATGAGTAAGAGCAAAGTGTTTTCACATCGAGCTACAGGAAAAATATGGCCATTGTTCTTATGACCTTAGTTTAAAAAAATTTAAGTATGAGTAAGATAGGACCATGGTAAATAAAAGATAAAATGAAGGAGAAGCAGACAGATGGGTAACTAATTCAGAACTACCAAAACTCAAAAATTGTCCGTAGCTGTAATGTAATTGATATACTATTACCATGTCTCAAACTAAAAAGAAGGGGCATGAAATCTAAAGCCTTTTGGGATCAAAATATGCTCAATTCAGGACTAGAAAATTTATTTTTCCACACTTACATTAGTAAATTTCTACAGAACATGTATATGAATTTGTGAAAGGTAATAGTTGCATACAAATAATTTCTTTCTAATTTAGAGTCAAAGACTTCATAGGATTAATGTATTAACTATAGGAACTCTAGTTGGTATTATCTACTAACATTATTTCAGTCATTACCATGTTGATTTCACAAAGAATTTGGAAGATGCTAATTAAACTTTGTCAGATATGAGTAAAGGGTATAACTCTGATTTGTTATCCATTTTGCTCTTATTAAACAGAACGATGACTAAATGATTTCAAATGAAGATTCATTCTAAATGTTGAATGTATAGGTTTTAGTGCAAGTTGGTCTGTGTGTGTGTAGTACTTTTGCCTCTTACTGTGAGTGAAGGGCACAGATAAGAGAAACACCAGTGCCAGCACCCCATTGTCACATTAATCTTGCTATTTTCTTTTAAAATAACATCTCCTAATAAATTACATTTCCTGCTACATAAGAGTCAAGTTCTTTATATGAAGTTATGAAAAATTAATTATCTTAATAAATTTATTCATCCAACTAATATAGAGTACGTACTATGTGCAAGACACTGCAGGACACTGATACTATATATTTGTTAGTCTAAAAAAAGAGATTTGGTTTATACTTTGCATTAACAGATCTTATATATCGAATGACATGCCACACATTTTATGGCATTTTATTCTTAACATATTAACATATTTATTCACTCCTCGTGTTTCATCATGGCATGGCACCAAAGATTCAAGCTTATTTTCATTTGATAAGAATTGCCAACTTGTATGGCTATCAAAGAACCTAAAGACACGGTTCCAGGTGTTATCCACATTTTCCACCTGCAGCTCTATGCCAGAGTCATATCACCTGGGTTCTCTTGCTTTCTGCTTCTCGTGGGGTTCAGCAGTGGGGATCATTGGCCAGCAACATAAGTGAGAAAGACAGAGGTTGGGATATTCTTTCCCATTTCTCCTTCTGCAGCGTGATGATGTCAGTAGCTCCATTCTCTATGGACACAGTTCTTGTCCAGTGGTTCCCCTTCCAAGACGACAGTCTTTCGGGGTTCCAGAAGCACAATTTCCTCCTCCCCAAGCCCTTTGGTGGAGGGATAGAAGCCCTCCTGGTATTGCTCTTCCCTCAGTGCTTCTCCACCCTCTGGTGGTTCACTTAACTCTCCACACCTCTCCAAGCCATCCCTTCATTAAATTCCCCTTTCAACCACTTCAAGGGTAACTCCTCTTTCCTGCTGAGACTCAAGAGAATGCCCCCCAAATATTTTTATATCCAGGGGATTGGTTTCCAATGGTAACATGATGAGAGATAGAAAACCGTTTGAACTATATCGGAGGCACTAGAATAATGGAATTCTGTTTCCAAGCAACTTGTAGACAAACTCTTCCACACTTCTAGAATATATATGCAATAGAGTTGATTATTTAGAAAGTTAATGACTTGACTGAAGAAATTCAACCCTGTTTTTTGTTTTCTTTGCATCCAATATAAATACAGTGACTGCTAGTTTAGAGGTGACAAACTATGGCCTGACAAAACCAAACCTTTATTTTCCACAAATAAAGTTTTACTACAGTGCAGCAACACCTATTTCTTTTCCATAGTCTATAACTGCTTTGTGCAGCCATGGCAGTGGGGGATACTTGCAACAGAGACCTTATGGCCCACAAAGCCTAAAATATTTACTATCTGGCCTTTTACAGAAAAACTTTGCTGACCTTTGAACTAATTGATTGAATATGTTTATCATTTTATTTATTTTGGCCTCATTTGGATACTTCTCTGAATCTTATAGTCCATATGCTATCTCACACATACAGTAGCTCAATCAATGTTGATTAATAAAGAAAGTTAGAATGCACTGACCAATATAGAACTCAATCTCAGTTTGGCTTTAAACCCAAATAATTCATTTTTATTCTTTTACAAGGTTTATTAGCCAAGTTTTAGATATGGTTATGGAAATTTGGGGGTTGATGTTTTAAAAATTGGTAACCTGGTAGTTCTATACACTTAACACATGGTGAATATCATTATTAAAAATTTGTCTGAATTCCATTCATTGAATAATTTAAACTGAGATGTATGTTCAGATTTTGATCATAGTTATATTTCCTAGTGGTATTTTGAGAGTGGTACCGTTTTTTAAAATAATATGAATTGTATGCAGAAGTGTATTAACTTCTGAGTGGTAGAATTATAGGCTTGGTTTTTTTTTTTGTTTGTTTCATTTTTGTGTGTTGTTGATTTTTCCAAATAGGACAATGAAATGTATTATTGATAATTTTTAAAATATGGAATATGTTTAGTTTCACGTAACTGAATATCTCATACAGCTATTTTGGTTTGAGAAACAAAAGATCTTTACAAAATTCATGGAATAAAATTAACTCTGATTTTCAACCTAGATGCCCAGCAGCAGACGAATGGATAAGGAAGCTGTGGTACATATACACTATGGAATATTACTCAGCCATTAAAAAGAATTCATTTGAATCAGTTCTAATGAGATGGACAAAACTGGAGCCCATTATACAGAGTGAAGTAAGCCAGAAAGATAAAGACCAATACAGTATACTAACGCATATATATGGAATTTAAAAAGATGGTAATGATAACCCTATATGCAAAATAGAAAAAGAGACACAGATGTACAGAACAGACTTTTAGACTCTGTGGGAGAAGACGAGGACGGGATGTTCTGAGAGAACAGCATTGAAACAAGTATACTATCAAGGGTGAAACAGATCACCAGTCCAGGTTGGATGCATGAGACAAGTGCTCAGGGCTGGTACACTGGGATGACCCTGAGGGATGGGATGGGGAGGGAGGTGGGAGGGGGGTTCAGGATGGGGAACACATGTAAATCCATGGCTGATTCATGTCAATGTATGGCAAAACCCACTACAATATTGTAAAGTATTTAGCCTCCAACTAATAAAAATAAATGGAAAAAAAGAGAAAATATTCAACTGGCATATCTCAATTGAAAATTAGAAAATAAAAATATTCACATTACAATTTTTAAAAGTTTTGCATGAATTTTAACTTTAAGCAGAACATAAAATACATAGTCCCTTATATTTGCATATGCATTTTTAACACATCTTCCCACTGTCATTTGACAGAAGGAAATAAAATGCTTTCATATTTCCTCATTTGCAATGTTCATCATTTGTAATTCATATTTTTATATGAAAACAGACCTACATTTTTTCTATGATTAGAAGTATTTGTTTTAGCCCTCATTTATTTTCAGTGGCCTCAGAGCACCACTGGTGCCTTGTGTAGAATTGACTTGCTGATTTACCCCAAAGGGATGCTGTGTGACAAACTCAAATGATTCCCTAAAATGGTATTATTATACCCAAGAATAGCCAGTTTGTGTTTCTTTTATCAGAAGGTCTTGAGATTTTGTGTCACGGTATATAATTTATCAGTTGTATTTCTGTGTTCTTCCTCCACTGTGAGAGTACTTCCTGCTACATGGAAGTTTTGTCTGTTTTATTAATGCTCCATCATTTGCTCTGACACAGATAAGTTCTTTCTTAACTAGGTATTGTTCATGTTTGCCTCTAAGATCATAAAGGTTTACCGTCAGAATATGAGAGTGATTTTTTACCACCTTTTTAAAAGTCCATTTTTATAAAATTTGTCCTTTTCCATACATGTTTTTATTTTCTCCTCTATTTATCAAGTTTCTATTTGTTTGCTGTCTTTCCATCAGCAGCGTCTTAAGAAGGAATGAGTCATCACCAACTATAGCACAGATTTAAGGAATTAAGGGAGGGGGAGGAAATCATACAAATACAAGGAACTGAACACATGATATGACAGCCATACCCTGGAAATACCTGACAAGTGACCATTAACTTAGAAGATTATTTCATGTCAGACCACAGCCAAAACATTACACACTTCTTTTAGGCACATCACAAATTCATAGACTTTACTCATAGGAGAGTCCATCAGGTTCTCACTCAAAAATCATTACATCTTTCAGACTGTTTTCACAATCTGTGAATTTCCTGCAGATAGAAAATTAGTTGCTGCAGATTTGAATGGGGACTCTTGATAGATTCTCAGCAACAAAAATGAAGAGCCAGGCGAGAAGAGAAGAAAACTCTTCAAAGTAAAAACTCAAAACTAGTTGTCCGGGACCTGTGAGGACAGGTCAAACACCCTCATACTTCTAAAGAGCCTCTGAATATATTATTATATTAAAAGTATAACACAATCTTTTAGGTCAACTGCAGTGACATATTTCTTTAATGAAGTGTCCATTTCTGTTCAATAAAGCTTAGACAATAATAACACCTTTCGACAAGATTTCATAAAATAATGACAAATGGAAAACAGTTTGGGTATTGAAGACATGTCATCGTATGCTGTCTGAGAAATGAGAGATTACATCATATTTATGTATACCTCTATGCTTTTCCTTGAGGGAAAAAAATTATAGACTTTGGCAAAATCTGTCTTGAAAGCCATGTGTTTTATAATATCAGTGTCTTTTTAGTTCTTCACATTCACTGGCAAGTGGTATCTTCAGCTAATGCTTCCTCTAGGTCATTAGTTAACTAGAATAGTTCTTGGAAGTTGCTCATCTGTGATCTCTTGGCAATTGTCAGGAATTTAAACTGGTCACCATGGTTGAAGGAAGACTCTAACACACTGACCAAGAGTTCCCATAAGAACAGGGCACAGTGCTAAATGCCAGGGATACACAGATTAATAAAATGAGGTCACTCTTCAGGATTTCCCCATCTATCCAGAAGAACATGTCAGCAAATACATGCCATTCAGGGTATATTATAGAAACAAGTGGAGATTAGATCATCTGCAGGCACCACTTATCCTGTGGAAGAGGAATGCTTCGGAGAAAATGACCCTGGAATCCTGAAGGTTGGGAATTCATTTTGTTAGAAATGAGAAATGAGCATTTCAGGGGATGGTCATGTGGAACTAAAAGATGCACCTTGGAAGAAAAGCTATGACAAACGTAGATGGCATATCAAAAAGTAGAGACATTACTTTGCCAACAAAAGCCCATCTAGTCAAAGCTATGGTTTTTGCAGTAGTTACGTATGGATATGAGAGTTTGACCATAAAGAAGGCTGAGCACCGAAGAACTGATACTTCCCAACTGTAAAGTTGGAGAAGACTCTTGAGAGTCCCTTGGCCTGCAAGGAGATCAAACCAGTCAATCCTAAAGGAAATCAATCCTGAATATTCATTGGAAAGACTGATGCTGAAGCTCCAATACTTGTGGCCACCTGATACGAAGAGCTGACTCACTGGAAAAGACCCTGATGCTGGGAAAGATTGAAGGCAGGAGGAGAATGGGACAACAGAGGGTGAGATGGTTGGATGGCATCACCGACTAGATGGACATGAGTTTGAGCAAGCTCTGGGAGATGGTGAAGGACAGGGAAGCCTGGCGAGCTGTAGTCCATGGAGTTGCAGAGTCAGACATGACTGAACAACAACAAGCGTGGAATGTAATGATGAATTTGTGATGGTTCACCTTGTTCAGAATACAGCATTAGGGCATTTGAGAGGAATCATTGTAGAAAGGGCGTCCCTTGTGGCTCAGCTGGTAAAGAACGCATCTGCAATGTGGGAGACCTGGGTTCGATACCTGGGTTGGGAAGATCCCCTGGAGAAGGGAAAGGCTACCCACTCCAGTATTCTGGCCTGGAGAATTCCACAGACTGTATAGTTCATGAGGTCACAAAGAGTCGAACATGAGTGAGTGACTTTCACCTTACTGATGACCAGGCTAAGAAGAGGATTCCTTTCTCTGCTCTGTCATCTCTTCCAACTTTACTTTCCTCTGCCCATTTGAGATATAGAACAGAACTACAAGTGCACTAATTAGATGTCCTTAGGGAATGAAACCACTATCCCATTTTACAGCTGAGGAAATAGATGCTCAAAGAAATTAGGTAAAATACCTTCTCTTTGTCATCGTATTATGTTTCTCTTAAAACTATGCTTGATAATTAAAACATATATCTTCTATATTCTAAGGTGAATTTAAAATCTTACTCTTTACATCAAGAGGACTTAGAGACCCTTTTGAGAAATCTTTGAGAGATTGGATTTCTTGATGACCTGGCATTTCTTTTTAAATATTCATGAAGCAATGATGCCATTCCTTTTTTTAAGAACTAATTGAAAATTCAGCCATTTTAGGTGTCCAATTCAGTGATTATTGTATATTCACAGTATTGTGTATCCATCACAACAGTCACTGAGTATTTTCTCAAAAAGAAACCCACACCCCTAAATCATGAATCCCATTTCCTCCCAACCACCCCAGACCTAAACAAACACAAATCTACTTTCTGTCTCTATACACTTGTTTCTTCTGGACATTTCATATAAATGGTATCATACAATATGTGACAGGCCTTTGTGACAGACTTCTTTAGCTTAGCATAATGTTTTCAAGGTTCATCCATACTGTAGCATGTGTTAATATGTCATTGTTTTTTATTGCCAAATAATACTCCATTTTATAGATATACCACATTTAATTTATTCATTATCAGCCAATGGGCATTTGGGTTATTTTCATTTTCAGCTATTCTAAACAACAGTGCCATTCTGCTACTGTATTTACGTCATTTATTATACTAGCTTATGGATGTGATTAGCTTTGCAAATATTTGTCACCAAGGAGCCTGGTTCCGAGTGAGTTTATCACTTCCTGTAGTGTAAATCAAGATGGAAGTAAACATGGGTGCTTTTAGTACACAGGTCGTGTTATGTATGTGTAACCTGCAGGGGAAGCCTCAATTATAATACACAGAAAGACTCTTTCTCTAGTGATTCCTAAATTGATCCTAGTCCATTCCAATCATTTAATTTCTGATTAGAAGATGGTGGAGCTTTAGACCCTAGCCAGATGGATATGATTTTTCCGAAGTCCTTTCCTGGGGATTTAATGTTCTAAGAGGGAATGAATTCAGGACACATAGTTACAAAGCACAAAAAAAAAAAAAAAAATACCTTGAAGAAATCTTGAGAAATCTCTTCCTAAGTGAAAGGAGGATAGGGAGAACTTTTGGATTTATTCTTACAGGATGTTGCAATTCAAAGACCATTAAGTTGTATATAATGTGCAATCCTCTTTTGCCAGACAGAGAAGTTTCCTGATTGTACTCTTGAGATATTATAAAGCATTTCTAAGGCTGCTGTTAAACTAGAGAATTGTGAATTGGTAGGTTTTCAAATAAGTTACTCCAGACCTCCGTCTGGTCTAAAGCTTCCTGCTTTTACAATTAACTCCTCATGTTTCTTTGTTGCGTGTGTGTGTGTGTGTGTGTGTGTGTGTGTGTGTGTGTGTGTGTGTGTGTGTGTGTGTGTGTGTGTGTGTGTGTGTGTGTGTGTGTGTGTGTGTGTGTGTGTGTTAAACCTAAAGACAGACCAGGAAGCATCTGGGGCCATCTGGTCCTAAAGGGGAATCCAGATTTCTATGAGGGCTAGGTACTAACTGTAAAGAGGATAAACAATTCTATCTTAATTTTCAACTTCTGTGCTAACCTTCAGTCATTACCATCCAAAATGCCCTTAACTCAACACTGGTGTTAAACTTCATGGTGTTTTCCTTTATGAATGAAGCAGGTTGGTCTGTCTTAACACAAACCACAGTACAGGCATGAACACTTCCATGTTGTTTTTAGCCAGGCTTCTGAGAGATTACAAAGAAGAGTGGACAAGTTAGGCACAGGGCAATTCTTCCTTCTTGGTGCCTGTTCACTCTTGGTCTGTGTTTCCAAATAAAGGATTGTGATTAAGAAAGAGTCATCAAGAGCAAAGGGAAAAGACTGCTAACAACCGGGATGACCCAGAGCTTGTGTACTGGCCAGGGCAATGCAAGATTCTACTCTGTATATCACTTAGCAAAGTGCCACATGAATGCATCCTAATTTTAATTAAGATAATTTGGGAAGTGCATTTCTCTGCTCTCCAAAGCAAGATTCTTTCTCCTGCAACTGAAGTAAGGCAGGTTACATTTCATTTTTTCCCTCAAGATTCTTAATTTGAGAGGAATAATAATGAAAACACTACCAGTAATATGCATAAAACCCTTACTCTAGGTTGCCATTTAGCTGTATTAAGTTAACCCTGTTTAACACGTGAAGAAAGTAAAGTGCAGAGAGGTTCAGAGACTTGCCTAGGCTTACACAGCTGGTAAGTATTACAGCCTGGATTTGAATTCGGCAGAAGACTCTAGAACCCAGGCTCTCAACAACCTAAATAAGAAATTGTGCTGTTCTTAATTCAGTGTTATGACAAAAACATTTTTGCTGCTAATTAAAAATATCATGTAAGTACTCAAAGTAAATATTTATGTAAATGTAAACACACATTGAAGAACTATAATACTATATTTTCTTAAAAAAATGTTTTTGCATGCCATTTTGTCCCAGGGAAAAGCCTTATTTTCCTACAAAATGAAGAGGAATAACATTTGATTTTGTGGGGGAACTGTTAAAATTACTTTGATGGTTCCAGTCGTGCACAGCATTAAGCTTTATGACAAATATGTAATCTGGTTATTTGTCACCCAACTTGGATGACTTCCAAATGTTTCCTCTTAGTAGCTCTTGATTTTTGTTTGGATTTTTTTCAATCACCAAATAGTCAAACAACAATGTCTGAATCACGTTTGCTCCAGTTAGAAAATACCAGCATGTTGAAAGGCAGCTTTGGTTATTTAAAACCCTACTATATTCACGTGCAACTTTGAAGAGCATGCATGCTTTCATGGACTGGATTTTTTAAAGAAGAAGCAAAAAGAGGAAAAAACCCCAAAAACAAACAAGTTTGCGGCTCAAGTCCCTTCTTTGCTATTTACTGCAGTGAGTTTTCCTACTCCGTTTTGCGGGCGAAAGCACGCTCAACAGATCAAACTGTCCGAAAAAGGCCGTCTGCATCCCTCATGTTTAGAAGAGAGGGATTTCGTTCTCTTTCCTTCACACATCAAAGAAAGCACTCAGGGAGGAAATAAACCATAATTAGGCATGAGCAAGCGAGCAGACCGACCCCTTCCTCTCCCTTCCCCATCCCCGCCCCCCAGGCCCTGGCAACCATCCTGGGCGCGAGCGAGGAGCCGGCCACCGCAGCAGCTGCAGCTAGCGCGCGTCCACGCCGCGCCCGCCGCTAGGATCTGGGCGGCGGCGGGGCCGGCCCGGGGTCGCGCGTACTCGGGAGCGCGCTCATGCAGCGGTTTTCTTCTCCCACAATCCAGAGGCTTGCGGCGCGGGAGGGGCGGGGAGTCGGCGGAAGGATATGGCCGCGGAGGGAGCTGCACGCTCCCTTTGACGGCTGGCTGGAGGCGCTAGTTGAGCGGCGAGGAGCGGGGTGTGATGCGGCACTGCGGTTCTGAGGCCGTTACTCCGGCTCCTCTAGAGAGGGCGGAGGAAGAGGCTGGAGCGCGGCGGTGATTTTGTGCCAGGGCTTCCCAGAGGCGCACTGAAAAGGCTGGCGGGGCTCGGGAACCTGGGGGGTTAGAGACACTCATTCAAGCCCCCACACCCCGGGAGGGGAAGGGGGCAGGCGGCGAGGCTCGAAGGCGGCTGAGAGATGGTGTGTGCTCGGGGGGAAGGAGCGAGCGCTGCCTGTCGTTGGTGAGGGGCTGCAGGCAGGGAAAGCTCCGCGGGTCAAAGCTGCTCCATGCCCACTGGTGGGTGGAACGTGTTGAGCGGAACACAGGTCTAGCCTGGCGGCCGCTCGGAACCCTTAACGTGGTTTCTAACGTGGGATTTCATTTAGCCCACGGTGGGATTAGTTCGTTGGGGGCAGCCTCGCTGTTCTGGCTCCTCCAGGAGCTGGGCAACCTTGACGGGCTTTTTGTCTTGCTGCTCCAGCCCCTTCTCCCTTCCTCCTCCTCCAGATGCCTTTTCTCTGCCCCTCCTCGCCCGGTACAGACATTTCCAGCGCAGGCTGCCGCTCGTGGCTGCTGTCGAAGCCACTTCTCGGGATTTCGATTCGTTTCCCTCTAGGGTGTTTTTTGAGGAGGGAGAGTTTTTCTCCCCTCCACGATGGGATTTTCTTCCCGTGCCAAAATGGACTTTCATTGATTTCTACTTACTTCTTCAACGTTTAGTGACCAATTCTCTAGGCGTTTTTTTGTGGTAGTTCCTTTTTTTTTTTCCAAGTACATTCTCTGTAAAATGGAGAACGAGGTTTTTACTCCCCTTCTGGAGCAGTTCATGACCAGCCCCTTGGTCACTTGGGTAAGTGGGGTGTTATTTGTTGCATATTTTGCTGCATTATTTGTGGCTGCAGAGATGGAGGTGGGCGTTCGTGTCGTAATGATCATTCTGTTCTAGGTTAAAACGTTTGGACCTCTGGCTGCAGGAAATGGGACCAACCTGGATGAATATGTGGCTTTGGTGGATGGGGTATTCTTGAACCAAGTCATGCTTCAAATGTAAGTGCTCTGTTTTTTCTTTCTAGGCAGCTTTTTTTTTTTTTCAAATTGCATACTGTGAACTTAGAGACTATGTTTTAAGATCTTTGGTCAGAAAAATTCAGGTGGTTTAAGAACTTCACCTTGAAAGGTGATAATCTAACATGCCAACCCCATTTATCACAAGCCAGTAATTTTACCTGTTAAAATTGTGAAACTTTTAATTTTTCATTCTGTAAATCATGTATTGTCACTTACTGTCTTCAGTGCTGAAATCCAAACCACATTGTGTCCTTTTTGATAATTTGGTAAAATGAGGAGGTGAATTAGAATAGTTTCCTGAGGTGGGGGGTTGGGGGGTGAAGCGTTTACTGTAAAGTTATGTGCATTTGGTACAGAATGTTTCTTATTAACCTTTGTGTCTAAAAATAAATGGCTCAAATTTTCAAACTGGTGAAGTAATAACAGATTTCAGAGAAAAGAATTTCAAACAGCAGTTCTGATTGGTGAAGACTGTTGCTGTAGGAAGTATTTAAATGCATATAATAACTAAAGTCTGATTAGATGATTGTGTGAATTATTTGATTCATATTTGGGGAATCATTTTAAGGTGTTCTTAGAGCTTGTTTTGAAATGCAGGTGATTGAAATCTTGATGACAACTAGCTAATAATTTAGTAGGCAGATCTTTGTCTTTTATGTTTATAATGTTGGCTTTAAGTAGAAAAGTGTTTTCGAGGTGGCAGTTGAATATTGAAACCACATTGGTAGCTGGATCAATGAAATAAAAACTGTTTTTATCATAGGTATTGTAGCATTAGGTGCATTCTTAGCACATCAGTGTACTGGGTGTTACAGCTGTGCTCAAAATTGTGTATTAGCCTTATTTCTCTTGAATACTACAAGAGTCGTTTGAAACTTTCCATTTTAAGATATTCTTTGTGTTACATATGTGGGAATTTAGTGCATTATTAGTAAATGTTACCAGGGAATAAGTCTACTGTTAATAGACTAATACCCTAATGTAAAAATGATCAATTCTGTATATTTTTGGTATTAGTTTTTTCTTTAGATTTTTCTACTTAAAAGAAGGTATAGTGAAATCCATAAATAACTGTTCCACTTGTAACTTCAGTCTGTGTCCTCAGAGTCTTGTAGTCTGTATGCTCAAAGAGACTTTTGTGCTCTTTTTCATATGTGTTGATCCTACAGCAACGTATTATACTACTACATATTTCCAAAAGTGTTGTGTTTTTTTTGTATAGGCACCCAAAGAAATATGTTATCTGAAATGTATTTCTTTTCTCTTAAGAAAGGAAAAGGGAATGTGGACCTTAATTATTTCCAGGGATAATAAATATATTTGGGGCAGCTTTCCCAAGGAAGTATCTTTAATTTTGGAAATGTCCCTCTATTTCCCAAGCAAAATGGTAGAATAATTAAACCAACTTCTATTTTAGGGAACACAAATGACAGGAAGGGTAGCCATTACAGTAGATACTCAGAACTTGTTCCCCTATGTCTCTTTTCTTATTTGTTTTTAGACAGAAGATTTTGAGTTTGTATGTTGGGCCCTAAAAAAAAGGTGTGCTCATAAATATAGGAAAATACATTAGTTTTCCCCTTTAATGGTTTTTATTTGAATGATTCTTTTTCCAAAAAATATTTAGTACATTTTTTTTTTGAAGCCAGAATAGTTAGCTGAGGTGCTAAAAACAGACACTTTAGCTTGTTTCCACTTTGGGTACAGTTTTATACTTAAAATATATATGTGTGTGTATATTTTGAAAGTAATGGTGTTCCAAAATAGTGGTTGCCAGGTTGTTTTTTTGGGAAGGCTAGCTCCATTCCAAACCTCAAATCTGCTTCTGTTTTTAATTCCACCTTTTAGTTTCTTTAAAAGTTTTTTCAGTGTCCTAATTCTGTTCTGAATGACCTGTGTAAATTAAAGGAAAATAAAATTAAGGAAAAAAGAAAGACATATGTTTTAGTTTTTTAAAAAGTGTCTTATGAGATCAACACAAATTTATTGTAATTTATTACCTAATTATTTACCTAATAGGGCAACAAAATACACATTGTTTTAAAAGCTATATTTTGCTAATTTTGAAATCATTAAGATTTCTACTGAGCACTTTGCTCAAATTAACTTTTGATTTATTATATTAAATTGTCAGTTGAAATTGTACCTAGTAAGTTAACCTAAAAATAATTTCTAGATTAAGTTTGGTTATAGAATTTGTGGGTGAGAACCGTTTGTAAATGCAGCATATGGATTCTTTTTCTTTTGTCACATTTCTTGTGCTTGGAGTTCATTGAGCTTCTTGGATCTGTGGTTTTATAGTTTTTATCAAATTTGGAAAAAATCTGGCCATTATTTCTTAAATATATATGTATATATGTCTTTTCTTTGCTCTCTTTCCTCCTCTTGGAAGCCCAGTTACATGTATATCAGGCTACTTGATGTTTGTTGATACACCATTCAATTTTCTTTTCAGTCTTTTTCTCTGTTTCACTTTGGATAATCTTGCTAAATTCATTAATCCTTTTTTTCTGTGATGTTTAATCTGCTGTTATTCCCATCCAGTGTGTTTTTCATTCTAGATACTGTAGTTCCATCTCTAAAAATTCAATCTTTTTTATATCTTCCATGTCTATAGATTTCATGTTTTGTCTTTTCTGTAGCTTCTTGAACATAGAGAATACAGTAATAACTGGCGTAATGTTCATGTCTTCTAATACTGTCTGTGCTGTTTCTTGGTTGGTTTTGATTGATTTTTCTTCTCACTCTGGATTGTGCTTCCTTGCTTTTTGCATACCTGGTAATTTTTTATTAGATGCCAGACATTTGAAATTTTACTTTGTTGTTGGGTGCAGGATTTTTTTTTGCATCTAATTAAAAATATTTTTGAGCTTTGTTTTGGAATGCAGTGAAGTTACTTGGAAACAGTGGTCTTTTCAGATCTTGCTTTTAAGTTGTGTTAGGCAGTACCACTTTGCTTTGTTGTACTGTTGAGGCAAAACCCTTTTGAGTACTCTGGCGGTGGGAACGGGAACTGTTCCTGGACTTCTGTGTGCTCTGGGTGGTGTTCCCTCTAATCCTTTTTGGTGGTTCTTTCACTGTCCGTGGATGGTTTTCTTCACACATATGTACTGATAAGTACTCAGCTGAAGACTTGAGGGATACTCTGTGCAGATCTCTGGATCTTTCTGAGCAGCTCTCTCTTAGGTGCTCTGCTGTGTATATGAAGGTCACCTTGCTGTCCCCAGACTAAGTTCTGTCTCCTGGATTCAGGGAGACCACTGTGCTCTGCCTCCGTTCCCCATTCCTGTTCTGTGGCCTAGAAACTCTTTCAAGGCAATAAACTGGTACAAAGGTAGGGCTCATTTTGTATGTTTCCCATCTATGAAGGATCTACTGTTCTTTGTTGCCTGATGTCCATTGTTTCGAAAAGTGCTTCGTATGTTTTGTGTCCTTCCTGATCCCCCTCAGTTGTTTCAGGCAGGAGGGTAAATTTGGTTCCTTTAATTTCATCTCGGCCAGATGTGAAAATCTGTTTATATACTTAAAACCTGTCTTGTATTCCCGCCTTGCAGATGTGACAGAATTTTGTTATAGGATCCTTATGGTAGAATTTTTTTTTCATCTAAAGAGTAAGAATATTAATTAATTTAGTGACTTCTGGATTTGCCATTTTTGACCCAGAATTTGAAAGTAAAGAGTGGACCTCTGCATTCTAGTTTATGACTCTGCCTTATAGTTTCGGAGTCTGTTCACTGATTTGGGATTCACTGTATTCAGAGATGAATCCTGAATTTCATTGAGTAGCTCGTTGAATCAAAGAATCTCTGTAAGAGCCTGTGACAAGGCATCAGTCCTCTAACTAATGGGAAGAGGAAGCTATTTAGAGATCTGTAATGATGGCCAGCTCTTCTGCATGCTGCAGGGCATTTTCCTACTTCAACCAGATGAAATCTTTTTTCTTCAGTGCTAGTTATCAGACATAGGGCTTGGTGACAGTGAAGTGGAAATAATCATTTTCCTGTTTGAGATGTCATGCCGTTTTGCAACCAATTTAGGATATTACTTGCTGTGAATTTTTAAGGTATTTGTGACATTGTAGTTGATTTCATAATTTTAGTCATACTACCTAAGCAGTTGAAAATATGGTTATGTTAGGGTTTTAAGTACTGAAAAGTTGTTAATAGTATCAAAACCATATTTGGAAATTCTGTGATTCAACCCCAATAGATAGACCCCTACAGAAATCTGTTCTTGCATTATGTAGTAATTATGATATACTTGTTCATGGCATTTCTTCTTTTAGAAATCTTGAATTTGATGGGATTTTAGAAATCATCTACCATGAAAATCATTCTTACATGACACATGGTCATCCAACTTCTGCTTAAGTATTTCCCGAGAAGCAGCTTCATAAAGTATACCTAAAGAAGGCATTTAATAGAGGAAGTTGACTGAGAAATCTTCCTTCATTTTACTAGATTAAGATTCAAAACTGCACTGTGCTAACTTCATGACTAAGTAACCGTCAAATGTCTAATAAAATGCATGTTTTCTTACCAAGTATGACATTGACTCTGAACTTTGGTATGGTCTCTCATATGGTTTTTGTTCAGCTTTGTTTTTGTTTTGACTTCTTTAAGAACACACTCGTGATATAGTCAGAGTTGCTGTCTTACTACCTGGTTTTTGATTTACCTCCCCAGTGTTTCTCAGATGTGTCCCTGACTCGGGTTAATGAAATAGCCCCTGACTGGTTTTCTTACCTTTGGCTTGCCCCCCTTCAAGTTGTCTCCTCATCTGTAATCATGGGAAATTTTTCAACAAGCAGATTTTATCATGTTACTCCTCTCTTTTAAGATGGCTCAGCAGCCTCCTCCTGCCTTCAGAGTGAACATATTACTTGAATGTCTAGACTCCTTTGAGATCTGGCTGCTGCCTGATTCTCTGTTTTCATCTTTGTATAGTACCGGTCCTCAGATCATAACCTGAGACTGAGCAGACTTAGAGTTCCCAAAGACAAGCTGTGTTCTCATATGTCTCTGTGCCTCTTGATACACATTTCCCTTCCTTAGAACACTCTCCGCCTCCTTACTAATGCTTTCTTTAACTTTGCAGCCATTCCCTGACCCATCTGAGGCTTAGCACTCCTTGTGCTTCCGTAGGACCCTATATATACCTTGGTGATAGCAGTTTTTGGTATGCTAGACTCTACTGACTAACCTGTGTGTGTCTTGGTACCAAAGACTATATCTTTTATATCTTTGTTCCTAACACAGTGCTTGATACACAGTAGGTTCTTGATACACTTATCTTGAATCAATGAATAACAGAGAGGCTGTATGGTAAAGTGGAGGGAATTTGGGCTTTGCATCAGATGGACTTGGTTTCCTGTCACCATGCCTGCCTGTTCATGTTTCCTCAAACAAGTCATGATATTTCACAGCTCGGTTTTGTATGATCTCTATTGGTGTCATGTCCCTTAACTTCTCAGTTTTCTCATTTATAAACAGCATAAAAAGAGAATCATAGTGTTATTATGAGAATCAAATAGGATGGCTTGTGCACAATGCTTAGCATATAGCGAGTGCTCAGTCAATGTTAGCTACTGAAATCTTTTATTTCTATTATAATAATAACTGTCTTCTAGACTTCCCTTCCTCCCCCGCCCCCTTTTTTGTGCCAGCAAATTCCTACTCATCCTTTTAACACGCTGAGAAGCCCCTTGGCAGAGCTAATTGCCCTCTCCTGTATGATTCCTCAGCTACCTTTACTAAATTGTTAAATTGTTGTTACTACTAGAGAGTTAGCGTTTGGAGGCTGGAGATTTAGTGTTACAAATCACCAGCGTTTAGCATCGTGCCTGGCATGTATCACCAGTATGTAGCATAGATTGGTACATCTAAGTTTTCAGTAAATGTCAAGGGAATGAATGCACGTTTTGTAATTTTATTAATTTTCAAAATTTTGAGAACCCTCTCTAGTTTTAGTGTTGTACAATTTTGTTTTACTTTTTAGTTTGTCTCCCTTTTTCCCCTAAATTAAAAAAAAAAAATTGTTTTTGGCCATGCTAGGTCTTCATCGCTGCACTGGTTTTTCTTGAGCTGTGGAGAGTGGGGGCTAGTCTTTAGTTGTGGTGCATGGACTTCTTACTACAGTGGTTTCTCTTCTGGCAGAGCACAGACTCTAGGGCATGCCAGCTTCAGTGGTCGCAGTTCCTGGGCTCTTGAGCACAGGCTCAGTAGTCGTGCTTCCCCAATTCTTTACCACTGAGTCACCAGGGAAGCCCTTTAGTTTGGCTTCTGTTTCTCCTTGCTTTTGTTTCCCTCTGTCCCTTTATTTATTTCAGTTACCTTTATTGGAGCTTTTCCCCACCTATGTTATGTCTTGCTGCGGTGAGGTGGTAAGAACAAGTCATAGTTGGTGGTTTTGTATGGTATTAGAATATATAGATCCTTCAGTTTGCGTTCTAGTAACTTTCTTGTTGATGTTCAACATACTGAGATTTTTTGTCCACAGCCCAACAGTAAAAATTCAAGTTAATAACTTGTGGAATTTAGAATTCATAAACTCACAGTTTTGTATCTGAAGAGGTGAATCCCAACCTCCTGTCACCATCCCTGACTCTGGCACCACAAAGAGGTCTTCTGTGCATGCCTGTGGACATCTTGCTTGTACCTGAGGTCCAGGCTCTTGTACTCCCTCTTCCAAACAGCTACTCCTTGGCCCAAGGATGTACACATCTGTAGCATTGAACACATCCTCAGAGCAGATGGGAAAAGAGGCCTGTGCAGGTGCTGAAATTGGATTTGAGGTATTTTAATAATAAATTCCACAGTTCCAGATAAGTAGAGTGTCATCAAGAAGTGGTAGTGTAGGGGTTTGTCCTCTTGTTTTCATGGACTTCTTGCCCAGTGGTGAGGGGCATGTCCTGAGGAAGGCCAGAGTGCCACTCTGGACAGAGACCTCTTTAACCAGGATCTATAAATATAGTACTTAGTCAGAAGGATAAAAGGGATGGTTCATTCAGAGATCAGTTCATTCATTTAATAGCAAAGTCTATATTACAAACTATCTGATAGGTGTTTGGGATGTGATGCTGAGTAAGATAAGTCTTTTGCCCACTAGTAACGGAGGCGACATGTAAACAAATTGCAGTGTGGCATACGTGCTATGTAGTGGGATTATGTTCTTGGTAGTGTGTTGGCACAGAAATGTAATAATTTACATTGAGTAGGAGCAGTCAAGTGAATAGAAGTCACAAATAGTGGCAGTAGGAGGGAGGATGTTTTAAGTAAAGAAAATAACAAAAGAAACATGAAAATGTGACTAAAAATGGTGGAATTGGGGAACTGTAGGATATTTTATGTGGCCAGAGCAGAGATTGTATGCTTCTTGCACATGGGAAATGAATTTGAAGAGGTGAGAGTGGCAAGCTGTCCTTAAGAAACCGCATTGAGAAGATGGAGTTTTTTCCTGAAGAGATGAATATTTGTTCAGGTCCTCTCCAGAGAAATGGAATTGACAAGACTGTATCTGTGTGAATGTGTCTGTATGTGTATGTGTGTACATGTGTGTGGAGAGAGAGAAAGAGATGTGTTAATAGATTTATTTTAAAGAATTGGCTCAGGAGATTGTGGCGGCTTAGTCTGAAATCTAATGGAATGGGCCTGCGTGAACTCAGGGAAGAAATGCACTGAGTTCAAAGGCAATTTTATAGCAGAAAGTTCTGTTTCTTCCATTAAGGTCTTCAAATGGTTGGACAGTGCCCATCCACATTATGGAGGATAATCTGCTCTACTTAAAATCGGTTGACTTAAAGTGTTAATCTTGTCCAGAAAACACCTTCACAAAACATGCAGAATAATATTTGACCAAATATCTGGGCACTGTGTGGTCCAGCCAAGTTAACATATATAATTAGCCATCATAACTAGTGTTTCTTTAACTGGGTCCACAGGTATTCTTGGGAATCTTTAGAAATTCTAACATTTTTGTTTTCGTGTCAGTAATTTAAATTATTTTTCAAGTGGTAATAATAAAACATTTCTTTTGCAGTAGTAATTCCCTATTGAAAGTTTCTTTTTTTTTTTTTTTAATCATAGATTTAAAATTAGTTTCTTAAGCGACTTTTTTCAGACAGGTGCCTTGGACTCTTAGGATGTCTATGGACAGATCCTCAGAGATTCTTGATAATTTGTTTCTTTAAAATGTGTCACTCACTACTCCATCTTGAAAAGCATTAATATAAACTAAAGAACATTGGAGTAATTAAGCAGATAGCATTTGCATTTTAGAAGGACTGAGTCTGAGGCCAGAACAGAGATAGAAACCATGTTGATGTAGAAATGATATGGTAGAGAGAGAATGCTGACGTGATGGGACTGGGCTGCCAATTTGGTGTGGAGAATGAGAAAGGGATGTGTTTTAAGATGATTATCAAGCTTTTTGCTTGGGTGGAGAATGGGTGGTAGAGGGGCTTCCCTGGTGGTCCTGTGTTAAGAATTCATCTTGCAGTGCAGGGAATGTGGGTTTGACCCAGGGATCCAAGATCTCATATGCAACTAAGTCTACATGCCATAATAAGACCCGATGCAGCTATATAGATAGATATTTTTTAAAAAAAAGAATGGATGATAGTGGTAGTGCCTTTTGTAAGTAAGGCATTATGAAAAGTTAAGGGGAGGGGAAGTGTGGAAAATAATTTTATTTTGGAATGTCTGATGAACTGTGAGAAATATCTTATGGGCAGGTGGATATGCATAGGTTTGTGCTCAGGAAAAAGGCTTAGAATAGAGATAGAAATACGGGAATTAGTTTTTAAGTTTCTAATAGAAATTAAGGACATGGATGTCAAAAAATAAAAGGGCCAATGACATATCCTAGGAAGCAGCAACATTAAAAGGCTGGAAGTTAGAGGAAAGTGGAAAATTTCACAAGGCTACTGGGAGGAAATCACAAAGGGAGTCAGTTAAAAATGAATACAAGTATTGTCTTGCAGGGTTGATGGCTTATTTGAGATTTGGAAACCACACATTTTAGCAGAGCCAGTCAGCATGGTTGAGTTCAGTGATGCCTAGCACTCAGAAACTGACCAAGATCTCTGGAGTTTATTCAAAATTAGGGATTGATTCAGAGATGTGGAGTGAGAACATTTTCTGGTGAGAAGTGAAATGAATAGAATGTGAACGTTAAAGTGAGGAGGGACGTGTCGTCAGGGGAGGGTGATAGACTAGAGTTTGCAGTAATGAGTTGGTTTAGAAGGAGTGAAGAAATGAGACAGAGTGGTGTGTAATGTTGAGGTCAGAGGGGACTTGGAATTTGAGATTTTGGAGGTTGCAATTCTGAGTGGT
The DNA here is from genome assembly GCF_019320065.1 of Cervus canadensis. NCBI lineage: Eukaryota > Metazoa > Chordata > Mammalia > Artiodactyla > Cervidae > Cervus > Cervus canadensis. The sequence continues at coordinate 36,538,819 of NC_057390.1, read as the reverse complement.
CATTTAGAGCCAAACTTACACACGGTAATGGGTGAATAAAAATAAAATAGAATGAAGGTAACTAAAGTTGAGAAGGAAAAAAAAAATAAAGTTGAGAAGGAACTTATTTCCTTATTCTTTATGAAGCGGTGGTCTCTTGATCACACCTAGAGGTAGGCAAAAGTATTTTGAATTAAAAAGGAAAGCTGAATAATAAATAGCTCATTTTAACAATGTTATAATTAAAATTTTAATAGTAGGGAAAGAAGACCAGTAATTGGAACTTTTTATTAGCATAATCCTTGTATTAAAAATCAAACTTAGCTATTCCACAAATAGTTTTTTGGGAAGTTTTTTTAAAATGATGTATTCTTAATGTGACTGACTTTCCTAGTGATAGCCAGAAAAAAAATTGAACTTCACATTACCATTGACAACATGACTGTTGCCTTTCCCTAACGTGGTAAAGGACCAAGGATGATGGCTTAAGTTTTAGGTGTTGGGTTTTAGTCTTTGAGTAAGACGTGAATTATTTATAACAAAGTGGTAGTGGATAAGAAGTGAAGAAAGACCAGTGGAGGCAATACACCAATCCTTCTTTTTTTTTTTGTAAGATTAAGCAAAATTTTATTTTCCATTATTTCTGAGAGTGTATTTTTTTAAGTATGATTGATTAACATTATATTAGTTTCAGGTATGCAGTGTAATGATTCAGTATTTGCATATACTGTAAAATAAATGATCACAGAAGTCCAATGAACATTTATCACCATTCCAGTCCATTTTTGCTGAGACTGGTTACGAAAGGGTAAATCACAGTAAAATCCTAGTTGATTTGAATGTTCAGTGAAAATGGAGTGTTGTTTCCTTATAATTGCTAATTTCATTTTCTCCAACTCTTTGTTTAAAATCTTTGCAAATGAATTAAACTGTATTTCTACCTCTGTAAATATATTGTATATGTGATGATTCAAAGTCTTGGAATATCTCATTTTATTGTTTTAAAGTTAAGTATTTGTGTTAAGTATTGAATGTATATAACTGACCTAGATGAATGGTGAATGATCCCAAGCATGTATTTGAAAACAAATCTCTGATTAGTAGCTTTTCTCTTTCTTTCTTTAGTTTTCATGAGTTTTATGTTTCTTTTCAGTGAGAGAGAGAGAGAGAGAGAGAAAGAGAGAGAGAGAGAGTGTGTGTGTGTGTGTGTGTGTGTGTGTGTGTATTAGCAGGGTTGGATTAGAAACAAACCTAAAAGAGTAGGGAACCCTGCTGTTTATATAAGTTAGAAGTTTGGTTTAGCGTCTTGGGTTATGGATAGTCAGGGAAACCTAAATAGGGAGGAAGCTAGATTTGATTCAGATCTTGTAAAATGATTGAACTTGATAGCCATAGATGAGAGGAGGGTGTTTTAAAGTAGGGAAGCAGCTTGAGGGAAAAGTATACTATTTATATTTATTAATTGGAAGATGGTGAGGGGACTAGCCTTAGCAGAGAATCCAATTTGGGGAATCGTAGTAGGCCAGATTATAGAAAACCTGAAAATTCACTAGTTATGAGTTAGACTTATTCCTCATTAGGGGATTACAAGTAATATATTAGGAAAATCACTTTGGCATTAATTGGCAGCATAGATTGAGGAAGGAATTCATTTGTTTATTCAGTTTATTGAGCATATACTATTTATAGTATTACAAGTACTGAGAATTACAGCAGTGAATTAATGGAACTTAACATTCTATTAATAATAGTGTTTGAGGAATAGGTAAGGAAGATAGATGGGTAGTAATGATGTCATTTATGCTTTTGGTGTTGAAGTCCTTGACCAGGGTGAGGTGTATGACTGGAGAAGAAGGAGCAAATTCAAGAACTACTGCAAAAGAATTAATGGAATTCTAGATACAGTGTGTGAAAAGGAAGAATGAAAGATGATGCCAAGATTAAAGTTGAGCAGACAGACTATATTTAAAATTATGTGCTTATAAGAAAAATGATGTGAAGTTTGAATACTTAATTTTGCTGAAGAAATAAAGATACTTTCTTTTTATTTTTCATAGCTTGCAACTACATTTAAATGTGTGAGATAGCTGTGTGTTTTGACAGTGAGGCCTAATTTTGTATGAGAAATATTTCAATTGCTATGTGTCTGTGCTCCTGTTTAAATTCTCATTACTATCATTTAGTGCATATTTTGTTTATGAATTTATTTTGTAAAATATTTTTAGGATGTGTTATTACAATTCTTTCGGGTTTTTTTCAGTTGTGCTGTGCACCTTTCATGACCAAGAAACTCTCCTCTTGGAGTTTAACTATTTAGAATTTAGCTATCTTTATGGCATACATCTGGTAATTGTAAGGATTTAAAGTTTTGTCTGTGCTAATAGAGGTTAAAACAGTGTTTCAGAGTTTAGGTAGTGCTGTCTTCAAATTTTTCTGTTATCTGAGAATATTCGTATATTACACATTATTCTGAAGACATAGGCTATTACACAGTTATTTACTCCGGTCTTCTTTGCATAGTTCTCCAGAGGGTTTTTGTTTTTGTTTTTGTTTTTTTTTAGGTTTTTTTGTTCTTAATTCTATTTTAAAAATGAAATTCTTAAATTTATAGAGAAATTTAATTCAGTATTTATTGAATATTGCATGTTTTTCCTCTGAACATCCCATTATCCATCAACTTTGCTGTTCTCAGGCACTTTTAAAATATTCTGAAATTTACATCATATGTTCCTCTATTAAAAACTAGTGATCCATATTTATGAAATTGGAGGTCCCTGGAACAGTTTACTCCTCCCATTTGTAGACCATCTTGCCTATTAATACTTTCTTGCCTCCTTATTTGTGCTTTTCTTCTTACTTGGTTTTCAGTTGATCACATCTTTTTCAGTACTACACTTGTTATATGTGTGGCTATTTTTTCCCTTCTGTTTTACTTCTTTGTACTGTATTTTTTCTTTCATTTCAGTCTGTCCTTACCAGTGCCTTTTTAATAGGCACCTGTTGTTTTGCCTTTAATTGGTGGACTTATAATGAAGTTAGCTTGTGATCCTTTTGGATCACTTTTATGGTATACTGAAAAGGGCATATTAAACCAGTATCATTTAATAGAATTCTGCTCTCAATAGAATTCATATTCTTAAGAGTTATCCCTAGGGTTATAGGAACTATTTTTGTTTAATATTAGATGATGAGAAAGCATTTTCTTATCAAATTTGAAAACTTCTTGTTTGAGATAAGTTTCTCTGACTGTGTATTTTAGTTCATTAAGTAGAATAGATTGTACTTTGGAAAATACTTTTTAAAGTTTTTCCTTATTTTAGAGGGCTTTATTCTCAAAAATGACAATGATACATGTCATTGATAATTAATCAGATGAACTATTTAAATTACTCTAGGAGGATTTATGGACTTCAGGTTAAGTATCTTCAGTGAATTGATAGTGTGGGAGTGAAAGCCATTCTAGTTAATAAGTTGGTCACTGATTGAGGAAAATACCTAACTACACATCAACTCAGTTTGAGATTTCTTGAGTCTCTAGGGTAACTGGATCTGGAGCATATACTACCCTAGAATACTGATTTAGACAGACTCCTGTGACCCTTTCTTAAGGCTTAAGGGCAGTGGATGAAAGTTCCACCACTGGTCGGTGATGCCCCTTGGTACTATATAAACAGTTTTTGTTTCAGTGACTTGCCATGTGGTTGATCACTGAGTACATGAAGATTCTGTTACTTTATGAAGGCACTGATTAGCATAATACTAAGTCCTCAGAGTTCCACAGTCAAGAACAGGAGTTGATTAGCCTAACACAGTGGTCTCCAAGTGAGACCAGCAGATAGCTGGGAGTCTGTCTGATTGTCTCTCAAGTCAGAGTTATTTTCATAATAATATTAAGATGTCATTTGCCTTTCTTGCCTGTGTTGCAAAAGCAATAATGGTAGAAGAGCAAAAGTGGGTAAAACTGTTCACATCTTAGCGTAAATAGTGGAGTAGCACCAGATTGTACTGGTAGTCTTTGTATTTTCACACTATATGCTTATATATATACTTATATTCTTCACACTATGTTCTTGCAGTTAAAAAGAAATCCACCTTTACTTTAAAATGTCTTCATAAAGTAAAATTTACCTTGTTTAGTCTTGACTCTTGAGTGTGTGTCTTTTTTACATTCTGAAGGACAAAATGGTAAGTATGCCTAAAACACTTCTGTTGTATAATGGGGTATGATGATTATCTCAAGAAAAAATACTCATGATTTTTTGAGTTGCAAGGCGGAGCAAGTCTCTATTTTGTGGAACACTGTTTTTACTTGAGAGAATGACTGACGGGCAAACTATAGTTACTCAGGCTGGAGTTCTCTGCACACACTTTCCCAAAAGTGAATAAAGTGAACCTATCACTTCAAGGAAGATAACTGATACTATGTGTTGTCGGTATTAAGACTGAATTATAGAAATCATGAACTTGGTAGCTTCTCAATATTTAAAGACTTTTCTGGTGAGATTGGAGGTGATAATAATGTAATTTTAAAATACTGAATAATAAAATGTGCAATGTTTGGAAGATCTGTGTAACTCAGTGAAACAGTATTTTCAAAATGACCAGTGCTTGTTAAGAAATCATGCATATGTAAATGATCCATTCAACGTGTCAGATAAACCAGTAGATTTTAGTGTTATAACAGCAAGACAAGTTCATTGATAAGGGCTTCGAATTCCAGATTGTGTCCAACCTTTAAAAAAAAAAGCGCATTTCACTGAGTTTTGATAGTATCAAAGAAGAATATCAGTAATTATCTGAAAGGGCTATTAAAGTACTCTTCCTTTTTCTGATTGCATGTTTGTGTAAGGTCAACTTTTTTCATATACTTAGAGCAAAATAATGTATCACAACATGTTGAATGTACAAGTGGATTTAAGAATTCAGATGTCTTCTACTAAGCCAAACATTAAAGAGATTTGAAATTTACAAAGTTATGAAAGAATGTCATTCCCTACTAAAATTTTTTTACTGTTTTTGAAAAGAATATCTACTTGTCATAAAAATGCTCTTTATGATAGCATACAGTGAGTTTGTTATTTTTAGATAGACTAACAAATTATTTTTTACTTCTTAATTTTAATGTCTAATATAGTAAAATATAGATAGATATAACATGTAAATAAAAGCTCCTTAGAGTTATCAGTAATTTTTGGGAGTGGAAAAGAGGTCTTCAGACCGAAAAGTTAGAAAACTGCTAACCTAATATTTGAAGAGCTTATGTTGTCTTAGTCTAACAAGTAAAGGCTGTATCTTTAGTCATTTTATCCAATTCAGATAAAACCAGAGTTAAGTGTATTGTAGTTTTATTCTCTTTGGGTCCATTTGCAATTTTTAAATCAGAGCAGTAATTCTGTTTGTTAAGGGAAGATTGTGCTGTACTGCTAGCTCAGTCTAGGGCTAACTAGAAAATGTCAGATATTTCTTCAGCTTTTGAATTTTAAATTCTCTATCTTAAATTATCAGTGTTTTAATACATGAAGATGGTTGGGGCTGTGTCCATAATCTCAGTGAGGTAATTGTGCCTCATATACCTCTCCAAGAATGACTGTTTAGTTATTGTGAAGATCAAATTAGTTAAAAGGTGAAAATTTTTTACAGATATATAAAAGATTACATTAGTATGACATTTTATTATTGGCCATCATGCATTATGATTGAGTTTGTGAGAAGGGGGAGATGCTAAGGTGAAGGGATACTCTTTTTTTAGAACCACTTAGTTCCCTGATACCTTACTACTTGGATAACCCTAAATGTAATGATATTTTTCCAGTTAATATTTCATAAAGCTATCATCCTGGTATATTTACATTTGAAATTAGATATGCAAATTAGTTATTTCAGAATGTTTTCAAGATGACATGTAAATGCTATTCATTTATGTTTTATGTGAAATATCTCAAAATTTAAAAAAAAGAAAGCCCTGTGTACAACTAGCTTTAAATTAGAATGGCATTGTCAAAAACATGAGCACATGTAGTTGTTAGGCACCAACACTAAACAGATGGTCCAAGAGGATACATAACAGGTTTGCAGTCTGGGTAGAAGACCATAAAGCCATTAAAACTATCAGATTTCTCTTTTTCATAGATATTAGTCAATGAATAAATAAAGATAAAATCCTTCATTACATAAGGACCAAATCTTAGAATATTAGTTGCAGAATTGTTAATTTTTCCTTCCTCTTTTACTCTAATTTAAAAATTACTGTATGCAGTGACAGATAATACTATAGCCTATTTACTGAAATTAATGTATCTTGTCATAAGTAGGTCATTTATAAATGTGAAATTGCTTGAGGCAGTCTTTTACTGCCATGTTGAATTTAACTTGTGGCTGGACAGATTTGAGCTATATTTATATTGCTAGGCTATTTGCCTCTCTCAATTTTCATCTTATAGGAAGAAATGGACTATTTGAAATTATGTTGACTTAGAGATAGCTGTGTATGGTTAGAAAGGTACTTCCTCACATATTATGTGTGTATCATTCAACAGCTCATCTTTTATTTTAGAAAAAGGTTTTTTCAAAGATAGTCTTTTTTTTTTTTAAGGTGTGCCTTCAAAAACTTAAAACTTCATTAATTATGACTTTTTCTGAATTAATCTTTGTTTAGTATTTTAAGTATTAAACATGAAAGAAAAACAGGATTTTAGAATACTGAATAGACTCCAGTTTCTTTTTAGAGATTTCTGAACTTATACTAAGTATGTTTAAATTGCTGCACTGTGACCCTGTATCCTGTAAAGAAATAAACCTTAAAATATACAGTGGGAGTGGAGTCCTTTCTGTCTTTCATAGAATGCATACTTTTTACAGAAGAAATGTTTTATATTATTTTATTTCCTTATGTTTATGCATAGTATCACACATCTTGTGACTCTGAATCTCTAGCATTGAGTGCCACGTCTATGACCTCATATTTTTTCCTAAAAGTAAATAAACAAGTTTCATGAAACAGCATTTTTTTGTGTCTTTTCCCTCTTTAAAAGAGTGTTCTACATGGTTAAAAGAATTAGTTAATACCAAAAGGTTCACAGTGAAAAACTACAATCTCTGCCCTAACTTAGTCACATTTAATTTCTGTTGCCCAGAATAAAACTTTTAACTTTTTTAAAAAAGTAGTTTCCTTTGTCGCTTATCCCCAGATGTAGTGAGAATATACTTACTTTAGTATTTCTTTTTATTTTACTTTTTACCCTAGTATTTCTTGATTTATCCCTTTCAGACATTATCTACTAACATCCTGATAATGGTAGGTGAGATTTTAGCTTTTTTTAAATGTCCCATCTATTTTGTTTTCTTAAACTATCCTTCTAATTTATTGCAAGTTAAATCAGTAATCAATATTCATATGTAATGTTTCCTTCAGAACCAGGTAGCATATCCTTATTATATTTTTCTTTTTAAAAAAAAAAACTACTTTTCCTAAAGTTACTGATTTTCTTAAATTGCATTATTTTCAGTAGATCCATCCTTGAATGTTCAATAGCTTTTCACGGGAATTGAGATTAAGACTTTTCAGGCAGTTTCACCTGAGAGAAGACCTCTCACATAAAGAGTTGATGTTCTTGGGGTCAAAAGGTCTGTTTTCAGGGTCCTAACATATGTCAGTATGATACTAACTCAAATTAAGCATGAATCAAATGGGAAACCCAAGCCTTGTAATTGAAAGTTTATTGCTTTCACTCCATGCCTAGAGTGCTTAGCAGTTACCCCCGTCTCCAGTTCAGAACTTTATGGATGGACTGTGATGGAATATCCAATGATTCTAAATCAGTAGGGACTTGATTGATTACTAAAACAACTCCCCAGAGGTATAGTGTAGATTAGAAACTGAAATTGAGGTCTTGAGTACCTAGGTATCAGCCAGTTCTTACCAAAGAATTGCACTATTCTATTGAAATTGCTCATGAGTCTACTAGATCTACTTATTCTAGTATCTTGTAGGATCTACTAATTGTCTAGAAATCCCCTCAAATCCCATGTTAATCATAGCAAATATCTATAAACATAAAGCCATTAGAAAACTTTCATTCCCCTGTCTTTTAAGACCCCTGTTGAAAGTGAGGTTAACTTAGGTGTTGAAGTACTTTCTGTAAATTTTTCAAAATACTTTCTCTAACATATCTTAATTGCATATTTCCTATTTTCCTAGATTTCTAAAATAATTTCATTTTCTATACTTAGTGTATAAAAACTGGACAGTTCCTGCTCTTTATATTCAGAATTGTTTTAATTGTTATACACAGTCTTTCTCAGAGGCTGAAGAAACGATACAGAACTTATATATTTTTCTCTGCAATAATTTCTTAAATTTGAGCAAACCAAAATTCTAAACTCTTAAAACTTGCTAATTCTTAGAGAAGAACTTTATGCAAAGGAGACTATAGGCCTTTCTGGCAGTTTAATAAATTTTGAAATATCATATGAGTAATGTTGGACATAAAATTTTAACACAAACTTTAAGACTTAAGTTTAAAAAGCACTCTAAGAACACAGAGAAACTTGGTAACAACTCTGTGAAGGCAAAGATAATATTTATATTATAAAATTAGTTAAAGTGGGAATGAAATCACATGTGTTTATTGGAATATTATGCATCTATTCTACAGTACAATCCGAATTATGTATTGGCATGTAACAGTGGGCTTGTACTGTAAAATTTGTGGGATTTTTGGTTTACATACCTCTTCAGTAGTACTGCTGCTGCTGCTAAGTCGCTTCAGTCGTGTCCGACTCTGTGTGACCCCAGAGACAGCAACCCACCAGGCTCCCCCGTCCCTGGGATTCTCCAGGTAAGAACACTGGAGTGGGTTGCCATTTCCTTCTCCAATGCGTGAAAGTGAAGTCGCTCAGTTGTGTCCAACTCTTAGCGACCCCATGGACTACAGTCTACCAGGCTCCTTCGTCCATGAGATTTTCCAGGCAAGAGTACTGGAGTGGGTTGCCATTGCCTTCTCCCTTCAGTAGTACTAGTAAGATAAAATTTCTTAAATATTTTTCATCTGAATTAAATACCTAGATTTTTAAATAAAATAGTAAGTACTGTAATGAACTGGAGAGGGGAAGGAAATGAATCTTCTTTAGTTTAATTAATCACTATGAAAACAATTAGGAATATTCACAAACAAAAAAGCAATGATTTATTGTACACATGGATTTTATAGATGACATTGCCAAAACCATTTTCTATTGGTATTGTCTTTGTTTTCTTGAATAAGAGAAAAGATTGAAAGAGAATAAAGGGAAGAATCTGTGAGAGCCTAGGCAAATTACTACTTTGGACTTCAAATTTCTGATTTATAGTGAAACTAGATAATCTCTAAAGTATTTTTTGGGTCTTAATGTTATCATTTAGGACAGAAGGCGAGAGGTTATTTAATAGAATTCAAATACAGAATAAGGAAAACAGAAATAAAACATGAAAGAAGACTAGAGAGAAAAGATTCTTACTGAATGTGATTACAAAGGAAATTTATGTATCTGTAGTATACCTAACATTTTTACTAGAGTTATTCCTGCTGTCTTTTCCCAATTACAAATGTACTTTTCTCCACAATGATAGCTTGACTAAACTAAGCTCTTATACATTAAATAATATAGCTACAGTATGTATGTACAGTATGTAACTTACTGACAGGAAGGATACCAAGTTAGTTACATAAAACAGGAATTTCCCTTCAGCTGTCTGAATTTTTTTTGACCTGACCTTACTGCTGTTTATCTTTTGTCTGCCATGATATGTGATCTGACTTCTGAAATACAGTCTCCTTATTTTTGTGGGTGACTAGTTCTGGTTGGTACCTTTACCTAAGAGACCTACTTTTCCACTTACACACCCATTTGCTTTGGGCTATTCATTGTTCATTATTTGCTTTAAGTATAAGTCAGTCACAAGTCAGATTTAACTTATGTTTCTATTATTCTTGCTTGTTCTGTATGTCTCAAATTGTGGTTTAGAACTCTGTTATTCAACTGATCTTTGGGACACAAACCTTAGTAGGGAGTGTTACTCGAGTCTGCCAAATGACTTTAGCTTGGAGAATGTCATCTCATAACTCTTTAATAGTAAGCAACAATTTTTAAAACTCTTTGCTTGGTCTCAGATCATTTATTCTTTTTATCTACTCAAACATTTGCCTAGGATTTATGCTAATTTTAGAGAATAATAAGATAAGGGCCCTGCTGTCAGGGAGCTTACATTCTGGTGAGAGAGTGAAAGGCACAAAGGCGATTAGTATTGGAAGGCCTGTGAGAGAATGATGTACCAACACGGGAATAGTAGTTACATATGAGGGGCTGAAGGAGTAATAGTCTGGGGTTGTGAGGACAGTTCAGTGTTAAAGATGTAACAGTGTAATATTCACTACATTAACACATTAAATGAGAAGAATCACATGGGAGTAGATGTTTGAGAAATTCACCAATTAAGATATTAAATAGGATTAGGAGGGAACTTAACTTGAAGGAGGAGGTTGATCAGAAAATTACAGTGAACATTATGTATTTATGGCAAAACATTAAAAGCAGTCTCATGAAATTTGAGAACAAAATAAGGATAGTTCTTATCTCCATTATTATTTGTTAATACAGTAAGTAAAAAAACAGAAACGAGATGTACGTTTGGAAAGGAGATAAATTGTCATTTGCTTCATTTTTTCACCTAGAAAATCCAAGAAAATGAACTGAATAAACTAAATTTTAAAAGGTGGTTAAGCAGAAGTGTAATATACACAGACTACAGTTTTCCTATTACACACTAGCAGTAACCAAGAAGACGGTGTGATAGAAAACAAATCCATTTCACAAACAAAATCCCAAGGAAAAAAATAAAGCTTACTTAAATGTAAATACAATTGTGCATAAATTTTAAAATTTTACTAATGTGAATGTTTCAAATTAGTTTTATCAAATTAGTTTATTAATAAAATCCTCATAAATCTCAACAAGCGTTTTCATAGAATCTTAATAAATATCCTAAAACTCACAGAAAAGAGCAGCAAGTGTGACCAAGCAGGACGATTTACGAAACAAAAGCAAAGGAGAAGGACTTGCTCTAATAGAAGCAAGATCGCAGTAAAGCCATAGCGATATTTAAAGGGTTTTAATGACCCAGGAATAGACAGATGGGTTAAAGAAACAGAATAGATGCCAAAAGTATAGCCACACTTACATGCACACTTATATGGAAATCTGGTATAATCATAGAGATCAGTGGAAAACAATAAACTCTTTAGTAATTAGTGTTGGGATAATTGATTATGGAAAAACTATAAATTACATTCTAGAGAACCTGTAAAAGCACCAGCAAACAGGATTTCTAAAGATAAGAGAAATAAACAAAAATTGACTGTATTTACTTATCAGTAGTAATCTACTAGCAAATATATTTTAAAAAATTACATTCACACTAACAGCAAAAACTGGAAGGAATTTGAATATAGCTAATAAAAGCCCTTCCTAGAGAAAATTAAAAAGTGGTTTTGTAGTAAAAATTTTTAGTAAAAATTAAAAGTGGATCATATCAATGGATATGATCCCCAAGCACAGCAACAAAAGCAAAAATAGGTAATTAGGACTACATTAAGCTAAGAAATTTATGCGCAATTAAAGAAACAGTCAACAAAATGAAAAGGCAATCTATGATAGTTATAAAAGAAATTATATATTAATAGATTATGATCACTGATAATTATGGGGAATCATAAGTGTATACTGATGTAAACAAATACATAAATTGAAGATAGATGTAAATCAGATTATTGACATAGTTTCAAAGTATGTCTTCACAAAATAATTTCAAAAGGAAAATAGTGACTGTCATGGAGAAAACTGGCAGATACCAATTTAATTAAGTGATAAAAGTGAATATTATCAGTAATGGGATAAAGTGAAATCATGTACCTCCTCTTAGCATGCACTGAGAAGATCAGAGCATCTCTTCTATATTTCCCCTGTCAAAGATAGGTAACCTGAACTTAATTATGAGCAGTATACAGTTTAATCAGAGAAACCCAATTGAAGGACATTCTATACAAAATTGGCCTATAACTGGACTATAACCTTTTAAAGAACATAGGTCATGAATTTCAAGGAAAGATAGAAACTGTTCCAACTGAAAGAGACTAAAGATTGTAATTCAGAATACTGAATGCAAAGTGTGGTTTTGAGCTAGATCCTTTTCCTATAAATCCATTGATTAATTGGAGCAAACTTGAATGGATTCTAAAGATTGGATGATAGTAATTATATGACTGTTAATTTCCCAATTTTGATAGTTACATGTGTTTGTACAAGGTAAATACTAAAATATGTGTGGACTCTTGGGTATCAGGTCAGCAGTTTATTCTCAAGTGGTTTAGGAAAAAAACTGTGCTGTCCATGGCAACTTTTTTGTTAATCTGTTGCCCCTTAGCTCCTTTAGTCTCCTTTGTTAATTTCAGGTGTTTTTTTTTTTTTTTTCCCCCTGTGTTTTTTGAGATTTTTTTTTCCTGTATCTTCAAATTCACTGATCTTTTGTAATAGTTTCTTATCTTCTATTACACACATGCAATAAATTTTTCATTTCAGATATTATATTTTTTAGCCTTATAAGTTCCATTTGGGTTTTTAAAAAGTTAAATTTTTTTTTCACATAATGTTTATTTTTTAAAAGTTCTTTAGTATATTCATAGTAGCTCTTTTGAAATCCTTGTTTGCTGTTTCCTTGGTCTCTTAATTTCTGGGTCTGTTTCTATTAACTATTTCCATTTTCTTTCCTGTTCACAAATCACATTATTTATTTATTTGTTTTGCTTCCTTGCATGTCTAGTAATTTTTTACTTTATGTTGGACATTGTGATTATTACATGGTGGTGTCTAGATCTTGTTCTTTAAACAGTGATGAAGTTTGTTTTGGCAGATTTTCAAGTTACTTGCAATCAATTTGATCCTTTCTTATCTTTCTTTTTTTTCTTGCCACACCACATGGCATGCAGGATCTGAGTTCTCTAACCAGGGTTCAGTCCTTTGTTCCTTGTAGTGGAAGTGCAGATTCCTAACCACTGGACTGCCAGAGAATTCCCAGCTTGAGCCTTTCAATGCTTGTTTGCAAAGCTTTCTAAGGATCTTCTGGAATAGTTTTTACTCAACTGCTAGTTTAGTTGCAAGAGATGATTCTCCTGAGGACTCTACTGATGCTCTAGGTATTTATTCTGACTGGTCAGAACTTAAATTTCTCTTTGCACTCTGTGAGCTTTTGGTGTTATCTAGTTTCCAGCTTTTCTGTACTTGTCCTCTGTTCAGCCTCCTGGAGTTTTAGGGTACATATGTACAACTTAGTATTTGGTCAAAATCTTAAGGGCATATTTTGGGAGCCCTTGGTTTGTATAGCTTCCTTGTCTCTGGTTTTCTTTTCTGAAAATTTCAGTTTAATTCCCTTAAACTGAGCTCAGTAGTTGTGGCACATGGGCTTAGTTGCTCTGCAGCATGTGGGATCTTCCCATACCAGGGATCAAACCCATGTCTCCTGCTTTGACAGGTGAATTCTTTACCACTGAGCCACTGGGGAAGCCCCTTATTTCTTCATATAAATGAACCAAAATAACACAAACAGTAGATGGAATGCAGAAGCGAAGATGAACATCAGCCCTCCCCTTTTTTTAACATTAAGCTAGATATTAAAGAGATTTGTAAAAATAGTAAAACAGTGCCAGTCTTGTCAATAAATTTTTTTTGGTTTGGTGTTTATAAGCATATAATCAGTTTATTATTTTTTTAATGAGTCAATAAGTAAACAAATGTGAAATTTTATTTTCTGATATGGTAAATATTGATAAATGTAACCCACAAAAGAATTGCTGAAATAAAGCACCGTAGAATGCTGTCTAGGGAAGGAACTGAAGGCATCAGGAGTACAACAGACTGTGTTAAAAAGGGAGGGATTAAGGAGTGAGAAGTGTCCGTTCAGTTCCTGTTCTCTGTCGGGTAAGCGTCAGCCTTCTCTGCATTCTCGTGTGGAGGTGCCTGCACTTCGTCTGTAATCATGGGTTAGTACTCTGTCCCAGCAGCTTGTTAGATTCCTGCTTTATGATAATACCCACTCAGCCCTTGCATAAGGACATTTCACCTGGCAATGTCTTTTTCTAGCTTGACCTCCTTGTCCTAATGAGGAACTAGATCTTCGCTAATGTTCTGGCATTAACTTATACCCTTCCATTCTAATGCCACCCCTTTTACTTAAATTTCCTATTCTTAAAAAAAAGAACAACTGTAATTAAAAATTTTTATTTTCTTCACCTTTATTGACATATAGTTGACAAAATTGTAATTATTTAAAGTGTACATAGCGGTGGCTTTATGTATGTGTACATGTGAATGGATTCCCACCATCTAATTAATTAATACATCCCTCACCTCACATTTTTAACTGTGTGTCAGAACATTTAAGTTCCACACTCTTAGCAAATTTCAATTATTTAATATAGGGGTTACCATGTTTTTCATTACATCTTCAGGCCTTATTCATCTTATAGCTGAAATTTTATACCCTTTTACCAGCCTCTCCCTTTTTACACCCAGTTCTCCCGTCCCCAGATGCTGGCAAGTGTTTTTCTACTACTTCTATGAATTTGACATTCTTTTAAAAATTATTTATTTTAATTGGAGGATAATTACTTTACAGTATTGTGAAGGTTTTTGCCACACATCGACATGGGTCGGCCCACGGGTGTACACGTGTCCCCCATTCCGAACCCTGATCGAACCTCCCTCCCCACCCTGTCCCTGCAGGTTGTCCCAGAGCACTGGCTTGGGCGCCCTGCTTCATGCATCAAACTTGGCACTGGTCATCTATTTTACATATGGTAATATACACATTCCAGTGTTATTCTCTCAAATCATCCCGCCCTCGCCTTCTCCCACAGAGTCCAAAAGTCTGTTCTTTACATCTGTGTCTCTTTTGCTGCCCAGCATGTAGGATCATTGTTACTGTCTTTCTAAATTCTATATATATGTCAATTTGTGTTTCTCTTTCTGACTTACTTCACTCTGTATGAGTTTGACTTTTTTTTTATATTTAACATATAAAGAAGAATATACAGTATTTTTCTGTCTCTTTCTAGGTTATTTCACTTAGCATGGCCCTCTCAGGTTTCATCCATATTTTCACAAATGGCAGGATTTCCTTCTTTCTCATGTCTGAATAATATGCTATCTGTGTGCATGCTAAGTCACCTCAGTCTTGTCTGACTCTTTTCGACCACATGGACCGTAGCCCGCCAGGCTCCTCTGTCCATGGGATTCTCCTCGCAAGAATACTGGAGTGGGATGCCGTGTTCTCCTCCAGGGGATCTTCCTGACCCATGGATTGAACCTGTGTCTCTTAAGTCTCCCGCATTGGCAGGGAGGCTCTTTACCACTAGTACCACCTGGGAAGTCCCTCTATATGTGTATGTACCTGTGTGTGTCTGTGTGTGTGTATTTCATATGTTTTTAATCCACTTATCTGTTGTAGGACGTTTGGGTTGTTTCTGTATCTTGGCTATTGTAAATAATGCTGCAGTGAATATGGGAGCACCATTATCTCTTTGAGATCTTGTTTTTATTCCTTTGGTTTTTATACCCAGAAATGGAATTGCTGGATCATATGGTTTATTTAAGTTTTTGAGGAACTTTCATAGTGGTTGCACCAATGTATTTGCAACAGCAGTGCACAAGGGGTCATTTTCTCCGCATCCTCACCTACCCTTATCGCTTGTCTTTTAATGGCTGTGATTCCAACAGGTATGAGGTAATACTTCTTTGTAGTTCTGATTTGCATTTTCCTGATTCTTGTGATGTTGAGCACCTTTTCATATACCCCTTGACCATCTGTATGGTGTTTTTTTTTTTTTTTTTGAAAAATGCCTATTCAGTTCCTCTACCTATTTTAAAATCATTTTCACTAGTGAGGTGTATGAGTACTTTGTATATTTTGAACATTAACCCTGTTAAATAAATGATTTGTACATATTTTCTCCCATTCAGTTATTTACCTTATCATTTTTTTACTGTATCCTTTGCTCTCCAGAAGCTTTTTAGTATGATGTAGTCACGCCTGTTTATTTTTGCTTTTATTGCCTTTGCTTTCGGTGTCATTGAATTTCTTTCTTAACCATGTCCTACCTTTTATTCTTCTTCAGCTTATTATGCTACTTCACAATCTTTCAGTCCTTCGCTTTTATTAAATCTACAAAGTTTATCCAAGATGAAAGTGATATCTTGTGTCCTCACTTCACTCTTTAATTTCTCTGGGACATTGCCCACTCAAGTATAGTCCTCGTTTTTCAGTGAGAAGATACAACATTTATTATTAGTCCAAATTTACATTATTGATTTAAATAGATTTATATTGGGTGGTAGAAGTATATATATTCAAAGGAAATAAAATGTTATTCATTTCAGGAAAGATGAAGAGACAAAATGAGAATGAAGTGCAACATCTGACTTATATTTTACCACTGTCTGTGAAATATCAGATGCATTTATATTAATTAAAACCACAAAATACATGTCAAAATAATGTGTCCTTTTGGATCATCTGTCAATGAAGATGAATACACAGTTTGTTTATAGAAAAAAATGTATTATATGATTATTTTTTGTTGTCTATAAATTGATAGGTATATTTCAATATAATTTTTAAAGTTTTTTTTTTTTTCTTACAGTAATCCTAAATCAGAGAGTCAGAGAGTAAATAAAAAAGTCAACAATGATGCTTCACTTAGAATTCATAATCTGTCCATTTTGGTGAGACAGATAAAATTTTATTACCAGGTAAGTAGTTCTTTTTTTAATCTAATATTTTAGTAACTGCTTGCATATTCACATTTTTGTGTTGTTTAGTATTAGTCACCTAATATATACTAAAGGCTTATTATATGCCAGGTATTGGTCCATTTGTTGGAGGTAGAGTAGTCATAACACAGTTTGTTTCTTATGCAGTGTTAAAGATACAAACATGTACTTCATAATTATCAAATTTACAAATAATTATTGTTTTATGATTTTTTAAATTTCCTAATAATTTGTATAATGAAACACTTCAGCTGCAAATGAGTTTAGCATTGTTTTATAATTCTGGAAAAATTATACCATTTATAATTGTTTCTACATGTTTTTCTGTCTATACTGGTTTAAAATTTTTCACCCTGCTTCGGTTTTTTTGGGAAACTGCTCTTGAAATTGTACCTTTTATTCTTTTCGTAGCAAAAGCCAAAAGTAATCAGTAGCTTACTCTTTTTATGCAATAGTATTATGACCGTAGTTCAGTTCAGTTCAGTTGCTCAGTTGTGTCCGATTCTTTGCGACTCCCTGAAGTGCAGCACGGCAGGCCTCCCTGTCCATCACCAACTCCCCAAGTCCACCCAGACCCATGTCCATTGAGTCGGTAATGAAATCCAACCATCTCATCCTCTGTCGTCCCCTTCTCTTCCTGCCCTCAATCTTTCCCAACATCAGGGTCTTTTCAAATGACTCAGCTCTTCACATCAGGTGGCCAAAGTATTGGAGTTTTAGCGTCAACATCAGTCCTTCCAGTGAATATTCAGAACTGATTTCCTTTAGGATGGACTGGTTGGATCTCCTTGCAGTCCAAGGGACTCTCAAGAGTCTTCTCCAACAGCACAGTTCAAAAGCATCAACAGAGATCATTCTGTCGTTTTTGAGATTGCATCCAAGTACTGCGTTTCAGACTCTTTTGATGACTGTAATGGCTACCCCATTTCTTCTAAGGGATTCCTGCCCACAGTAGTAGATATGATGGTCATCTGAGTTAAAGTCACCCATTCCAGTCCATCTTAGTTCACTGATTCCTAGAATGTCGGTGTTCCCTCTTGCCATCTCCTATTTGACCACTTCCAATTTGCCTTATTTCAGCCATTCCCTGTTACAGTTTTTAAGCTCTTCTTGTCTTGTATTTTAGTTCTCTTTTTAAACCCCATTAATTAAATATTGAGCATACTGTTAAATAAATCAAATCAGTGTTCTTTTAGATCAAGTCCTGTATTTTCCTTTTTTTCCTCTACATGGTTTTCTGTTGTATCGCAGATCTGCCTTTGATACTACTTTCTTACTGAAGTACATCCTTTAGTTGTTTTGTGCGGAAAAGGCTTGTTGATAGTAATGTTTATCAGTGTTTGTCTGAAAATGCCTTTATTTCATCCTTGTTCTTAAAAGATAGTTTTGTTGGGTATGTAGTTATAGGTTAATAATTACTTTTCTCTCAGTGTTTTGCAGGTTTTTACCTTCTCTCTCTAAAAGAACAAAAAGTATTCTAGAACTACATATTCAACAAAATCATAAAAAACGAGATTAAAAATGAGAACAAGGAAACTAAAAATTACAATTAATTTGACATTTATTAAAGTCCATTTAGCTGTTACATACTTGACTATAGCATATTTTATCTTGAGATACCTTGCATTTAACTTGAAAATTCACTTATTAAATACTCCCGAGGAAGCAACGCTTCTGTGTCAGGTCAACATGGCGGGCCGGCCAGCTGGTAAGTGAGGGGCGGCCTGCCTGGCGGGCATCGCCGCGCTGAAACGTTTATACTCTCAGCAACTTGCTCCTCTCCCTGTGCTCGGTCTAAGAGGCCAGGTTTATGGTGGGAGGGAAGGAGGCGGCTCCAGCCAACCTCAGAGACGTCTTGGGCCCACCCCCTTTCAGGGTCCAGGGCCGGCTGTTGGTGAAGGTGCCCGCGGTGGCCCCCACAGCCCTGACGGTCCGGATGCTCGAGCTCTGAGCCCTTCTCATCTCGACCTTAGAAGAAGTTCAAGGGCACCATGAGATAATTAGTGGCTCTCAACCCAAGTGAACCGAGCGTTTAATGAGAGCCAAGTGCTGTCGTGTGCGTTAGTTAGGTCCGTTCTCTCAGCGCGAGGAGGACAGTGTCAGTTTTCCTTGTAGGCTAGTAAGATAACTGAGGCCAAGTGGCCGGAGGAAACAGGATTGGAAGCCTCGCTGCACCTCTCTCGCGCTTCTCAAACAGGGAATTAGAGGCAGCTGAGTGAGTGAGTTACGGCGAAGCTTCAGTTTAATAACCTTGGCTTATCTGGAACATCCACTTGGTCTTTGGATTTGGAGACATTTGCATCTGTTTTGGGAATTGGAACAGATGTGTTTATTATGGAATAGGACGCAGATATTACTGTAATATTTAAATAACGTGAAAAAATACAGTCCCCTCCCCACTCCTTCCCCCCCCCCCCGCCCCCCGCCCTTTTTGTCAGTCCCTAACCCGCCTGCCAGTGCAGGAGACGCGGGTTGGAACCCCGGGTGGGGAAGATCCTGTGGAGTAGGAAATAGCAACCCGCTCCAGTATTGCCTGAAAAATTCCATAGACAGTGGAGCCTGGTGGGCTACAGTCCGTGAGGTCGCAAAGAGTCGCAGGCGACTGAACACACACACACACCCCACCACCCTCTAGTTTTTTCAGTCGCAGGCGACGGAACCCACACCCCCGCCCCCAGGTTTTTTTAAAAATGTTGGTCCCTATTTCTTTACCCCCAGCAGTTGTGAAGCTATTAGGAAACACCGGATTGCCAACCTAAATGACATTGAGCTTTTGGGGAGTGGTGGAGATATTTAAAAATTCATTTTTTACTTAACTAGACAACTACTGAAGACATTGTGCTTCAGTGCTGTGTTTGGAAACTACATAGACCTGGTCTCAGCTCCATCACTGGCTGCCTCTGATCTTGGATGGGATAATTTATGTAATTCCTATTGCTCTTTAGCAAGGACGGGCCGGTTATAAGTAACTCGCGCATGGGCGTAAAACAAATAAAATAGTGCCTGGCACACGGTAAGTGTTCAGTGAATGTCAATCATTATTACCATCACTGATAAATTATGTTTACAAGTAATTGTCTACTACAAGTGCGTCTGAAGATTGTTGATGCTTTGTTAATTGTTACTTTAGAAGCAACTTTATACATCTGGTGCTTAATTTCCAAAGAGAGTTACCAAAGCTGTGATGTCTAAGAGGTTGAATCAAAGGAGAGTTTGTTTTCCTTCCTTGGTTAGGGGCTATCCCTACGACAAAATTTTAAAAGAAAATTTAAACTTTCCGTACCTCCCCTCCAGTACCACATCTCTCCTGTAAACATCAGGCACTGTCATGCTGCCTTTAGCTCCTACTGGGTAACCCATCAAGCTCAGTTCTGTTCCAAAAAGAGTTTTAACATTACCTGTTTCTCCTCATACACTTTCAAATATTCATTCTCTCCATGGAAAGTTAGCTGCTGGGGAAGAGGGAAATGGGCTTCTTTTACTAGTCCATATGGGATCAAAACCCTCCCAGAAATACATATATTTTTAGAGAGAGTAGCCAAGTGAAATAAAAGTAATGTAGAATAAAAGTTTTGGAAGATGGGGGTCATTTAGATCTGCTAGTGTATCCTGAAATCTCATCTTTACATACAACTCCAAGTCCCTTGAAAAGTTTAGAGTTATTTCCTGTAATCTGTTTCTGAAATTGCAAATGATGGAGAAGTTCCCAGTTTCTTTTCCCCCACTCCTTTAATTCTAACGGCAGCAAGGGGAGATAAAGGAATGGGATGCAAAAAAAAAAAAAATACTCCCAAACTTAGTATCATCTGTTGGAGCAAGTGATTGTAGCAGTTTTTGACACTTATTTAAAATATTATTAACAATATTTACATAATATTTTTAACTGTATTCTTTATTGTGTTCAGCATATGCTAAATGTTTACCTTTCTTTAAATGTGTGCATATTTTTGGTGTTAGTTTTTTTAAGAACTAGTGAATATAATACTGAAGAAAATTTTTTATAACTTTCTAATACATATCTGTCACAAATTAGAGATAAAAAATCAATTCTAACTAGCCTCTGGGATCATGCTATTCTCTCGCTATAAGAAAACACTTGTAGATCTAGAATCGCACAGTTTTTTAAAAGCAATACAAGTTAGGTTTTCATGGTTATTTGCTTGTTTGTTGTAGTGTTAAAGAATGATTCAGAAAGAAATAACAAAAAATTATTCCGTAGCAGCTAGTATGTCTGAATGTGTAGGAAAGCCCAATAGTTAAGCACTTATTAATATTTAATATCACAGAGATTCAGTGTTACCACATTGCAGTGATCGATCTCTAGTCTCTTTCTTCCCAGACCCTTTGCAGTGTGTCACTGGTGGTGGTTATAATGATAGACATGGTGTGTTCCTTCATTTGCTCAAAGAACAGAAGATGCATCCTGGGCATATAAATAAAAAGAGTTGTTGGGAAGCATTCAGTTCTTTCTGAATCATTCTCTGCCATAGAAGTTTGTATATATTCTTGTCACAAAAGGTTTGACAGAAGTCAAAGGGAGTGAAACGTCTGTTTTTGATAGGAGATAAATAGTGATTCACTTAGGAAGAATCATTCACTTTTATGAAAATGATTGTAAGATAGGATTTTTAATGAACTAACTAGCTTTCTTAATTTTACTATCGGTTGATTTTTTTAGTTCTCTTAGAAGTAGTAAAAAACCAAACAACAAAAAGCACACATACTTGAATTTTTATTGAAGAAGCTTGTTTAATTATCTAATACCTAACATTCAGTTCAACTTGGACATTTTTGTTTTATGGACATCTTACACTTTTAGTTATTTAAGCCATTAACTTATCATTACAAAAGATTTAAGACTTTGGTTACCTTTTTTTCACATTTTGTAAGCTTTTTAATTGCAGTATACCAGTGTAGGTATCAGAGAAGGCAATGGGAACCCACTCCAGTGCTCTTGCCAGGAAAATCCCATGGATGGAGGAGCCTGGTGGGCTGCATTCCGTGGGGTCGCTAAGAGTCAGACACAACTGGGCAACTTCACTTTCACTTTTCACTTTCATGCATTGGAGAAGGAAATGGCAACCCACTCCAGTGTTCTTGCCTGGAGAATCCCAGGGACGGGGGAGCCTGGTGGGCTGCCGTCTATGGGGTCGCACAGAGTCGGACACGACTGAAGGGACTTAGCAGCAGCAGCAGTGTAGGTATAGCATGCCTAAGAGACGTGCAGATAGTAAGTCATAGCTTGTTGAGTAATTACCCTGTCAGCTTACCCAGACAGCAACCTTTGTGTATCTTTTTATAGGAGACTTTGCAGCAGTTGATCATGATGTCATTGCCAAATGTCTTAATCATTGGCAAAAATCCCTTTTCTGGTAAGTATTAAAATTAGCATACTTTGATAATAAAGATAATATCATCTTTGTGTAATATTGTAATGCTTACTAAGATCTTGCTTATTTCCATTAACACACTACGTTTTTCGTCAGTCTGTAGGGAAAGTTGGAGGTGATAATCCATTCTATATAGAGAAAATGAACAGAATATTTGTAAGTTGTAGTGGAATCAGACAAACATCACTAAGTCCAGTGTTTTTCTGACTCTACCAAATTGATACTTTTCTGTGATGATTTTTAGTGCCTTAAAGATAAGTATGGAAATTAAGTACAGTAGTTAAAAGCTTAGAAAAATGTAAGCTTTGAAAATAAGTGATTTTGAAATGACTTCTAGGATTCTGTTGACTCTGTTAGGGTGTTTGCTTTGGGCTTCCCAGGTGGCGTTGGTGGTAAAGAACATGCCTGTCAATGCTGGAGATGTAAGAGATGAGGGTTTGATCACTGGGTGGGAAAGATGCCCTGGAGAATGAAAGGTAGCACACTCTAATATTCTTGTCTGGAGAATCCCATGGACAGAGGAGCCTGGTGGACTACAGTCCATAGAATTGCAAAGTCGAATGGGACTTACTAGCACATGTGCACCATTGCCAGAGTTGTTTGAATCTAAGGTTTTACTGATTGATTCCCAAGTGGTGCTAGTAGTAAAGAATCCACCTGCCGAAGCAAGAGAACAATTCTGTCCCTGGGTCGGGAAGGTCCCCTGGAAGAGGAAATGGTAACCCACTCCAGTACTTGCCTGGAAAATCCCATGGAGAGAGGAGCCTGGCAAGCTATAGTCCACGGGGCCACAAAGAGTTGGACATGACTGAGCATGCACATACATTTTTTAGTTTAATTAAACTACTTTTGAGTGGAAAGAAGATGAGAAATAGTTTCTTAGATCATTTAAATTATTTTCTTCAAAGTTTCTGCCCTTTACCAGATTTTAATTGTGATATGTTCAGGGTTTTAAGTTTTGAACAATTGGGAAAATTAACAGCTACCTAACAGTTTCAACAAAGGACTTAATTCTTACAAGCTACATGTAACCCAGATCAAGTATATCTTCTCCAGTTCCCACCTTCAGTCAAAACAAAGATGAAACCAAAATAAAAACTAAATCCAAGCAGCTGGTTTTGTTGAGGAAACTCCCAATTACATGGGGGTGAATTAGGAGGTTAGGTGCTCTTTCGAGACATTCTGGAATGTTTGAATATACAAATAAAAAATGAAAAAGTGTTGTGTATAGAATGGAGTTGTTTTCAATTCCACATATATTTAGGATTTACTTACCAAGTTAGAGGGACCAGGAATATAAAGAAAATGGTTTATGTTCTGAAGGATCTTGTGTTTTGGTGGGTGATAAACAGATTACTGGGTCATGTAATAATTAATGCAAAATAGATGTAAAAATGTTAAGGCTTATAAAATGTGGAGCTATTGATTAAAGTTGGCAAATTAGGGCTGGAGACCACTGGTATTTGGGTCAAGGAAGACTACACAGAGATGTAAGAGCTGTGCATCTTATTGTGATTAGATTAGTAAGTAGTTCATTAGAGGAAAGAGGGGTAGCAAAGAAGGACAGACAGAGCGGGTAACAGAAGTTTTGGCAGTGGCATGTGTATGTATGCATATTTGGGGAAGGGTGATCAGTCTAGCTAGGAAGGTTTCATGGAGAGTAGGAGGAATTATTTGAAAAGAAAATTTGGACTAATTTGTAGACAGATTGGCTTGATGGTGAAATTCTGGAGTGACTCAGTGTTTTAAGAACATTTGGATTGAATACTGTTGGACAGTGAATATACTTTCCAGCTCTGTTACAGACCATTAATTTTATCCTGCTTGTTATATACCTTTATTTTACTAGCCTCACTGTAACTGACATTTAAGGTTTTGATTCTTATGACTCTACATAGTGGAAAGCCATTTGAATTTTATAGGTAGGTGAATCATATAAGGTATGTGTTTTAGAAAAAAAACACCAATAGGCCTAAAAGAAGCCGGACTTATTCGGGACCATTTTGGCTGACTCTGGCATGTCTCTATAGCAGCAGTTCTTAATTTGGTATCCTGTTGTAATATAATGATTTATGGAGAAGTGGTGGATTTATAGTTAGCATCCTTTATCACATAGAGCTTTGAAAGCTATTTTATCTGTACTGCAGCCTTTCAAAATGGAGATCCTTGCACATTTCTTCTGCTGTTACCACATTGTGCACATAAAGAGCTGCTCTTTTGAATTCACTGTACTTAGAAACTTAATTCCTTGGTCAAGTTGTGAATACCATCTCTAAAGTTAATTCTACCACTATCACAGTTGAACTAAAGTTCAAGGTTGTACCTAGTAATTCTTTTTATTTCAGAACAAGGCACAGAAGAAGTTAAAAAGTTGCTTTTGCTTTTACTGGGTTGTGCAGTTCAGGTAAGTTAAAATACTTCATATTTTTATTTTAATAAAATTTTGTAAATTTTTGAGGCTCTAGTTTCTGAAGGACTTAAAGGATGGGCCTTTGCTGTTCAGAGTCCATGTTAGTAATTTTAACATAGCTGTATAACCTAAGGAGATTCTGAAGAAAAACACTTTTTGTTATTTTGTTTCAGATATTATTTATGTTATCAGATAGTCATATCTGATAGCATAAATTATGTTTATGTTAATTTAATTCTTTTTAATTTAATTAAAATTAATTCTTTTTTAAAAAAATACTGAGGCTTTTATAGACCCCAGGCTTTTCAAGTTCCCTAGAGGTACCCTGAAAACCTCTCCCAAAACATCCGTATGACTTATGCATGTATGTGTATGTGTTTTTGAAGGGAAGAGGAGTGATGATAAAAAGGCAGAACTTATGAAGTCTCAATCATCTGCTGGCTTAGAAGTCAGTTACTATAATAGAATTAGAAATCTCTTCAGTGCCCATAGCACTTTAAGAACTGTATATAAAGATAAAAGAGCTTAATTTTAAGTGGAAAAAGTTTGCTAATGCTTATTTAGTCTTCATGCGAGTCTTTATAATTGGAAGTAAAACTATTTGTAGTTCTGTTTTTAACACCAGACTCTCTTTATGCTCTAGAGCTGGACTGTCAATAGAAGAGCCACTAGCCACATGTTGCTGTTTAAGCTTAAATTAATTACAATTAAATAAAATTACAATCTCAATTGCTCATTTGCACTAATTACATTTCAATACTCAGCCATAGGTAACTTCTGAGTACTGTGTAGGAAAACACTGATATTCTGATTTTTCAATTTCAAAATTTGTGTCTTCTCATTCTTTTCCATCTTGGTACTCTCTCTTTTCTAGCCTTCAAGAACCTATCAACTTCATTCTGTGTTCTTTAAGAAAGTCTAGCCTGTTTATTCTTTAAGAAAGTCTAGTCTTCTTAAAACTTCTAAAGTTTGAATAGAGGTGAGATTTAGTACAAATTGTAGGTATTTTAAGGGTAATGGAAGAATTCTCATTGATTTGTGTTGAGATTATGTTAAAGGGTGAGCTTTTAAAGATAGTGTAAATATAAACAGTGGCTCAAGGACTTAGAAAAGGGAACTGTAGTATATGCTTAATTTAAACCAAAGGTATGGCAGTTGAATTATGACTTCGTTGAGTCATAGTTATTAATAACCCTGCCATTTAATTTATGCTCATTGGCTCAAACTATTTATTGGGCAGCACTTTTGGAAGCATAACATTTAAAAATTGGGATTACCATACCTAAAAAGTTATTTTATATATGCTACAAAGGTACCCTCACTATGCCTGTTAATTGTTCTCACTATGCCTGTCAGATATGCCTGTCAGTAGACCAAAAATCTTGTTTTTAAACCTGGTAACTTTTATCACATGTTCCCCAAAACTCTGACTTCCTCGTTAAAACTGAAAACTTTATATTTCTTGTAATTTAATTTTAAATATTTTTGTATTATCCTAATGATTTTGTTTTTATAGGATGAGGAACTTTCTGCACTGATAGAAATGTGCTTAATTAAGTTAAATTGTGTGACAATAGAAATAGAATATTATAATGTAGAGTATAAATCAGAACCTTACTAAGTTTCTTACTGACTGAAGACCCAATTTTTCTTTTTTGAGTTTAGTGCCTTCACTAGGAGTTCAGTAATTGGCCCAAAAGATGCAACTAAGCTAGTCAAGGCAGTGCTGTCTATTTTGTATGCACTTCTCATTTGGTAGCTGTAAAAATACAGTTATACAAACAGTTGGATTGCAGTATGAGAGATGTAGGGCGAAGACAGAGTAAAACAGTAAGATGCATGTTAAGCTCTTATTCAGTACTGACTGGAAAGGAAAAGATACGGTTTGCATTGTAACATTTTTAGTTTATATCAAGTTTTTTTTAATGTACACAATGAAGAATTGCTGCCTTTATTCCACTTGCTACATGTGTACTTGTATATACATTCTTAAATTTTGCCCCTGGTAACTTTGTGTTAGAAACAAATCAAATATTTATTGTATTATCTTATATGTGTTGAACTGGGCCACAAAAAGAGATTTCTTTCATTGAGATTGATAGGATAAAGATGTGAGAATGAATTGTAAGCTTGAAGTAAAAATTGTTTAGAATTTTTTTTCCCAAGAAGAAAGGCTGTGTTGTTTGATGACAGCCAAAGACTGACTGAGCATTTTGGCTATATTCCGAATTCTGCCACTGACTCACTGTGTTTTTTGGCAAGTAACTTATCCTCCCTGAAACAAGTTCTTGATTCTTTACTTCTCTGTTTGTAAAGTTAGCATAATAATATTGTACTGACCTCACATGAATTGTGTAATGATTACCTGCTTTAGAACTTTTCAGCATACAAGTAATATGGATTTTCAGTACCTTACTTTTAAAATAAATATTTCTAAATTGTAATCTTTTTATTAGGTAAGTATATTAGAGGGATCATTTAAATGCAAAACAAAACCCTCATTGTGCTGTTTAAACCCTAATTATAGCCAAGCTTTTTAGCCTAATGAGTTTTTACTTATTTACAACATATTAACAACTATACCCTATAAAGTATGAGTGATTGTTCTGTTCATTTCCCTTAGTGTCAGAAAAAAGAAGAATTTATTGAAAGAATTCAAGGTTTAGATTTTGATACGAAAGCAGCAGTTGCCGCACATATTCAAGAGGTAATAATCTGTATAAAATGTTTGTGTTTTTTGTGAAACTCGTCATACATTATATTTGTATATCTCCCCAAATACTTAAAGTTATAACTTAAGCAAGAATAAATAAAAGTTAAATATAGATGTACTCTGCTTTTAGGCAAATTGTCCTCTTTTCTTTAGACATAGCTTCTTAAGTGAATCATCTATAATGGCACAGTGCTGACTACAGATGTACTGTTGACTTTATCCATAGGGATATAGGCAGAAAGTGCTATCTGAGGAATGTATATTTCTCTGTTAGCATAGCATGCATGATATAGTGAATGGAAATAGCATAAAGTGGATCACTGCCTGTAATTCAAATTAAAGTGAGCTAAGGTAATGTATTATGTCACTCCAGTGATTTTGTTTTAATGAATGGGCACAGCGGAATGTCTATTGAAGATATTGCTTGAATTATAAATACATTAGTGATTTGTAACATCCATGTAAAACCTAAATATAGGGCATAATGTGCACTGTCAAATAATTGAAGTTAATATTTGTTAAGATTCTTTTTTTAAGCTGCTATTTCTGCATCTGTCTAGTCTTGGGCTTTTAATCTTGTGTACTTATTAGTTTTTAGAACTACGGTGTGTTAAATTTTACACGTTGATTGGAGAGAACTAAGGAAATGGAAGGGGGAAGAGTTGTACTTAAATATTCTCTATTTAAATCACTTTGTGTTCCATATGTCATCTTTTCTGTTAGTTAATGTTCATAGAACTCTGCTTTCTTGTCAGTAATATTGTCAACAGTAAGCATATTAGTATGCAATAAGATACAGTTTTGTTGGTAGTTTCCATTTATATATATGTTTCATTAGCTTTGTGATTTGTGTTTTATTTTGAATAAATGTTGAGTGCCACAAGTTGCTGAATTTGCCACCATTCTTGAAAGTGTTATTTTTCTGTTTATTGTGAAAGTTAAAGCAAAATATCAGAATCACAGTGAGAAATGGAAAACAAGAAATAAATATTTCACATATAACTTCTCCATTCTTTTAAAAATCTTTATTAGGAGTCCTTTTCTCCTAAGGTGCTGTGATAGTGTCACCTCAGAATCTGTAAAAACTTTGCTTTTCAAGAGTAAAAGTGCAGTGGGATTAGAAAAAACTTTTGCTTTTGATTTCAGTTACAATTAATTTAGTCTTATCTAAGGAAATGATCAATTGATTCTATTAAAGCAGTTGTCAGAAATAATAGTATTACCTTTCCTTAGGAATGCCTTGAATTAAATCTTATTTTTTCGTTAGAAGATAAAAATAAATTCATTTAAAGATTATATTTAGCGAAAATAATTTTTAGTAGAAGCTTTTTCAGCATTCATTAATTTCAAATGTCTTTAGACATTTACTTTTCATATTTTTATTATATGGGATATATAATATTTAACTTAATGTACTAAAATTTATTTTTAAATATTAGCTATTTATTTATTTTGTTTGCTTTCTAAAGGTAACCCATAATCAGGAAAATGTGTTTGATCTACAATGGATGGAAGTGACTGATATGTCTCAGGAGGAAATAGAACCACTCTTGAAAAATATGGTATTGCATCTAAAAAGGCTTATAGATGAGAGAGATGAACATTCAGAGGTTTGTAAATTTCTTTTAGTATATTATGAAAGTTTCCTTTCCAAAAAACATAAGAGATTTTTGAGAATTGATAGTCTGTTTCTTAGGGACAGTTAACATGGTGCTGTGTGTTTTGTGTAACACAGGAGCCAGAAAGGATGCATAAGACCCCCAAAGTAAGCATATTGCCACTTGATTTTCTTTTCCCCTTCCTTTTATAAATTACTCTGATTTTGTTCTTCTGTGTTTTTTTAAAAACTCATCCCTATAGTTCTGGCAGCAAGTATGAAACCAGAGTTCTGGCAACAGTATAAAACTAAAAATATCATTGATGTAAGTGGAAAAACCATTGCTTTTTCAAGGTTTAAGAATTTGATTAAGGTTAATTTTGTAGTTTCATTGCCACATTTTGAGACTGTAAAAAATGTGTTAATAAAAGGAGAATAACAGGTGTTCTGAATAAAATGTCCCACAAAAGGTCTCAAATTTTTGTAGCAGTATAATGAGGTGTGATTTTTAAAAAAGAATTATTATAAGCTCTTTTAAGAAAGCACTTTGCTTTTAAAAGGAGTAAAATTGCACCAGACTTTTTGGTTGCATTCTTTAAGAGCAGTTTATAATTTTTAGAGAAGTCTAGACATTAGTGCATGTGGTGGTGAGTAATATTTTCTTAATAGCAGACCAAAATACTCTGTCATTCTGGAGATTGTGAAACTTTGATCAGTCGTTCAATTTACATGAGAGAGACAGATTTGAGTTTGTTTATGGAGAAGTTGATTAGTCTTGGGACTAATGAAAGACTATATAGGAGAAATTTCTAGAGATGTTTTTGGAATAAAAAGCTTTCTCATTGCTCTATAAAATATATTCATTTCTGATGGGAATTTTTAGCTTTTCTTATGGCTTTAAAAGAGAAGAACATATAGGAAATAAAGAAATGTTTTTTAAAGCAACAGCTAAATTTTTAAAAAATTTAAGACAGTGAGACCAAAGGAAGAAAAGAATGAGTTTCAAAACATTCCTAGTGTATATGAAACCTACCCTGAGATACTCAGATCACTTCATTTTCAGTCAGTCTTGAACCATATGCTGTATCTACTTTTTTATATTAGTATCTTTTTACTGTTTTAGTAAAAACACTTTCAGTATGTATCCTGGCGGGCAGCAGTACTCACACTGGGAGTTCAAGTGGGTATCCTAGCACTCAAGTCCTCCGTTTGTTGGCCTGGCCAGAATTGGGCAGCCACAGGCTATCCACAGGGGGTGCTCCCCCTTGTCAGAACTGAGAGCCCTTTTCTCTGTTTTTATTGATCTTTTGTCACCATTGTTTCACTTTGATCTAGAAAGTATAATTTGGTCACATTGTTTTTAATTATACTTTTTTTTTCCTTAATGCTATGAAACAAGAATCTCTTCAGTCATCTCCTTTTGAAAGTAAAAGTGGCTCAGTCATGTCAGACTCTGTAATCTTATGGACTGTAGCCTGCCAGGCTCCTCTGTCCATGGAATTCTCCAGACCAGAATACTGGAGTGGGTAGCTATTCCCTTCTCCAAGGGATCTTCCCAACCCAGGGTTTGAACCTGGGTCTCCTGCATTGCAGGCAGATTCTTTACCATCTGAGCCTCCAGGGAAGCCCAAGAATACTGGAGTGGGTAGCATGTTCTCCAGCAGGATCTTCCCAGGCCAGGATCTTCTTTTACTAAACTCCAGCAGGATGTTCTCCTTTTACTAAAAACTAAATATTTATTGTCACTCTTTAGGTCAAGCTTTGTATTGTAAATTTATTGTGTACTTAATTTTAGTACATCTGCACAATAATCTCATTTTATAGATGAAGATTCTAAAGTTCAGAGAAGTTAGGTGACTTGCCCATTCTAACTCCAACACTTGTGATCCTAACCTTTATAATACCTTTGCCTAAATCTCTGCTCTGATACTTTTCCTTAATGATGAATTCTGTAATTATTGTCACCTGAAATTTTTAGCCTTGTTGTATCATATGTTCATTCTTTAACGTATATTGATAAATACCTGCTTTTTTTTTTTTTAATACCTGCTTTTTGTAAGAACTTTTACTAGAGTATGTGAGAGCAACAGACTTTCAAAGAAGAACCAAAGATGGTTACAATCTAATAGGGAAATTATTTTAATAAGTGAGTTAACTGTAATAAAAGTTGGTGACAAGTACCAAAAAAAGAGACATATATCTAAATGTTGTACTGTATTTGTGAGTTAGTTGCTCGGTCGTGTCCGACTGTTTGCGACCCCATGGACTGTATCCCGTCAGGCTTCTCTGTCCATTGAATTCTGCAGGCAAGAATTCTGGAGTGGGTTGCCATTTCCTTCTCTGAAATGCTGTACTATAGGAATTTGAAGAAGAAAGATATTACTTGCAACTGATAGTGGAATACCTAAGACTGGAAGGATTAGAGAAAGCTTTTCAGAAATTAAAAGTATGCCTTAATAACATTTCCTATCAGACTTTTTGAAAATGTTTGGAGTTCTTGAGCTCAAGAAACTACCATTATTAGAGAAAAGGCAAAATGGAAAGTACCTCTGGGTACTCTCTTAATTCTTAATACTAGGTTTCTTTCTTTTTATTTTATTTTTTTTTACTGTTTATTTTAGTTGGAGGCTAATTACTTTACAATATTGTAGTGGTTTTTGCCACACATTGATATGAATCGGCCATGGGTTTACATGTGTTCCCCATCCTGAATCCCCTTCCCACCTCCCTCCCCATGGTTTCTTTCTTTTTAAAAAATATTTTGCATCCATGGATCTTTTGTGCTGTTTGTTTACAACTGGAAATTGTTGATATACTTTAATTTTACCACCTGCTAATTTCAAATGTAATATGTATCTTCAGTACTTTTCTTGAGTTTTCTGTTTTGTGAATAATTCGGTTAAATATTTTTGAGCAGCTTTTTGTGTTCACTACTATGCTGGATAACATCAGGGATACAAAGGAAGTCTAAGGAAGGTTGTATCTGATTTATTTTCAAAAAGCACATTGTAAATGAAAAATAAGGTGGCATGTAATTAAGTTCTAGTTTGTGTATGAAACAGATATTTAGTAATTACTATATGCAGGTACTGATGGTTCACAGGTAAAGAATTTGCCTGCAAATGCTGGAGACATAGGAGACCCAAGTTCAGTCCCTGCGTCAGAAAGATCCCCTGGAGGAGGAAATGGCAACCCACTCCAGTAATCTTGCCTGAAAAATCCCATGAACAGAGGAGCCTAGCGAGCTACAGTCCAAAGAGTCATAAAGAAGCAGACATGACTGAGCACAGGCACACACACATGTATGCAGGTGCTTTTGTTAAAGACAAGAGATGTTACAAGGCAATATTAAAGATAATTGAGACAGTAAGAAAATAGGCAAATAAAAGCTGACTCCGTGAAGTTTGAGCTTGGGCTGCTGTGGAAATTAGTAACGCTAATTTAGTAACGCTGTTCACAGAGACAGTGGAGTTGGGCTGGACATACTAAGTAGATAGACAAGATGAAGTAGTGTCAGTGAGCAAGCCATTCTTCAAAATGTAACATTGAGGGAGAAACAGAAGGATTATAAAGGGGAAAATGTGATTCCCCCCCCATCCCCAGATAGTAGAAACTTGTATGTCTTTGAAGAACAAGGAGAAAAAAGCAATAGGAAGAGAGAAACTGAAAATGTTACAGAAGTAAGGAATATGTGTTGGGAATAAGAGATGCATAAAAATGGAGGAATTTATTGCAGATGGTTCTGTTTCTTTGACAAATTGAAGGAGAGTTCATTTGTTGGAAACTATGATAGCAGTTTGCAGTTGGGGGCTTATGTAGAGAAAAGGGAATATATTTACATCTGCCTTTATGGGAAAATTTTGCCAGGAAATCATCAAGATTTTCAGTGAAAGAATTGATGGGCATTGAAAAGAGCTTAATTGAAAGTGGATGACAACTTCTGTAGTAGGGCTGTATTTTATTTGTTTTGTATTTTTTAGAGTTCTTTATCACCTTGGAACAGGAATAGAAAAGTCGACAGTAGGTGAGGAAAATGACTTAGCATTTTAAGTCAGACTTGAATTTGAATTTGTGTTATAATCGTGTGTGACTTTAAGTTATTTAATCTATATGTGCCTCAGTTTCTTTATGTATAAAATAGATTAAAGCCTTTATTGCCAATTATAGTATTGGATGGGATCTTGTTGGAAAATTCTCTAGCTAGAAGTTCTATAAATATTTGTTTCCTTTTGTTTTTTCCCGAAGAGTGAACGAACCATAGTCAAAGAATGACATAGTAGTGTTAAATTAGAAAGTAAGGGTGACTTTAACAGGCTAATTGCAGTTTCAGGCCAAGTAGGAACTCTAGGGTACTCAAGAATAATCCATTTGACTGGGCAGAAGGGGAGAGTTGAGTGATTAGAGGTTCAGGCATACGAATGGTGATATAGGAGTAATGTTCTAGTAAAGGAGGCTAAGGAACTGTATTTTTAATTTTTTAAACTTGAAATTAGCCTCTTGTGCTACTGGTTACTGTGTTGGATAGAACAGTTACAGACATACTAATCTTAATTCCTTTACTGTGTCAACAAATCTTCTATGCCTTTCCAACAGTTGCTATTTGTTCTATATATTTTACCACAATTTATTAATTTTTGTTAAAACACTGGGAAAGGAAAAAAGTATTGTCTTGTTCTTGTGTTATCTACTGAATAACTCAACCATGTACTGTTGAATGAAACTTTTTAAAAAATGACAGCTAAATCTGTCAAAGTTAAGGGACTTACCTGGCGGTGCTGTCTTTAAGTCACCATGCAAGGGGTGTGGGTTTGATCCCTGGTTAGGGAACTAAGATCCCACATGCTGTGTGGCATAGTCAAAAAACAAAAAGTTCACCATTAATGATAAAGATATTAAATAAATAAGACATTTTTGAGCAATGGATTCTTTCTGATATTGTAGTATAATACTTAGACTTAGTGACTAGTGTTGTATATTTGCTTCTCTGATATGTAAAATACTAAAAGTGCTTCTGTGATTTCCGTTTCCTTAGACTATTGTAGAACTGTCTGAAGAGCGGGATGGTCTTCATTTTCTACCCCATGCCTCTTCATCTGCACAGTCACCTTGTGGTTCTCCAGGCATGAAGCGAACAGAAAGTCGACAACATCTGTCAGTGGAGCTGGCAGATGCTAAGGCCAAGATAAGAAGGCTTAGGCAGGAATTGTAAGTTGCTGCTTTTCAAGGCTCGTTGAATTTATATGGTTGCAAAGGTGGCCTAAATGCAATGTTTTTAGGCTTATGAAATATAGATGCATGGTTCCCAGTTGCTAGGCTGTGTCACAGTTTTCAGCATTTGTCAAAATGAAGACACTATCATAAAGTTTTCTTAATGCTAAGTCTTATCAACTTAAAGGATGCCCGTTATCCTGTATCTGTGTACTTCCTACTCTTCTAGTGTTAGGATGTCCTTTCTTTTATAAAATAATGTTTTCCCTTGGCAAGTTGAGGTCTGCTTAATTTTTTTATTTTTTCATTCCATGAAATCCAAAATACTGACAACCACTGATACAGATTGTTAAGTTCAGTTTTTTAAAAATTAACGTAAATGAATTTTGGTGTACAGTATTACAGAAAAATAATTTTGTGTATCTTCTGCATGGAGTAATTGAAATGCCTGAGTCACATACTTAAAAAAGGTAAATATTCGGATTGGTTAGTGCTGATAAAATTAATATTTATTTAACTTTCAAAAACCATTACAGGAAAATCAGTATAAATGTCACATTGGTGAATAACTTGTAAAGACACAACCAGTCTCTGCTGGAGATTTTTTTATATTGCACTTTAAAAAACAAAGGAGTTGTGTGTTATAGGCTTTTTCTTTCCTTTTTTTGGGGAGGTTTTGTTTTCTTGGAATTTAGGCTTTGGGGTATAGATTTTAAATTTAAAACCACCATATAGCAATTAAGTTTATTTATTGATTGTTTAAAGCAGCTAGTTTTAAGAAAGTGGTTGAATGTGCAAGGTAGAAAAAATATAGTCCATAGGAAAATTTGAAAACAAGAAAATACAGTTTTCATTGTGAATGTCTGCAGTATTATGTATCTGTTGAAGTGAATACGCCCAAGATATTCTATAAACAGCTGCGCCATGAAAATTAGGGAAGAGATTGCTGTTATTAGTTTGACTGGCAGTTAATGGATAGCCTAAACAGTGAACACTAGTTCGTTCCGTATAATTTAGCACAATCTTCTTCAGTCTTTAGATAAAGCGTGCAATTAGAACTGCAGTGATGGCTGTGAATTCATTTAACATTTTGCACTATATTAGAATTTGATTTTAAAATAAAATTTACTTGAGCATAGTATTATTAAAATTCCAGACAACTTAAAGAGATTAGTAAAATTTGGTCTCATGCTGACTGGAAAATATAAATGAATATTTTTAATGAATAAATAAAAATGCCAGATATAGCAAGTTTTCTCAGTAACTAGCATTACTTCAAATACTATCTATATCTTTTGTTGTCCTTTGAAAATATGTCCCTTCATGGGTTTCTTCTGTTAACATCTGTTTTAAGTGTTTTTGTTGAGATAGATCTTTACTAAAGTGATGGGAGTGTGGAATCACTAGGTAAAAATAGTTTAGGTTGCCTTATACCTAATGGAAATAAATAATTGTAATAAGAACATGCAGACTGATAGCATACTTGTGGGTGGTACATCATGATATAATTGCTTTCAATTTATTGACATACAGAGTAAAAGTGTAATTTGCAGTTTGGATGGAAGAAGAAGTAATTCCTTATAAATTTCACTTTTATGCAATAGTTAACACTATCAAATGCTTCCTTTAATAATTCTCTTTGTCTCCATGGATCCCATGGTTCCAAAGGGTTTTTCTCTCACACAAATTATTTTTTTTAGGAAAAAAAAAGTTTTATTGAAATATAATTCATATATCAGAAAAATTGAACCTTTTAAAGTGTGCAATTCAGTGATTTTTAGTTTATTCTTAGAGTTTTGCAGTCATCCCATGCCATCTAATATTAAGACATTTTCATCACCCCAGAATGAAACTGCATACCCGTCAACAGTCACTGCATCACCTTTGGTCTTTGGCTCCTCAAAAACACTAATATACTTCCTATTTTCTATAGATTTGTCTATTCTAGACATTTCATATATATAAATGGAATCATACATTATGTGGCCTTTTATTTCTGGCTTCTTTCACTTACCATAATGTTGTCAAGATCCGTGCATGTTGTACCATATAGCAGTACTTTGTTCCTTTTGATGTTGAATAATACTCTTTTATGGACATTCTACATTTTGATTACTCATTTATGAGTTGATGGACGTTTGGATTGTATTCTACTTTTTGGCTATTTATTTATTTATTTTACTTTTTGGCTATTTAAATAATGCTCCTATGAACATTCATGTGTGTATTTTTGTATAGAAATATATTTTCATTTCTCTTGGGTATTTACTGAATTGTGGAAATTCTGGGTCATACAGTAGCTCTGTGTTTAACCTTTTGAGGAACTGTCAAACTGGGCTGTACCGTTTTACATCACCACCAGCATAGTATGAGGCCTCTAGTGTCTCTGCATCCTCAGCAATACCTTTTACTATACACCCTTTTATTACAACCATAGGTTTGACTTGCATTTCCATCATGACTAATAATGTTGAGTCTCTTTTCATGTGCTTACTGGCCATTTGTATATCTTCTTCGGAGAAATGTTTATTCAGTTCCTTTGCGCATTTTTAAGTTGAATTTTGAGATAAACTTTTAATCAGTTCAGTTCAGTCACTCAGTCGTGTCCGACTCTTTGTGACCCCATGGACCACAACACGCCAGGCCTCCGTGTCCGTCATGAAATTACATGAAAACTGGAGGTGTGTTAGAAACCTTTGTACCCCACAGTTGAGAGTAAGTGAATTTTATTCACTTTTGACTTGGGGGAGAAAAGGGAGTGGTGTCAGGAAGAGTTCATAAAGATAGTAACATTTCACCTGATGTTATGCAATTAACTAAGTTAAGGCTCAGATGGGTATTATAAGCAGAAGAAACAGAAGCAATAGAACATAAAGAGGGACATGGGGAAATGAAGTTGAAAATGATGGAGTGGATAAGTAGAATGTCATGTATGCGGTGCTGAGAAATTTGAATATTAAACAGTGGGGGCCAAACTGAAGATTTTTTTTTTTTTTTGTATAGGAGAGCAGTTTAAAAACAGATTTCTGTTTTAATAAAGAGGTATCAACCTAGTAGCTGACCTTTGTGAGTATTCAAATTGGAAAAATAAATTCTGGTGTCATTGTAAAGATAGATTGAAGGACAAGTCCAGGCAAGAAGTGGTGTGGGCCTGATCCAGGGTTTTAATGATGAGGTTGAAGAGGAGATGTTAAGGAAGAAAGTAGGGTCTGCAGGATAATTCCTAGTTTCCTACAAGTAGTGTCTGTCTGGATGGTGATGCCGTTCGTTCAGACAGGGAACATAAGAGAGAGGAATACTATTAAGGTAAAAGACAGGTTTAGTTTTGACATATTTAGTTTGAGGTGCCTTTGAAATATTTCTGTGGAGATGATCAATTGGATAATTGACTATCTGGCCCATGATGCAGAGTAGAGATTTCGGATCATTAGTATACTCATGCAGAATAATAATATATGCAGCAGCATATAAGTCGTAATTGAAACCTTTGGAATGGATCAGACTGCCCATGAGCATGAAGAATGTGAAGGATATAATCTGAAGAATACAAAGATTAGAAAGGTGTTTAAGTGGTTAAAGGTAGATGCCACCATTTATTACCCACATTACTCAGTTTCTTCATATACAAAATGACAGGTAGAGCAAATAATTAAGTGCATGAGCTTTAGAGGCATTCTAAAATGTGAATCCTGGCTCTCAACACTTCCTAACTGAGTGACTGTGGCCAAGTTACTGAAACTCTAAGGCTATTCAGGTTCCTAGACTGTTAAATGGGAATAATATTAGTGCTTACTTGTAGGGTTGTTGTGTGAGGTAAATATGTAAGTAAACAGTGTGTATTACATAAGTGCTCAACAAATGTAAGCTGCAGTCATGAGCTACTACTTCTTTAGAGTTCTTGTGAGGATTAAGTGCTTGGCAGAGTGTAAAATGCGTAGCACAAGTGTGTGGCACAGATAATGAGAACTTGATAATTGTTAGCCAAAAGATAGGCACAAAACATGAGATCAGCAAAATAATCAGAGAGTTAATATATTGAGAACTAGAAAATCCTAAGAGTGTAGAGTCATGGAAACCAAAGGAGAAGCTTATTAAGAAGAGTGGCATGAATTAAGTTTCTCAAAGATCTGAAAATAATGTGTTGGATTCGGCAATAAGTGACTGACTGTAATAAATAGTGTCAGTGGGAAGATGTGAATGGAAGCCTCATCACTGTAGATAGAATGGTCAAATGGTTGCAAAAAGGGATTATTTTATTAGTAAGTGAAGATCCTCCTGGGTAACTCTTTTGGAAATTCCAGTAATTAAACTCATACTTGACATACTCCAAAGTGAATTTCAGATGGATTAAAGAGCTAAATGTAAAAAGCAAAATCACGATGAAGAAACTAGTCTAGATGCTGCTGCTGCTGCTAAGTCACTTCAGTCGTGTCGGACTCTATGCGACCCCATAGACAGCAGCCCACCAGGCTTCTCTACCCCTGGGATTCTCCAGGCAAGAACACTGGAGTGGGTTGCCATTTCCTTCTCCAATGCATGAAAGTGAAGTCGCTCAGTCATGTCTGACTCTTAGCGACCCCATGGACTGCAGCCCACCAGGCTCCTCCGTCCATGGGATTTTCCAGGCAAGAGTACTGGAGTGGGGGTGCCGTTGCCTTCTCCGAGTTTAGATGAGTATGTGTTAATATACTCTTGGTGGGGAAGAATTTTGCACAAAAGTGGTTGCTCTGTTTGTATTTAAAAAATGTTAAATATGTAAACATCCAGAAAAAAATAAGTGTATTAAAAGTGTTAGAATATTCCTCAAAAAGTTAAATATAGAATTTTTATATAATCTAGCAGTTCCACACGTATGTATATCCCACTAAAATTGAAAACAGAAACTCAAACATATACTGGCATGCCATTGTTCACTGAAGCATTATTCCCAACAGCTGAAGAGTAGAAACAACCCAATGGCCATAAACAAATGGACAGATAAACAAAATGTGCTTGTGGGCACACAGTGGATTATTATTCAGCCATAAAAAATGAAATTTTGATATGCTGCTGCAACATGGATGAGCCATGGAATGAGCCATGAGATGAGCCATCTCAGCTTGCTAAGTGAGATAAGCCAGATAAAATGATAAATTTTAATAATTCCACTTAAATGAAATATCTTTTATGGGCAAATTGAGAGATAGAAAATAAATTAGAGAGTTATTGCTTAAAGAGTATAGAATTTCACAACAGGGTGATGAAAAAGTTTTGGGAGTATGTAGTGGTGATAGTATAACATTGTAAATGTAATTAGTGCTTCTGAAATGTACATTTTAAATTAACCATTTTAAAATGGTTAAAATTTAAATTTTATGTTATATATATATATGTCACCACAATAAAAAAATTTATTTTTAATTTTTAAAAAAGCATTTAACAGGGTATTTCCTGCCAGTCCAGTGGTTAGGACTCCACGCTTTTACTGCTGAGGGCCTGGGTTCAGTCTCTGTTCAGGGAACTAAGATCCCACAGGCCATGTGGTGCAGTCCCCCACCCTCAAAAAAAAGCGTTTAACTTTTTGCAAAGAAGTATCTGTAAGAAGTATCGTATATATTACAAAATTGTAGTAACTTTTCATCAGAAGAAATTTAAATGGCACAATAAGAAAACTAGCCTTTCATAATATTCAAATAAATTTAAATTAGAACAATAACGGCATTTTTCAGTTGTTAAATTGTTTCACGTACAGTCACTTTTATCCTCTGCTGGTTGCATTATGAATTGATAGTGACCTGTCTGCAAGACAATTTGACAGTAAATATCAAGAACCTTTAAACACGTAATATACTTTTAGAAATCTATCCTAAAATATACAGGGTTTTATTTATAATGATTTTATTTGCCAAAACATCATTCATTACAGTGAAAATTGGAATCCATTTAATGAGTAAATTATGATTCCTCTGTCACTGGGAATATTCTTCCATTAAAAATGGGTTTCTAAAAAAAAAAAAAACATAAGCCAGGGCTTCCCTGGTGGCTCAGTGGTAAAGAGTCCACATGCCAGTGCAGGAGACACGGGTTTGATCTGTGATCCAGGAACATCCCACATGCTGTGGAGCAACTAAGCCCACGTACCACAGCTACTCAGAGCCTGTGCTCTAGAGCCCGGGAGCTGCAACTACTGAAGCCCGAGTGCGCTAGAGCCCGTGCTTCACAGCAAGAGAAGCCACCGCAATGAGAGCTTGCGCATCTCAACTGAAGAGTAGTGCCCGCAACTGAAGAGCGCCTGCCCGTGGCAACTAGCGGAAAAAAGCCTGTGCAGCAGCAGAGACCCAGCACTGCCAAAAATAAATAAGTAAATAGATAACAACAACAAAAGCAAGCATGTGCATGTATCTTTTCAAATTAGCATTTTGCTTTTTTTTTTTTTTCAGATATATACCCAGGAGTGGAATTGGCTAGGTCATATGGTAGTTCTGATTTTAGTTTTATGAAAAACTGCCATGCTGTTTTCCACAGCAGCTATACCAATTTACATTCCCACCAAGACTGTACAAGGATTCCCTATTCTTCACGTCCTCACCAGTGTTTGTTGTTTGTGTTCCTTTTGATGACAGTCCTTTGACACCTGTAAGGTGATATATTAATGTGTTTTTGACTTTCATTTCCCTGATGATTAGTGATTTTGAGCATCTTTTCATGTGCCTTTTGGTCATCTGCATATCCTCTTTGGGAAAAATGTCTACTCAGATCTTCTGCTCATTTTTTAATTGGGTTGTGTGTTTTTTTGATATTGAGTTATATGAACTGTTTATATATTTTGGATATTAACTCCTTATCAGTCATATCATTTGCAAATATTTTCTCCCTTTCAGTAAGTTATCTTTTCCTTTTTGCTGTGCAAACACTTTTAAGTTTAATTAGATCCCATTTGTTTATTTTTGCTTTTATTTCCTTCGCTTTAGAAGACTGATCCCAAAAGAATATTGCTGCAATTTATGTCAAAAAGTATCTGCCTGCATTTTCTTCTGGGAATTTATGGTTTCCAGTCTTGAATTCAGGTGTTTAATCCATTTTGAGTTTATTTTTCTATATGGTGTTAGAGAATGTTCTTATTTCATTCTGTTACATGTAGCTGTCCACAATTTTTCCAGTGTCACTTATTAAAGAGACTGTCTTTCTTCATTGAATATTCTTGCCTCCTTTGTTGTAGATTAATTGAGCTTAAGTGCATGGGCTTATTTCTGGGCTTCCTATTGTGTTCCACTGATCTATGTGTCTGTTTCTAGACCAGTACCATACTGTATTTGATTACTGGAGCTTTGTAGTACAGCCTCAACTATATGATTGAGGCACATGATTCCTCCATCTCTGTTCTTCTTTCTCACAAATGTCTTGGCTATTTGGATCTTTTGTGTTTCCATACAAGTTTTAAGATTATTTGTTCTAGTTCTGTGAAAAATGCCATTGGTATTTTAATAGGGTTTGCATTGAATCTGTAGGTTGCCTTGGATAGTATGGCCATTTTAACAGTATGAATTCTTCTAATCCAAGAACACAGTGTATCTTTCCTTCTGTTTGTGTCATCTTCAGTTTCTTTCATCAGCATATGACAGTTTTCTGAGTATAGGTCCTTTACCTCTTTAGGTAGATTTATTCCTTGGTATCTTATTCTTTTTAATGTGAAGATAAATAGGATTATTCCCTTAATTTCTCTTCTAATAGTTCATTGTTAGTGTGTAGAAATGCAACAGATTTTTCTGTATGTTGATTTAGTATCCTTCAGCTTTACCAAATTTGTTGATAAACTCCAACAATAGTTTTCTGGTTGCATCTTTTGGATTTTCTATCTTTGTTGCTGAGCTTAGGTTTGATGCTCAAAAGCCAATACTTAAGAGAGAACTATTGCTTGGAAAAGAAAGGTTGCTTTATTTAGGAGGCCAGCAACCTAGAGGGAAGGCGGACTTGTGTCCAAAAACCAACTCTGAAGCTGTGCTTCAGGCTGAGCACATTGTCTGAGCACCATTCTCCACCTGAGTTGGAGGCCTTAGTTCCTGCAGAAAAGCTCAAAGATATTGTTACATATATTCCTTGAGGAAGAACCAGAACCCTGCTTTATTGCTGGACTGTTGTTCCTCAGCTACTCCTTTGTTTCTTCATTCCCTTCCTTCTGTGAGTAGCAGCTGTTTGAATCTGCCCTTTAGATCTCAGGGAGTCAGAATGCTGAATGAAGTCTATTTCCTACAAGAAATGGGGGACAAAAAAGATTTGTACCTGGAAGGACCTGACAGAGTCTTGCTCAGTTTCATCTGTAGTATGTCATCTGCAGATAGTGACAGTTTTTATTCCTCCTTTAAATTTGGATTCCTTTTCTTTTTCTTGTCTCATTGCTGTGGCTGGGACTATGTTGAATAAAAATGGCAAGAGTGGACATTGTTTTTTGTTCCTGATCTTAATGGAAATGTGTTCAGCTTTTCACTGTTGAGTCTGATGTTAGTTCTGGCTTTGTCATATATAGAGTTTATTATTCTCTGTGCCCACTTTCTGCAGAGTTTTTTTTTTTTTTCCAATCATAAACAGGTATTGAGTTTTGTGAAAAGCTTTTTCTGCACCTACTGAGATGATCATATGGTTTTTATTCATCAGTTTGTTAATGTGGTGTTCAGAAAGATGCATGTACCCCAGTGTTTATAGTAGCATTATTTATACTTGCCATGATATGGAAGCAACCTAAGTGTCCATCAACAGATGATTAGATTAAGAAGATGTATAGAGAATATATATATATATATATATATATATATATATAGAGAGAGAGAGAGAGAGAGAGAGAGAATGGTATGCTACTCAGTCATAAAAAGGATAAAATTTGCTATTTTAAAAACATGGGACTTCCCTGGTGGTCCAGTTGTTAAGAATCTACCTTGAAATCTAGAGGACACAGGTTTGATCCCTGGCTGGGGAACTAAGATCCCACATGCCACAGATCAGCTAAGCCTGTGCACTGCAACTCCTTGGCCCGTGCACTCCAGAGCCCTCAGGCCACAACTAGGGAGCCTGCGTGATGGAATGAAGATCCCTCGTGCAGCAACTAAGACTCAACGCAGCCAAATAAATAAAACAACATTGATGGACTTGGAGGGTGTTATCCGAGGTAAAATAAATCAAAGACAAAGACAAATGCTATATGATGCCAATTATATGTAGAATCTAAAAAATAAAACTAGTGACTGTAACAAGAAAAACAGATTTATAGATACAGGAAGCAGGTGATTACTGGTGGGAAGAGGGAGTGGAGAGGGGCAATATAGACGTAGAGGATTAAAGGTACAAACTTATGTATAAAATAAACTACAAGGATATATTGTACAATGCAAGGAATATAGCTAATATTTTATGGAGTATAACTTTTAAAAATTGTGAATCACAATAACCTGTAGCTTATATAACATTGTGTATCAGCTATACTTCAATAAAAATTTTCTCTGGTGAAAAAACTTAAATATAAGCACATATGAGATGTCAAAAGCAGATTGTTCTACATAATGAACATTTATTTTTAATTATTTAAGAACAGAAGGTGGATAGTAGAGACAATGAGTGGAGACTTACTTTGAGGAGCTTGGCTCTAAAGGAGAGATAGAAAATGGGAGTTAGAAAGAACACAGTGTAAAAAGAAAAAAGTGTATTAGGAGAAATACAAAAGTGTCCAGACTTCAGGGTAGAAACGAATAGAGATTCAAAGATTTTACATATCTGTGTGGCACTGTATTATTTTCTTTAGGTCATTGTAAATACTGAAAATAGTTTGGAGACCCTTAAAGTCTCAGACCCAGCTAGTATTGCCTTGCTTAAGAACTCTTCCAGCTAATTTGTCTGTGACTGTACAGAGAGGGAGAGAGAGTAAGGAGATGGAAATCAGGAAATGACAGAAGAGATGAAGAAAAAGAAACTACATTATGAACTATGAGGACATTAGTCATTGAGGTTATTAGCATTTGGAGAACTTTAAGGGTGAGTCTGATGACATCCAACCATATAAATTCATAATACTAATTTCTTTTTCCCCAGCTTGAGGTCATGACCAATATTATGTTAAAATAGATATTTAATAATGATAATATTCAGATGATCATAGTTTTCAAAGCACAAAGTTTTTTATTTAATAAATTTTTTTTGCATTTAAGGGAGGAAAAGACTGAACAATTGTTGGACTGTAAACAAGAACTAGAGCAAATGGAAATAGAGCTAAAAAGGCTGCAGCAAGAGGTTTGTACCTGGAACTTTCATTATATAAGATCAATTGGAAATTGAGTTTTCTCCTTA
Organism: Cervus canadensis; assembly: GCF_019320065.1. Lineage (NCBI taxonomy): Eukaryota > Metazoa > Chordata > Mammalia > Artiodactyla > Cervidae > Cervus > Cervus canadensis. The sequence continues at coordinate 36,494,354 of NC_057390.1, read as the reverse complement.
TAATTTACAACATTTGCTTTATTGCTTACTGAGGTTTAATGAAATGTAATGACTTTTTCAGTGTTCTGTCTTCAGAAATGCCAGAGCCAAAACTAGAAATCAAAGCTGGAAAGAAGTTCGGAGTTTTCTTTTTTCTCTATCAGTGTGCTATTCAAACCTTGCTAAGATTCCAGGGAACCTCTTAGGACTAGGACAGTTCCAGGTTTCCCTTTTTTTATGTATTGGCTTCTGTGACTTGACAGCTGGAACACCCCTACTGCTAAAACTGTGCTGCTTATGTATATTTCCCTAGGTCTCTGCTCTCTTATTGTGCTTTATGTTAACTTCCATAGAATAGAATGCATTTTCATTTTGCACATTTTCTGCCATGTAGATTCAGAGTTTATACTTTTAAAAATGTCTTTATTTTTTCTGAAGCTTTGTGTTTTTTCATCATGAACTAAGACTGTTTAAGAATTTGCTTCTTTTAATTACTCTGTAATGTTTTGTTTTCATTTGAAGGTAGTGCAAGAGGTCTTCTTTAAGCCATAAATGATTAAGATTGGGATAAGGCTGGAAAATTTCTTTCTTCTTACTTTCCCTAACCTGCCATTTTAAATTCCAGGGTTGCTTCACTTGTGGGATCATAAATCTGGGACCTTTCTTGGTGAATGAATCTAGGGATCATAACCTTTAGTTTTAGATGTGCTGTGGGTGCTGTTCCACTGCTCGGTAGCAGGGTTTTTTTGTGTTCCATCTAAAACAGTGATTCTCAATCTTTTTTTTGTCTCAAGACCCTTCTTTACTCTTAAAAATTAATGAGGATTATTTAATGTGAAATCCCTTTACTGGAATTTACTGTATTTGAAATTTAAACTAGTAATTTAAGAATATTTTTTAATTCATTTGAAAATAATACTCAACCCATTCCATGTTAACATACAAATTATATGGTAACTAAATAACCATTATTTTACAAAACAACAAAAAAAATAGAATAATAGTAATCTTTTATATTTTTGCAAATCTCTTTATTTAATGCCTGCCTTAATTGAAGACTACCAGATTCTCATATGTTTCTGCATTCAGTCTGTTAAGTTAATAACATGTCATCTGTGTAGCCTCTGGAAAGTTCCACTGTATTCTCATGGAAGGATGAGAGTGAAAACAGCAAGTACTGTCTTATTATTATTATGAAAATAGTTTTGAGCTGATGAGCTCCCCAGAAGGCTTTCAGGGACCCACACATGTCTCTGGATCATGCTTTCAATTATTGTTATTCAAAGGATTGCAGGAGGACTTTTTAAATTTTGAATTTTAATATTTATTTCAAATGATGTAGAGACGTATACTAATTATATGCAAGTTATCATTCATGTGGAAGTATTAAAAAACTCAGCAGGATTTTGGTAACATATCTGGATAGAAACATTTCTCTAAAGTAACTAATGATCAACTTTTGTAGTAGTTTGCCTCATCTGTATTTTTACTATCTTGTATTTTGAAGTTAGCTTTTTACCTTAAATTCATTGCAAACAGTTATGTTAAGAGATTTACTTATTTTAAAATGTCCTGAATATTTTTTACAATCTTAGTAGTGAACATTATACATAAAAACTTGTATGTATGCGTGTGTTTTTATATTTGTATAGAAGTGTATATTTTAAAAATACTTCTTAATCTTGGTTTAAAAAAAGACTTTATATATCCCCATTAAAAAAAAATTACTTAAGGTATAATATTTATACCAGAAAATTCACACTTTTAGCAGTCTGTCACCTTAATCGCTCAGCTTCCTCGTCCCACAAAAATTCACACTTTAAAGTACAGAAGTCATTGGGGTTTTTTTGTAAATTCATCAGATTGCACAACCTAAGCATTATCAATTTGAAAATAGAGAGTAATATTTTAAATAGTAGTATGTGTTTATATTTAGAACATGAATTTGCTTTCTGATGCTCGTTCTGCAAGAATGTATCGAGATGAATTAGATGCACTTCGGGAGAAGGCCGTCAGAGTTGATAAGCTTGAAAGTGAAGTCAGCAGATATAAAGAGAGACTACATGATATTGAATTTTATAAGGCAAGAGTTGAGGTATGTTGCATAATTTAAACAATTCACAATTTTTTTCTTTAAAAGTATTACGATTTTTTCAAAATGCATTTAAAATGCACTTTAATAAATGTAAAGAACTCTTGAAACATTGAGCAAACTGTAATACCATCAGGTGTTTATTTTATGGTAGATCAGCATATTGTTTAGACTTGTAAAAGGGGATTTTTGGACACTATTCGTTGGAGGTTTTATTTCATTCCTTTGTTTAATTATAGGTAGAGAAGACTTTGAAGTTAAAATAAAGTATATATGCCTCTCCTAATTTTAAACCCATGCCTAGAAGTGAATGCAAAGCATACTTCTGATTGCTGCTCAACTCAGAATACTAAATTAGGATCAATGAAAGCAAAATCAGTATCTGTCTTCTTCTTCTCCTCTCTCTTCCTTCACCTGCCCAATGCCATTTGTCTCTTTATATAAATAAGTTAGAAGAAAACAAATTTTTCTTTTTTAATGGTCGCAATTCTATGTTACATAAAGTTGAGTTTGATAGCAAGAATTTGAAAATCTTTGCTTCTTGCATTCTTTTTTCGTTTCTCAGTGATTTCTTCTTTGTCTGTAAATAGAGGAGATTTTCATCAGTTTCAGTATGGGATAAGAAAGAAGGAGTTTACAATATCAAGTGAAAACATTGTAAGAGAAAGTTAAAACTTAGCCTGAATGTTACCAGAAAACAGACCCAATAGAGTGCAAGGATAAGCTGCTTGTTAATTCTTTTATACTTTTTTAAATGGGTGCATGTGTGGGACTATTCAGGGGTCCTCATGTGTGCCATTGTTTTAATATACTTTCTCTTAGCCAGCTTATAAATGGCAGGCATATAACTTAGCAATATAGATTTGTGAACATGTCTTCAAAACATACATAGGAATTTTAAGATGTTTATGTAAAGTATTTTTTGATAAAGCCTTGGTATATGATTTACTTGAATATTGATTGTAGTCTTGGTATTTTACTCAAAACCCCAAACTCTTCACTTTCAAGTAGAGAGAAACTTAAATCTATTTCATTAAATAAATTAATCCCCAGTTCTGTAGATTTGCATCTTAAATATCTAGAAGACTACTTATACTGAGTTCCTTATCCTTGTGACTTAGGAATTTTTATATACCCTGACAATTTCATGTGAAATTATAGTAGTATTACTCATCCTAATATAAGTAATGAGTATTTGTTTACATAATTTTTAAAATTAATTTATTTTTTATTGAAGGATAATTGCTTTACAGAATTTTGCTGTTTTCTGTCAAACCTCAACATGAATCTGCCATAGGTATACATATATCCCCTCCCTTTTGAAACTCCCTCCCATCTCCCTTCCCTGTTTACATAATAATTTAAATTCTGGGAAATAAAATGAAACCAACTGAATTGAACTATAAAGAAAGCTGAGCACCAAAGAATTGATGCTTTTGAACTGTGGTGTTGGAGAAGACTCTTGAGAGTCTCTTGACTACAAGGAGATCCAGCCAGTCCATCCTAAACAAGATCAGTCCTGAATGTTCATTGGAAGGACTGATGTTGAAGCTGAAACTCCAGTACTTTGGCCACCTGATGCGAAGAGCTGACTCATTGGAAAAGACCCTGATGCTGGGAAAGATTGAAGGCAGGAGGAGAAGGGGATGACAGAGGATGAGATGGTTGGATGGCATCACCAACTTGATGGACATGGGTTTGGGTGGACTCCAGGAGTTGGTGATGGACAGGGAGGCCTGGCGTGCTGTGGTTCATGGAGTTGCAAAGAGTTAGACGCGACTGAGCGACTGAACTGAGCTGATCTATATTTGTTACTCAGTACCTTTACTCTTGCATAGACCTGTTGATAAAGATAGCTTAATGTCTTATTTTTCAACAAAGAATTTTTGTGTTTCAGAACTTTAAAAATTATTGTATTAACATATTTGTGACCAATAAAGCTTACTTGAAATGTTTATAGGAATTAAAAGAAGACAATCAAGTTTTATTGGAAACAAAAACCATGTTGGAAGACCAATTAGAAGGAACTCGAGCTCGCTCTGATAAATTACATGAATTAGAAAAAGAGAATTTACAACTGAAGGCTAAACTGCATGATATGGAAATGGTAAGTGTATAAGGTAGATCCATTACGTAGCTTCTAAGTAAGAATTCTATGATTCATCTGATTTCCCTATGGTGATAAGGATGGCTAGTGTCCTTAAGGTCTTAACAGAAAAGTGAGAACTAAATAAGTTAGATGCTCCTGATTTTATGTAAGTTCAGGAGTAGTAGAAATTTCTGCCTTTATTACAAAGCGGTGTTATTTATTAATTTTTCTATTTCTTTTCAGAAAACCCTAATAAGCTATTGTGTAAACATTTCTTTAGACTGTAGGAATACAACTATTTCTAAAATTTAGCATTGGATCAGAAGTCATTTGTTATGTGAATAGAACAATATAATGACTATGAAGAAGTGTTTTCAGTGTTCCCAAAAATCACTTTAAAAGGAGGTCAGACAGCTGATCAGTTTAATGACCAGCAGTAATAATTATAATTGATTATTATCAAGAGCTTCAAATTGTGAAAATTTTAAGGAACTCAAAATTTAACTCATACAGTTTCTGATAATTGAAAGTTATAAAGTAATATGATATTAGCTTGAAATTGTACTGTTTCTTAGCTTTCTTTTCTCTCCCTACTCTGCTAATAAAAAAGGAACGTGATATGGATAGAAAAAAGATTGAAGAATTAATGGAAGAAAATATGACTTTGGAAATGGCACAGAAGCAAAGTATGGATGAATCATTACATCTTGGCTGGGAACTGGAACAAATATCCAGAACTAGTGAACTTTCTGAAGGTATTTCTGATACTGTTTTATTTAAATGATTGAATGAATAAATGACATTGTATTTATGCTTACATTTCTGGATATTTTCTTACTGTTCTTTATTTTCCTTGACTGGAAATGTCTCAAAGGCCAGATATCTCCCTAGATAAGATTTCACAGAAGAATATATTAATTTCCACAATCCTGGGTTCGATCCTTATCTCTGCGTGTCTTGCAGTTCAACTTTGAGTGCAGTAACACATTCGGTCCATTGTTTAGGCACTATTTCATGTTAATATCCCAAGAAGCAGGGGTATCAGTTTACTCATGTATTTTGAGAGATATAACCATCTACTAAATAGAACAGAAAAGTCATATTTACTGGGTCAGCATGTTCTTTGACTGTAGACAAACCTAAGTAGGACATCAGAATGTAATGGGAATATTCTTTGGTGAATATGTAGCCATAATAAAGCAACTTAAGGATCTTTATGGTTACTTTCATCCATATGTGTCATCGCCATTTTAGGATTATACCTAAAATACCTAAAAATGTAGCTCAAGTCCACTTATACCTGGGAGGTAACAAAAGACCTCAGATAAAGATTTAACTTTCGGCTCTATGTCTCTGCCTCCACATTAATTTGTCCTCTTTATTAAAGCTGGACACACACATACAATGTGGCCTTTTGTGTTAAAACTTTGAGTTTGCTAATACTGATATACTTTATTGAAATTATACCTCAGTCACATTTATTTGAATTAGACTGGTTCCCTAATTCCTCAGTTACCCAGTATTTATATTATTATACCTGTTTTCTTCCTTCAGCAGATATTTATTAAGCACCTATCATGTGTGAAGTATTGTATCAGGCTCTGAGAATATAGTGATAAGGTAGACATAAGCTCTAAAAGAGCTTTTTTAAGCCTGGTGCTTAAAAAATGGTAACTTCTGCAGATGACTTGTCATATTTATTACTGTTAGGCTTTTGCTAATTTTACACTTGGGAACCTAATTCCAAGTTCTGGGACCTCAATTTACAAAATTGACTTCATAGTAAGTGATATTCAGCCAATGAACTTGCCAAGAGGTGTTACATAAAACATTTGTGGAACTTTTTAATTGTATTCCATGTGGATTGAGTTACAAAGAAAACAGTTCAGATTTAAATGTTTTCTACTACTGAAGTAGTAAAAATTACACTGTTAGGAGTTTTCTCAGCTGTTAGGTGGGGACAGTAACAGTAATAGTAAGGACTATCTGGTAGGGTTGTTGTGAGGGTTGATTTTGTTAATGAAGCTCTTTAGAACACCTCGTGAATAGCATTTGAGTGTTTTATTATTATTATTATATCAGTTGTTTTGCTGGAGTCATAGAACAGAATATTAATGTAGTGTAGTTTTTTTTTTTAACTATACAAGAACTTTTCTAGAAAATTTGTTGAGTGTGAAAAATACAAAGGAAATCAAAGTCACTGATAATTTTTTGCGTTTTACGTTTCACAAAATTTGCTTCTAGAATTTCTCTACACACACATTTATTTTATATATCATCATCAGTGTGTATATATAATCAGGGTTCCTTTGTTTCATCCAAAATATAACACAGACATTCTTCCCTGTTAAAAATGTGTGCTGTGCATCCTATTAAATTCACTGTAGGCTGGCTTGAAGTTTCTCTGAAGCACATAGTATTGGAAGTTTTATTAAGGCATATCATGTTTTGTAGCCTAATCTTGTTTAATTGAAATGAGTTTTACTTAAGAAGACATGGATAACTAATAAAATTTATGAAGTCAGTGACTATCTGTGATACCAGCTTTTAATAAAAAACTCAGTGTGCTGACTAGAACAAAAACTTGAAATAAGAATTGAGGCTTTCTTAAAACCTAGGAAATATTTTACTCTACCTGATGTTTAAAAAAGAACATATGACTTGTGGGGATACATGGTTTGTGTGTGTGCATGTGTGTGTGTGTCTGGTTTTTATGATGGAGGATTTCAAACATACACAAAGTAGACAGACCTAGAAATGCCCTCCTGTATTTCTGTTCATTTCCTTTCCTGAAATCTAGGATTTCAAAATAAATTCTAAGTGTCATATTTCATTTGTGAATCCTAATATTTTTATATCTTCAAAATATTTAGTGAGTCTGTTATACAGTTACTAGAAAATAATTATTTTTGGCTTACTGGAAAACATTTCCAGGAGTTGAAACTGAGTTTTCTTATTTTAAAAAATATAATTCCAAAAAAATAAAAAATATAATTCCAAAAGCTGCTTAGAAAGATGATGTCCATTGGCAAAATGGACTGCATGTTGCTCTTTATACTTAATTAGCTAGATTCTTCATTTAGAGAAAGACTTTTTTGAAGTGACCTGTCTTGCCTTTCTCAGAATCAGATTAGGATTTTTTTTCCCCTTCAGACGGTTTTTCTTTTTTAATCTTTGAAGGTGTGGCATAGAATATGCTTCATACTACTTATTTGAGTCACACAGTGACTCTGTTAGATACGCAGGGTAGTAGCTATATTTTGTCCACGTAACCTAAGATTCATTGAGGTTAAAGTTGCTTTCTTATGGAATTAGGACTAAAAGTCTAGTCACTTTAGTCTAAATTTTGTACTTTTTTTCCCACTAGAATGCTTGTGGATACGTACACGTGTATGTGTGTGCTAAGTCGCTTCAGTTGTGTCTGAGTCTTTGCGACCCTATGGACTGTAGCCAGGCTCCTCTGTTCATGGGATTCTCCAGGCAAGAATACTGGAGTGGGTTGCCATTTCCTTCTCCAGGGCATCTTCCCGACCCAGGGATTGAACCCTCATCTCCTGCGACTCCTGCATTGCAGGTGGATTCTTTACCACTGAGCCACCAGGAAAGCCCCCGCTTGTGAATGCATTAAAGATTTGCCTGTATTTTATCTCTCTTTTTTTATTGTGTCTATCTTGTATAACTTCATTAATTTTTTATAAAGTTAAGGATCAGATGATTTAGTGTATTTACACTAAATATTTTAAATAGTGAAGAGTAAGCATAGTCTTGCCAGTGTCATATTTTTCAATATTATAGCACCACAGAAATCCTTGGGCCATGAGGTGAATGAATTGACATCAAGTAGATTGTTGAAGTTGGAGATGGAAAATCAGAGTTTGACAAAAACTGTAGAAGAGCTTCGGAGTACTATGGATTCTGCTGAAGGCACCACCTCCAAAATCCTGAAAATTGAAAAAGAAAATCAAAGACTAAGTAAGAAGGTATAAAAATTAATGTTTAATATAATATAAAAAAGGTATATGTAAAAGTATAAATAAATAGTGTTTAGATAGAACATTTATTTTCCAACTTTTTTGTACCCTCAGTATTATTTTAACTGATTATATAGATTTCAAACTTATATAAATAGAAGTGAATGCACTCTTAGACTCATTCAACTTCAACAGTTATTAACTTACAACCAATCTTACTTCTGTCCTTGATACTGTCTGTGCAACCACCAGATAATTTTGAAGTAAGTCCTAGACATGGTAATGTTTTACCAATAAATATCTCAGTATAAATCTCTAAAAAGTAAGGAATTTAAAAAAAGAACAGTGATGATGTCACACTTAAAAAATTATAGTTTTTGATCAGCATTTCAGTTTCTGAAATCTATTATGATTTTTTAAAAAATATATATATATTTTTGAATATAAGTATATTCAAATACTTTTTGAATATAAATCCAAATAAGATTGGTATGTTCAATCAGTTGATGTGTCGCTTAAGTCTTTTTCAGTCTGCAGATTTACTCTCCTTTCCTAGTAGTTTTTCTGTTGAAGAAACTTCAAACAGGTGGTACATGTCTGGTTGTCTCTTTCTGTGAATTTATAGTCATGGAAAATCATTGGTTTAGATCCCTTAATTAATCAGAGGGTGCAAAATCCTGATATTATATCATCTGTTCTTAATTTGGAAGCTAGAGTGTTTCTGTAAGGAAAACCTTTAAAAAAAAAAAAATACTGGGTTAAAAAAATAAACCACTGTTAGTTACTCTGAGGAACAGCTCTTAGGGTGGGTAAAGTAGGATGAATGTTTGATTCTTGTCCTTTATTTACCAGTTTCCTAGTAATAAATTGGTTCTCTCATATCCTCCTGAGATAATTATTGAGTTTGTTGTGGTGTCATAATAAACTCAGGATTTTAAAGTATTTGAGTACACTGTTTTTCTTACCCTCTCAACTCTTTTAAGCTGCTACCTGAATCCTTATGACATGACCTAAGCACTCCTGGAGAGCTTCCTTGCTTTCTGCTGTGACAGAGTGTTCTAGGTTCTGCTGAAACATTTCCTGCTTGAGACCTGGACACAGCCATTTCTCTAAAAAGCCCTTCTTTCTTTTAGTGGACAATGGTATTTAGAGGCCACAGTTTAGGGATTATGAAACCTGAATTCAAGCAGACTCTGAAAAGAAATAAAAAGCATACCTTATTTTATTGCATAGTACTTGATTGTACTTCACAGATGATTGCTGCTGCTGCTGTTGTTTTTTTTTTCAACTTGAAAGTTTGAGGCAACCCTGCTTCAAACAAGTCTCTCAGCACTATTTTTCTAATAGCATTTGCTTACTTTGTGTCTCTGTGTCACGTTTTGGTGATTCTCACAATATTTCAAACTCTTTCATTGTTACTGTATTTGTTATGGTGACCTCTGTCAGGTATCTTTGATGTTTGTATTGTAATTGTGTTGGGGTGGCATAGACTGCACCCATATAAGATAGTGAACTTAATCAAGTGATGTGGTGTTCCAGCTTCTCCACTGACTGGTGATTTCCCCATCTCTCAGCCTCTCCTTGTACCTCCCTATCCCTGGAGACACTACAATATTGAAATTAGGCAACTAATAACCCTAGAGCGGCCTGTATGTGTCCAACTGAAAGGAAAAGCTGCACATCTCTCTCTCACACAATCAAGTCAAAAGCTAGAAATGATTCAGAATAGTGAGGAAGGAGTGTTGAAAGCTGAGATAGACTAAAAGGTAGGTCTCCTACAAGTTAGCCAAGATGTGCATGCAAGGAAGTTCTTGAATTAAAAGTACTTTCAGTGAACTTTGAATGATAAGAAAGTGAAAGAGCATTATTGCTGACATGGAGAAAGTCTTAGTGGTCTGGATAGAATACTTGCCAGCCACAACATTCCTTTAAGCCAAAGCCTAATCCAGAGCTGTGAAGGCTGAGAGGTGAGGAAGCTTCAGAAGAAAACATTTAATCTTTTAGCGGTTGGTTTGTGAGGTTGAAGGAGAGATGTTTCAGTAACATAAAAGTACAACACGTACTAATGTAGAAGCTGTGTTTAGTTTTCCAGAAGATATAATTCACTAATTAATCTACACTAAACTAGATTTTTGGTGTAGACAAACAACCTTCTATTGGAACAAGATTCCATCTAGGACTTGCATAGCTGAAAGAGTTTAATTAATGCCTAGGTTCAAAGCTTCAAAGGACAGGTTTCTTCCCTGGCGGTCCCAGTGGCTAAGACTCCACACTCCCAATGCAGGGGGCCTAGACTTGATCCCTGGTCAGGGAACTAGATCCCACATGTCACAACTAAAGATCCTCCATGCCACAACAATTTTTTTTTTTTTTTCAAGGACAGGCTGACTCTCTTGTTAGAGGCTAATGAAGCTGGTGACATGAAGTCAGTGCTCATTTATAATTTCAAAAATCCTAGGGCCCTTAAGAATTCTGCTTAATCTGTTCTCTCTGTACTTATTTTCCTTGTACTCTCTTGATGGAACAACAAAGCCTGGATGGCAACATATCTGTTTACAGTGTGGTTTACTGACTATTCTAAGCCCGCTTTTGAGATCTACTGCTCGAACAAAAATTTCTTTCAAAATATGACTGCTCATTGACAGTGCACCTGATCCCCAAGAGCTTTGTTAGAGACTTAGGATTGAGATTCATGTTGTTTCCATGCTTACTAACACAGTATCCATTCTGCGGCCCATAGATCAAAGACTTAAGTTGACTTTGAAGTCTTACTCTTTATTTTGTAAGGCTATAGCTGCCATCAAAAGTGATACCTCTGATGGATCTGGCAAAGTCAATTAAAAACCTTCTGGAAAGAACTTACCAGTCTAGATGCCATTAAGAACATTTGTGATTCATAGGAAGAAGTAAAAATAACGTTAACAGGGGTTTGGAAGAAGTTGATTCTACCCCTCATGGATGACTTAGAGGCTTCAGTGGAGGAAGTAATTGCAGATGTGGAGGAATTAGCAAGAGAACCAGAATTAGAAATGGAGCCTGAAGATGTGATTGATTTGTTGCAATCTCATGATACAGCTATAATGGATTAGGAGTTACTTCTTATGCATGAGTAAAGAAAGTTTCTTGAGACAGAGTCTGCTGTTGAAGATGTTGTGAAGTTGGTTGAAATATCAACAGAGGACTTAGAATATTACATAAAGTTGATAAAACAGTGGCTGTGTTTAAGAGAAGTGACTCCAATTTTGAAAAAAAAGTTTTTGTAGCGTTGCATGCTACAGAAAAATTGTTCATGAAAGGAAGGGTCAACTGACAGAGCAGACTTTATTGTTTTATTTTAAGAAATTACATAGCCATCCCAACCTTCTACAGCCACTACCCTGATCAGTCAGCAGCCATCAGCATCTAGGCAAGACATTTTCCCAGCAAGATTAAAACTTGCTGAAGGCTCAGGTGATGGTTAACATTTTTAGCAGTAAAGTATTGTTTAATGAAGGTATGTACATTGTTTTTTAGACATAATGGTATGGCACACTTAATAGTCCACAGTGTGGGGTAAACATAGCTTTTAGAATATTCACTTGACTCATTTAATTGCGATACTTTATTGCAGTGGTCTGGATCCAAACTGGCAATATCTCTGAGATACTCTGTTTTCCTGTTGTGAGACAGTTAGACCAAGTAATTTATTTGTGCATGTCTTTGTGCCTACACAACCATATACACACAGTATACTTAAATAGAAATCGTATTATCAAGATGTTCATGCTATTTTTACCATGAATACCCTCCATCATGTATGCCCTTCAAAATGTGCTTTCACTTTTGTTTCCAGTGCTTGGTCACTGAAAAATATGCTGTAATAAATATTATTCTATATGTGTCAGCTATGTCTAGTTTTTCCTCTGGATTCTCGGTTTCTAGTTTGGTTATGAAAATCTGCCTAGTTTTTAGATCAGTAGCTTTGAATAGGTAGGTATCCATCACAGTAACCCTCAGCACTTGTTAAGATACGGATTGCTGAGCCGCATGCCCAGAGTTTCTAATGTGGTAGGGCTGGGGTGGGATAAGAATTCTCATTTCCAAGAAGTTCCCAGGTGAGACTCATCCTGCTATTGTGGAACCATGCCGTGAGAACCAGTGCCTTAGATAATGCAGATAGACACTTTGATTTTCTTGAAAGATTTTTTCTCTTTTAAAACATTATTTGCATCATCTTTAATTCATTAACCAAATAAGCATTTCACAATAAATATAGTGTTAAAATAGAAGTGGCCATTTAGAACTTGGAATGGTTTTATTTTTGTTGCCACTATAAATCTGGAATTTTGATTTTGAAATTAACTTTAAATTCTAATTAGTAAATTAGTGAGTCCAGCAATTTTTGATTAATTCTTTGCATATCTTTTGTAAACTGAATGTTTCACTTGAATTCCATTAATACAGCAAATGAGTTTAATTAAATAAATACTTTGCATATATTTCAGTATTTAATGTGAGAACCAGATTAGTTATTAATAGCTTAAAGGTTCCTGATTGTGTAAACTTAATGTGAATTATTGAATAAGATTTGCGACTTTATGCTTTTGAGCTATTAATATTACTTCTTAGAGTTTCTTACTGTTGTTACAAGGATTTAGGTAATATTTAAATGTGAAGTGGAATATTTTATATGCCTAAATTTTTTTTTTTTTTGGTTACCTGGTTTGAATATGTTATATAATAATGGGGAAATCACTAGTTTGGCATATTTTGAAGTTGAATTTGCTTTTTCATAGTTGTTAACCTCATACTTTGCTAGAGTTTTGCTCAAATCTTTTTTTCTCTAGTAGTCTCCTTTTTTTCTCTCTTTAATCCAAGTTCCTTCTTGTCTCCTCATTTTCTCATCTTTTCCTTCTTGTGCACTAAATTCCGTGACGAGTTAAATTTTCATTTTACAAATCCATTCAAGCCAAGAGAGTTTTTTCCAGTAAGTTTTGTGTATTCTTCATGTGGCATGTGTGTGGTATGCAGGTGTTTGTGTTTAGAAGTGGAAATTTGCCTTCAAAGATGCAGAGGACAAGAAAGATAATCATGTCTGTGTATTTTAGATAGCTGCTAAAAGTACCTTGAAATACTATGAATGAATTTTTCTATGAAATTCTTAAATTTCACTATTTGAGTATTAAAACTGTCTTCTACCCTTTATTCAGTGATTAGTTTTTGTTTTTACATGCTTCCACTATTTTGAAATACTAATGATATATTGTTTTGTAATTTCATTTTCACCAGGTTGAAATCCTTGAAAATGAGATTATTCAAGAAAAGCAAAGTCTTCAGAATTGTCAGAATTTAAGCAAGGATCTAATGAAGGAGAAAGCTCAGCTTGAAAAAACAATTGAAACACTTCGAGAAAATTCAGAGAGACAGGTTCATAAATTTTTTTATTAAGCAACATATCTTAAAACTTATTAACAAAAGTTATTTTAAAGTTTGTGCAAGTAAAATCTTCAATAACATTAAATGAAATATTTTAGAAATTTTTAGATTTTAAAATAACTATAGTTTTACTTCATTTTCTATCCCATGCATTTTTGAAAAGTTGAAGAGAAAACTTATAATTGTTTTAATTGATAGTGTGCCTAATAATTATCAGATATAAAATTTTGTGGTACCTGTGCATGAACTGCTTTTCAAGCGTCAGTGGAATGAGACGGCAGATACCGAAGGCCCCGAATGGAATTGGGATGAAGTGCAGCTCTGCTCTGATCCCACTCAAGTGGTGGCAGCAACTGTTCTGTATATTTTCATACTTACTCTCAGGTTTTATTGGTGATTCACATGTCATGCTTGAAGAAATGGAGAATCAAATAGATTAAATAACTGGCTGTTTTAAAATTTCTAATTTTTAGAAGTAAAATGATTTGTATTATCGAGCTATAGTCCTCAAAGTGAAAGTGTTAGTTGCTCAGTCATGTCCAACTCTTTGTGACCCCGTAGACTGTAGCCTGCCAGGTTCCTCCGTCCATGGGATTTTCCAGGCAAGAATATATGGAGTGGGTTGCCATTTACCTCTCCAGGGGATCTTCCTGACCCAGGGATTGAATCATGTCTCCTGCATTGCAGGGGAGACTCTTTACCATCTGAACCACCAGGGTTAGTCCTTAGGTCACCTGTAAAAACACACATTTCCATAGAACTATGGAACAAAAATTCTAGAGCTAAGCATGAATCTCTGTTTTTACAAGTTTCTCAGGGAATTGATTGTTTAACACACTGAATTTTAAGAACCATTACCATCATAGTAGACCATACTATAAATTGGATGTTTTCATTTTTAAATGTACCAGGGATATTGTTATTTAGATGTTTCCAGATTAGAATTCTTTTAGGAAATGAATACTCACAAATACACACATACCCATACATACACACACACACACACACATATCTACGCATATAATAGAGCAAATACTGTATTCACTGAGGTCTTCCTGTATATATGCATTGTGAAATTTTTTGAATGAATGTAAAAGCATGTATCTTCAAGAAGATAAGTGTATACATTTCATCTAGACTCATATTTGAATTTGAAACATATCACCAGTATATAATCTGAAGATTATCATTTTGGTTAATATTCATCTCTCTTAACCATTCCTGTACATTTTGGACTCCCTAAAAATATGAAATTTAAAGATCTGGCAGTACATGTACGTGGTGATCTTTCAGTAAATATTTGTCAGAATTAAAATAGACAATTTTAGCACCTTTTTATGATCTGATTTCCCTGCTAATTTTTGGAGGAGGAAAACTATGTAATTTTAAAATATTTAGTTCGTGTTCCATTAAGTTTTAAATTTTCTCCTTTTTTTTTTTAAACTAAATTAGATTAAAATATTAGAACAGGAAAATGAACATCTGAATCAAACCGTGTCCTCCTTAAGACAGCGCTCCCAGATAAGTGCTGAAGCAAGGGTGAAAGACATTGAAAAAGAAAACAAAATTCTCCATGAATCTATCAAAGAAACAAGTAGCAAGCTAAGCAAGATTGAATTTGAAAAAAGGCAAATCAGAAAAGAATTGGAACATTATAAAGAAAAAGGAGAAAGAGCGGAAGAACTTGAAAATGAGTTGCATCATCTTGAGAAAGAAAATGAATTGTTACAGAAAAAGATAACCAATTTAAAAATAACTTGTGAAAAAATTGAGGCCTTAGAACAAGAAAATTCAGAGCTAGAAAGAGAAAATAGGAAGTTTAAAAAAACATTGGATAGCTTTAAAAACCTCACTTTTCAGTTAGAATCCCTGGAAAAAGAGAATTCCCAGCTTGATGAGGAAAACTTAGAACTTCGAAGGAGTGTGGAATCTTTGAAGTGTGCAAGCATGAAGATGGCTCAGCTACAACTAGAGAATAAAGAACTGGAAAGTGAAAAAGAACAACTTAAGAAAGGTTTAGAGCTCATGAAAGCATCTTTCAAGAAAACAGAACGCTTAGAAGTTAGTTATCAGGGTTTAGATACAGAAAATCAAAGGCTACAGAAAGCTCTCGAAAACAGCAATAAAAAAATCCAACAATTGGAAAGTGAACTACAGGACTTAGAGATGGAAAATCAAACATTGCAGAAAAACCTAGAAGAGTTAAAAATATCTAGCAAAAGACTAGAACAGCTGGAAAAAGAAAATAAATCATTAGAGCAGGAAACTTCTCAACTGGAAAAGGATAAAAAACAACTGGAGAAGGAAAATAAGAGACTCCGGCAACAAGCAGAAATAAAAGATACCACATTAGAAGAAAATAATGTTAAAATTGGAAATTTGGAAAAAGAAAACAAAACCCTTTTCAAAGAGATTGGTATTTATAAAGAATCCTGCATTCGTCTGAAAGAATTAGAGAAAGAAAATAAAGAGCTTGTGAAAAGAGCAACTATTGATATAAAAACTTTGGTTACATTACGAGAAGTAAGTATAGTTACTTAAATTTCACACAAATTTTTAAATTTTTTTAACTTAGAACTTCTTTAAGCTTTATTATGGTAATTTTTATCATCTATTTATGGTTCAAAGTAAAAATTTAGAATTAAAAAGTTTCCGACTTCTGTTAAACTAAGAAGTGAGTGCAAATTGTATTTTAAGAAATTATAGTAAAAGTTATCCATGTAGTATCTGACTTATTTCTTATAATTTTACACTTTTGTTTCAAAGTAATATTAAAATATATGATCAAAAACTTACTGAATGTGATGATTACTAGTTACTGAATACTAGCTATGTGCCAAATACTAGATAATTTTTACAACCAATCCTTTATTTCTGTTACCTCCATTAGATTAGAAAACTGAGATTGAGAAACATTAAGTAACTTATTTAAGAACAAAATGGTAGATTTGGATTTCTGGATTCAAATCTAGATCTTTCAGATTCCAAAGTCCCTTGAATTTTGACTGAGAGAATATAAGATAAGCAAGAGAATGCAAATCATGTCAACACCAAACAATTGGTAGTTGGCTGGATGTGTGTATCATGAAGAATTCTAAAATTTATAGGAGTAGATTGGCAATAAATGGTTGGTGTAGCTCAGAAGAGAGCAAATAGTGTTTATTTGCTATCCTTATGCTCTACTATATATGATAACCTTTTAAGTTCAATTAAAAAAAACTTAGCATTCTGGCAGATGCTTGCACTGGGAAATCTGCCTTTCTGCTAAAGAGACATGGAAAAGGGATCATTATTATCCTTTTTCTTTTTTCTTTCTGTTGTTCTACAATCTTACACACATGAACGATAGGTTCCTGGTCCCTGCATCTCTAAGAATTCCCCCTAGTTATTCAGATCAATGTCTTAGGCCTCTTCCACTGGGAGAGGGGTGCTTGTGATGGGAGAAGGGTGTTGTATCCAACATGAAAGAAATATGCACTAAAGTTCTAGTTCAGTATGAAAAGTTAATGGATATGTTTGGTTTCCCCCACACTTTTCAAACCTAAGGTGTGTAATCACAAGTACGATTTTCTCCTTTTAGTTTTTAACATTAAAAAGTTTAAAAGTATTAGCAAAATAGAAGAAGGAAAACATTACTCTTTGAACCGGGTTATAATTTTTTTGCTTAGCTATTTTTTTATTGATAAAACGTTCAGCAATAGCCTGTCTTTACTGGTTTAAATTATGTGTATTAAATATGGCTGAATTTCTTTGATGTTTATGTTCACAACACTTATGTGAGTTTTGCATTACTTTTAAAATAAGGATTTGGTGAGTGAAAAATTGAAGACTCAACAAATGAATAATGATCTTGAAAAATTAACTCATGAGCTTGAGAAGATAGGGTTAAATAAAGAGCGACTCTTACATGATGAGCAAAGTACTGATGACCGGTGAGTAATTAAGTCTATCTGAGAAACAGTGGAAATCATGTATTTTGCTCAAGCATTAATTTTGAGACTGCGGAGCAATTAAGGCAGAAAAATAATGTAGAAAACTAGGACTTAACAAACAGAAAAAAAAAATTAACTTATATACACTTTAATTTGAAAATATTCAGTACGGGTTTGAAGAGAATATCTATTCTCCCATGGTAAATACAGTGTATCAGTTAATTAGATTTTCAAGTAGTCTGCTGTTTAGCATTCAGTTGGCCACCTGATTCCAGCTGGAATAGAAGTGTGTATTGTTAAGAATATTGTTACACACTAGATTTTATTTCATTAGAATTTTTGTAATTATATAATTTGAATTTTGTTGCCTATCCATCATTACTGTTCTAGTAAGTATTTATATTTTATAATAAATAAATATATGTGGGAAAAATTAATGCAGACTGTATTTATTGGCAAGAATTTATTCTTACCATTGTGGAATATATAGTCTAATTGTGGAATTGAATGTATCAATGTAGCAAAGTGAATTTAATGGTAGAGCTGAAAACAGTGCCATGTAATCATTCTTGTCTTTCTCTTTTCAACAGTTCTTTGTCCTGTGCCTTCTCTTTCAATATAGTTTCCTAGAGTTAGGTTCTTAGGCCTCTTATCCATTCCACGAGCATTCTATCCATCATCTTAGCTGACATACATATTATTCCCTGCTTACTGATCATCTCTACCTGGACAGTCAAAACTCAGGCATCACAAATTTAATACATCCAGAGTCATACACATTACATGCTTTAAAATCGTTCATTGATTGAAGCCAATATCAAAGTGAGATATTTTTTCTCTTTTGTCAATGAACTTAAAATCTACTTGGGCAGAAAATACATGCACACAAATTAATTACGATAAGAGGCAGAGTATGATAGAATTTCTCATATTCATACTAAAGGTTTTTATTTGGTTTAGTCATTGAGGTTCTCAGGTGTAAGAAATAGATTAAAATGTAATTCCTAGTCTGTGGTTCCCTCTCAGAGTATGTTCATGGATGTCCTTTTTATAAAGAAAAAAATCTTTAAAATATAAATATTCATGAACCCATCAATCAGAAAGATAACTATAATATTAACACTCAAGCCTATCTGCCCCTTCCTGTTCTATTACCAGTATCTTGGCTCTTTACCATGTTGTCCCCCCTCTAAATACTAGATATTTTTAATATTCTGAAAGTTCTCCATGCCCTGAAGGTATTTTTCAGGGTGCTTTAAGTCTTAACTATTCATATGTACTTGTGTAAATATATTATATATTAATATCATAGACAAATGCTTAATAATGTGATTAATCCATCCAGTTACTCTTCCTGTAGATTCTATTCTTATGAAACTAAAAGAAATATTTTGAGACTAAGATCTTCCAGATACCTTTTTTTAGCATTAATTTTTGCTTTTGACAAGCCTAGACTATAATCTGGAGCTGTTTACTCAGGGCTTTTTTGTTGTTTTCTCATTACCAGGCATAGTTAAAAAGGGAGAGTAGGCAGGAAGAGCAGAATAATTTAATTTGCTTCTTTTTTAAAAAGACTATTTTGGGGTACTCTTTTGCCCCCTTCTGATGCCTATGTCAGAAGCTTTCTCTATCTTCTTTATACTTTAATAAAACTTTATTACACACACACAAAAAAAATTAGCAAAAACCTCATGGTCTAATCACACCTTTAATTAAATTTAGCTCATGCTTGGTGTCTTCAAAAAATGGCAGTGCTTTACATGAAAGATAGAAGCACTACAAAAAGGATTACTGACTGTAATCTCAATGGCAATCTTTCAAATCCATGACCAGGGAAGGGGAAGGAGCCCAGAAAAAAGTCCTGCTTATTTAACTTATATGCAGAGCAAATCATGAGAAACACTGGGCTATAAGAAGCACAAGCTGGAATCAAGATTGCCGGGAGAAATATCAATAACCTCAGATATGCCGATGACACCACCCTTATGGCAGAAAGTGAAAAGGAACTAAAAAGCCTCTTGATAAAAGTCAAAGAGGCGAGTTAAAAAGTTGGCTAAAAACTCAGCATTCAGAAAACTAAGATCATGGCATCCGGTCCCATCACTTCATGGCAAATAGATGGGGAAACAGTGGAAACAGTGTCAGACTTTATTTTTTTGGGCTCCAACATCATTGCAGATGGTGACTGCAGCCATGAAATTTAAAAA
This sequence comes from Cervus canadensis, assembly GCF_019320065.1. Lineage (NCBI taxonomy): Eukaryota > Metazoa > Chordata > Mammalia > Artiodactyla > Cervidae > Cervus > Cervus canadensis. The sequence continues at coordinate 36,474,669 of NC_057390.1, read as the reverse complement.
AAAAAAAAGACTATTTTATAAGGCTTATTTATGTATCAGTATCTAATCATAAATTATCTTTAAAAATAATTTTCTGACCTCCAGTAATGAACTATATTCTTTTTATACTTGGATAATAGATATAAACTTTTGGAATCAAAATTAGAATCCACTCTAAAGAAGTCCCTTGAAATAAAAGAAGAAAAAATTGCTGCTTTAGAAGCTCGACTAGAAGAGTCCACAAATTACAACCAGCAGTTGCGCCAAGAACTAAAAACAGTAAGTGATTTTGTTGGAAAGAATTTTGATTGTCAACTTTTTCTCTTTTTTGCACTGCTCAGCTTGTGGGATCTTAGTTCACTGACCAGGGATTGAACCTGGGACCCAGCAGTGAAAGCACCGAGTCCTAACCACTGTACTGCCAGGGAATTCCCTGTCAGATGTTTGGACAGAAAAGTATAAAGTAGAAAATGAAACATAAAATTTTATTACTGTTTTGTCTATTTCTTTTTCTTAAACTTGAGATTATTCTTAAACAGATCTTTGTTATGTAGTTTATAACAAACTATTTTGTCTATACACTATAATTTATTCAATCTTATTTTGTGTATCAATGTCCCTCAATATGTACGAAGACACATATTGAAATTGTGAGAGTGGAATGGGAAAGAGGCAGACTTATTTCATTGGGAAAAGCTCTCAATGTGATTTTGACACTTCACTGTCACTCTTTTCCTATTGAGAATCCAGGTAAAAGTTTGATTAAAAAAAAATATGGGTGTGAGGATAGCAAGTAGAGGGAAGCAGTATGTGTAATATAAGAGAGCCCTTGATCTAAAAAATTTGAGGTCTTTTCTAAATATTTTTATTGTGTTACTTGGAATTATTCCGTGAAATATGTGAGGTAGGGACTACTGTCTGTTTTCCCTATGTGAATGAATTGAAATTGAAATGACTTGTCCATTCTATAGGGTTAGTGTTTGGTAGATTGGTAGAATCATGTTCTGCCTTTTACTCCCTTTTATTAGCTCTGTAGTCATACCTGGAGTGGTTTTACAGTCAACCAAACATTCAGGCTGACAAGCTTATTATAGGCCACTGAACTGTTCAGTTCAGAGCACTATAGGAAGTATAAGCTGATAGTAGGGCACAATCTGGTGTCCTTCTTCACTATTTGTCTGAGAGTCATCTTCTCACTAGATGATACTTCAGATGCAAGAAGACAAGATTCACATTGGGTATGTGTGAAAGTTGCTCTGGCTTTGGGACATCATGCTTAATACCAGTCATCATCTCTTGCAACATCTCCAAATGCATGGATTTAAGATCTTCACAGTCTTAAGATTTAAGAGTTCCTACACTCAGAGAAGTCCAAAGATGTAGCTTCTTATTAGGTATTTATAGTTCTTGTAGTACAAATACAATTTACCAATCAGAAGTCATTTTTCTTGACTGGTAACATGGAACATTATAGTTTTCTCAGGTTTCCAGAGAAAGTTACCCAAAGATTAATTTCTCATACAGGAGAGGAAAAGGACTGGTTCCTCATTTGCCCATACTATCATTGCTGGTGTTTGTCTCAGACATTAACATGGAACGTTTTTTGTTACAGAAGAAATTTTAGAACTTTGTTTAGTCAGCATAAAGTGTTGTCCAAAAAAAATAAAGTAAAACTTGTTACCACATTTGATTAATCATCTTTCTTTTTCTGAATTTTTGCCCTTTATGCAGTATCACTATATTGCAAATAAAGTCAATTTCATGAAGCTACTAAGCCAGAAAATAATGGGTTTGAGCATGGGTTGGTATATGATGTGTTTCAAGTCTAAAAGTTAGAGATTGTCTTCCACTTTCAGCCATTTGGAAGTGCAAGATTTCCAAATTATTATTATTGGACTGCCATAAACATGCATTCAACTGAAATTATGCTGTTCTAGTTTTTAATATATGATTGATTAATTATACCGTTCTAGTTTTTTCCTAGTTAAAATAGACTATGAAAGCTAAATATGAGTAATAAGTATAAAGTAACCACTAAAATAGTATGACAAAGAAATAAAACTAAAATGCCAGCAAAGGAGATTACATAGAATAAAAAAAATCCAAACAAAGGCAGAAAAAGAAAAAAGAACAAACTACAGATTGGACAAATGGAAAATAAATAGCAACATAGCAATTTTAAACCAAACCATGTCAGTCATCACATTAAATGTAAATGGCCTGTACATCCCAATTAAAAGGCATTTAATTTATTTAAATTAATAAATTAGATAAGAAGGCAACACCCACCTGTACACTGCCTCTGAAAAACCCTGATGGAAAATGTCATTTTCAATATGAACATAAATTAACTATTTTCATTAATGATATATACAGTAAAGGACCATTTTTGAAACTTACAGAACAGTGGACTGAAAATGAGAAGTTCTGAGTTTTATTCTCATGTCCCCTTCTTAATAATGACATATGTCCGTAGCTCTTACAAGCCTTGAAAAAAGAGCCTGTGAGAAATTAATATAAAATAGACTGGAAATTATGTTATCCATCTGTATTATTTAGGGTGTCAGAAAGTATTTTTTTTAAAAGTGGAAAATCAGGATCTCAGAACATCTGTTTGATCATTTGCCAAGATTTAAGTGACACTCTATCTTGGCATCTTATTTTCTATAATCTCACATCATTGTCTAACTCCGTAGTAATAGCAAAGTTTGAGCCATAAAGCTTTCTTGAGGTTGCATTAGACATTGAATTATTTTAAAGATCTGTATCCTTGTCATATGGAAAGTTTGGGTTTAAGTTAGAAATTTATGATAATCATTTCCTAGGAAAAACTAGTAATTCAGTATAACAATAATTTAAATTGAAGAGAGCAATTTAGTTAATCATTAATTTTGGATGATGACCAAATTGTTAGTTTTGAGTTTGCTCTGTTAAAGTAGGATTTGGTTATAATCATACCAGAAAACCCTGGATAAGATACATCCTTGGATTGCTCACTCCTTATAAATTGAATAATAGTAATTTTATGTGGGTCAGTATCTGTATAAAGAAGTCATTTATTTAGTAACAGGTAATTCTGGGCAACGTAATCCTTTTTAAAAGACCATACATAAATAGATACTTCCTGAGCTTCAGTTATTCTTTTTAAGGGGAATTAATACATGTGTGAAGTTTTTGTTCTTGACGTGGGGGGTCTCTGAAATCTCTGAACCAATTATAAATAGCTCTAAAAACAATTGTTAGTACTTAACAACAAGTCTGTATTCATCTATTATTCTTCAGTGATATTTTCATCATAAGCAACAGGATCTGAAATTACAAAATAATCGCAACATGACACTTATGCAGGGTATATTAATATTTCTAGAGGAAAACATTTGCACTTTACAATGCATAAATTGTGATCATGATAATAATGGTAATTGTATATATTATTATATTTTTAAATAAACTGTCTCTCACATTCACCAGGCTGTTGTGGAGTTTAATTGTGATAAATATAATCTTGGTGATATGTTTTCTCCCTTTTTAAATAAATGAAAACAATAGTATAAACCAACTATACTTCGATTTTAAAAGATATTTTAAAATAAAATTTTAGGTGAAAAAGAATTATGAGGCTCTCAAACAGAGACAGGATGAGGAAAGAATGGTTCAGAGCTCTCCTCCAGCTGCTGGTGAAGACAACAGATGGGAGCGAGAAAGTCAAGAAACAACTAGAGAGCTTCTGAAAGTTAAAGACAGATTAATTGAAGTTGAAAGGAATGTAAGTATTTTAGAAGGAATAAAGTTTTTTAGAAGTAAAGGATCACTGAATATACAACACTAATATATAAAACTAATCTGGTTTTGTAGTTTTGTTCATTTTATACTTTCTTGATCAGTTTGTTTTATAGTATTAAGACAAGAACAATTTAATATTCTTTTCTTCGTCATTGTCATGTAAGCCCATCAGCAAGCTTTGTCAGCTCTGTCATGTGAATAGAATGCAAACTCATGTATTTCTCTGTCTCTGGTGCTAACACTGTAGCTTAAGTTACCCTTATGCCTCATCTGGACTGTTAGAAGTGTCATCCTAACCGGCCTGCCCCTTTCACTTCTCACCCAAACTGCCCCATTCTCAGTGTAGTAACCTAGAGTTCTTTTAATAATTTGTGAGGTTTTTTATTTATTTATTTTTGGCTGCACTGGATCTTTGTTGCTGCTCATGGACTTTCTCTAGTTGCAGAGTGGGAGCTGCTTTCTAGATGCGGTATGTGGACTTCTCACTGCAGTGGCGTCTCTTGTGGAGCATGGGCTCCAGGGCTTGCAGGCTTCAGTAGTTGCTGCACGTGGCCTTAGTAGCTGCAGCTCTTGGACTTAGTTGCCCCATGGCGTGTGGGAACTTCCCAAACCAGGGATCAAACCAGTGTCCCCTGTGTTGCAAGGTGGACTTTTAACCACTGGACCACCAAGGAAACCCTAGAGTTATTTTTAAAACATAATCCAGGTCATGTCATTTTCCTGCTTAAAATCTTCAGTGGTTTCCCATTTTGTTAATAATGAAATCCCTGGTGACTCAGAGGTAAAGAATAGGCCTGCAGTGCAGGAGACCCGGGTTCAATCCCTGGGTCGGGAAGATCCTCTTGGGAAGGGAATGACTACCAACTCCATAGGCAGAGGAGCCTGGCAGGCTACATACAGTCCATGGGATCGCGAAGTTGGACACAAATGAACTAACACTTTCTCTTTTACTTCCATACTTTTTACTATATCCATAAGATCCTATTTGACATTGCCTGCCTGTATCTCGGGCCTTATACCATATTAGTCTTCTACCTATCTTGTTTATTAATCTGAGGATAATATTAGTATCTATTAATATGTGGAAAACAGAACAGTGACTGGCACTTAAGCAAATTAATTCTAGTCATATTGGCGTTTTCTGTTTATTCCTCTTTCAGGGCCTTTCAGTTTGCTTGCCCTAGCTGGAACACATGACAGGCTTCTGTCAACATTCAGGTCTCACATCACATGTCATCTGTAGGGGGTTTTTCCTGACCCCTTCTCCACTGAAGCAGTTGTCCCCAACCTAAAACCATTTACTTTCACACCACTGCCTTGCTTAGTTTCTTCATGGAACTTTTTACCAATTAATTTTTTTTATTCATTGATTTATTATTTGACTACTATAAAAAAAGCTCCCTGAAAGCAGGTAACTTGTCTTTCTTTTACATCACTGTGCCTTCTCTGTGTAAAACAATGCTTGATAGATAGCAGATTCTTAATAAATATGCACTGAGTGAGTTTTATTAAATATTTACTGTAGAAAATAATTCAGCAACCATTTATTTTTCAAAGATGAGTGAGCCTAAAGAACTTAATGTGCTAACAAGTAAAAGAGTTGTGGTTCAGTTCAGTTCAGTTACTCAGTTGTGTCCGACTCTTCACGACCCCACGGCCCACAGCACGCCGGGCCTCCCTGTCCATCACCAACTCCCAGAGTTTACTCAAACTCATGTCCATGGAGTCGCTGATACCATCCAACCATCTCATCCTCTGTCATCCCCTTCTCCTCCTGCCTTCAATCTTTCCCAGCATCAGGGTCTTTTCCAATGAGTCAGCTCTTCACATCAGGTGGCCAAAGATTGGAGTTTCATCTTCAACATCAGTCCTTCCAGTGAACACTCAGGACTGATCTCCTTTAGGATGGACAGGTTGGATCTCTTTGCAGTCCAAGGGACTCTCAAGAGTCTTCTCCAACATCACAGTTCAAAATCTTCAATTCTTCTGCACTCAGCTTTCTTTATAGTCCAACTCTCACATCCATACATAACTACTGGAAAAACCATAGCCTTGACGAGATGGACCTTTGTGGACAAAGTAATGTCGCTGCTTTTTAATATGCTGTCTAGGTTGGTCATAACTTTCCTTCCAAGGAGTAAGCGTCTTTTAATTTCATGGCTGCAGTCACCATCTGCAGTGATTTTGGAGAAAGAAAGAAAGTCTTCCACTGTTTCCCTGTCTATTTGCCATGAAGTGATGGGACCAGATGCCGTGATTTTAGTTGTCTGAATGTTGAGCTTTAAGCCAACTTTGGTTTTATTGTTTTCTAATTTGTTTATTGAAAACTAAGCCATGAAGACAGAAGTTAATCTCTTACACTACTGATTTCTACTTTTTCATCCAAAAATAGTCACTGAAAACTGTTTTATATTTCCAGAAAAATGTTTGTGAGGTATCTGTTTATAGTTTTATTTCTTTTACATATTTACATTTTTGAGACCTTATTTCCATTTTTCAATTATTTTATCTTAGATCTATTTTAGCACATATGGAGCTATATCATTTTATTTAGTGACCACATACTATTCCATTGTGTATATATTACCATAATTTATTTAAATAAGTTCCACATCAGTGGACATTTAAGTTATTTTTCAGATTTTGCTGCCGTGAAAATCCATGTTATAACATGTTTCTGCATCCTGATTTTTTTCTATTGTGTCCAACTCTTTGCGACCCTATGGACCGTATCCTGCCGAATACTGGAGTGGGTTGTCATTTCCTCCTTCAGGGGCATCCCTTGCTGATCCAGGGATTGAATCCGCATCTCTTAAGTCTCCTACATTGGCAGGCAGGTTCTTTACCACTGGCTCCACCTGGAAAGCCCTAACGTGTTCTGCATGCTAAATTGCTTCAGCTAAGTCTGACTTTGCGACCCTATGGACTACAGCCCTCCAGGCTCCTCTGTCTGTTGGATTCTCCAGGCAAGAATACTGGAGGGGGTTGCCATTCCCTCCTTCAGAGGATCTTCCGGACCAAGGGATCAAACCCGAGTCTCTTAATATATCTCTTACATTGGCAGGCTGGTTCTTTACCACTGCCACCACCTTGGAAACCCTAACTTTCTCGGATCCACAGCATGTGAGGTCTTAGTTCCCAACCAGGGATCGAACATGCACCCCCTACATTGGGCTGGCAGAGGCTTAACCACTGGACCACCAGGGAGGTTCCTAGGGTAGTAAATTGCTGACAGTAGAACTGATAGGCCAAAGAGCATATATATAGAGATATTTCTGTGTGTGTATTTAATTTTAATTGATACTGTTGTAAAAGCTTTTCAAAAAAGTGAATTTTCAGTTCCACTAATAGAATATCTGTTATTCCAGATTGACATTGGGTATTACCAACCTTGTAATTTCTATTTAAGTGATAGGAGAAAATATTTTAATTTGTGTGTTTTAAATTATTAGTGAGCTGTTTTATATCTTTTTAATGTATTTTTCAGCTACATATGAAAATTCATGTTTCATTATTTAGTCATATATATTTATATATCAATCACCTGGATTAAAAATTACATTTCAGAAAACTTGGTGTGTTATATTCTATAAGATGAATCTTTTTTCCCACTTACTTCATCTATAAATTTCCATTGGGGAGAAATTACCTGGTTGACATATTTCACTCATTTAGATAATGGGTTTATAAAGATGGCTACCCTGTATTAGACTGGTAATTTTTGCTGATTTGCTAGTACATATGTTTGTTAACTTCATCCTTTTCTTGTTCTGAGATACCTTATCTACTCTCAGTTATCTCTTCTATTCATTATAGACTGTAGGAGTTTTTCTTATTAAGGATACCCAGACTCGTTAGAGCTTGTACATTTTGGTTTCTGAAGAGCTGAACTGTAACAGTATAAGTGAATATACATATATATCTCACATATATAAGTGGAAAATGGTGCACCTTTTTGTTGTATCAGAATGGTATATAAATATATTAGTATTCCATATTATTTTTCTAGTGTAAATTTTTTTTACCCTTTGTGATCAGATGAACAAAAGAGAAGTACAATGTCAACATTCATTTTAAAGCATTTTTCTTTCTCACCTTTGGTTTTATAGTATAATATCAGTTAAATCATGATTTAACTTTTATACTGTGACATGTAGTATATATAACTTGAAAGCCTATAAAGTGAATGTTGTCATTGTCCACTAATATAAAATAATGATAAAGATGATCTGTTGTGATTCAGTTGTGACCTTTTTTGCATGTTGCAATTATATATAAATTCTGGCCTTGTATATTAAAGTTTTATTTTGATTTTCTAGAGGATTCTTTATACTTTTTTTTTCTTTGTACTTTTTGATGCTCATTTTTAAATGAGTTTTTACTTAGAAATAACCCTGAAAATATAATATTTATAACAAACATCACATTTTAAATATACTGATTTGCATGGTAATTCAACCATTTAATTATAAAATTGAAATATGATCCTATATATTAGAAAGATTGAAAATAGTATGTTTTATTTGGATTCAGTCCAGAAGTCATATAGCTAAAACAGTTGTAGTAAATGTGCTATACCATGAAAAAAAAAACACTGGAGAAAAATATGTAACATCTGTTAGGTCTATTATATACTAAATTTTTTTTAGACAGATGGTTAAGATTGTTCCTGCTTCTCTTCTAAATAATGGTGTTTATAAAATACTTAATTTTGCTGCTACCCCAGGGACCACTACATATATGTGTATGTGTATATGGGTATTTGCCTCTGCGGAATTAGAAAAAGGTACACTGTCTCTTGGCTAGACACAGCCGTGTGTGCTGGGCACTTTTGAATAGCATAAAAATCACAGAACCGACAATTTCATTCTAGTTTTTTATGTTAATAAATACATTTATAATGGAATATGTTGTTCTTTGGACATTATAAAACAGGCAGAACACAGACACAATAGTATTAAGGTTTTAGTATTGCTTTCTTTCCTAGATTAAGTATCTTTTTACAATTTGGGTTACAGGGGAAATGTTTTGTCTTTTTCTCCTTTAAGGTTGTTGAGATTTTTTGGATTATCATGGTAATGAACTCTTGTATAACATTCTAGTATCTGTTAAACAGAAACATGTTTGATGCTGCTTTTATTTTTATATGTATCTTCTTTTTTCAGAATGCTACACTGCAAGCAGAGAAGCAAGCATTGAAAACGCAGCTGAGGCAGCTTGAGACGCAGAACAGCAACCTGCAGGCTCAGATTCTCGCCCTCCAGAGGCAGACGGTGGCCCTGCAGGAGCAGAACAGCACCCTGCAAACGCAGAACGCCAAGCTGCAGGTGGGGGTGTAGTGCTGTGGGGATGCGCAGCACAGCTCCTCAATTACGCTTTAAAATAAGGATGATAGACATAAATAACACTGTTTCTTAGTGAATGTAATTTAACAATTAGTTGAAGATAAAGTATTTTTATATAGTACTATGCCAAATTTTTGGATATCAGCATTTTTAAAATGTCAGAGTGTCTAAACTAAGTAATAAATTTACTCATTAAATAAAAAGAATTTTATTTACATTGACTTTATGGCCTTTCACCCATTTCAACAAGTTAATTATAATTAATCAGGTAGAAACCCTTGTTTTAAAGTATTATTGCAACATATCAGTTAGGTTATTGGAAAATAACAGCATGAGAATTTTGTCTTTAGACTTACCTTAATTCAGAGGATCCATCTTGAAATTAATACTAGCAGTCTTTTCAAATAGAGCAGTCAGGTGGGGGAAAGAACAACTCTCTGAAATCTCTTAAAAAGTGGAGTTGTCCCCCTCTGAATCCAAAAATTCTTTCTAGAACTCTTTTCCAAATGAAAAAGAAAATACTGATTTGATTTAGTTGTTCAGTTGCTAAGTCGTGTGTGACTCTTTGTGACCCCCATGGACTGTAGCCTACCAGGCCCCTCTGTCCGTGGCATTTACCAGGCAAGAATACTGCAGTGGGTTGCCAGTGCCTTTTCCAAGGGATCTACTGAACCCAGGGATTGGACCCATGTCTCCTGCATCTCTTATGTTGGCAGGTGGATACTTTACCACTGAGCCACCTGGAAGGCCCTGGTTTAATTTAGACTTGAGAAAATTACCAGTTGAGTTTCACAAGTAGTTTTTCAGCTCTATCAACTGTCAACTTCTAGAAAATGATAAACTGGCATTTTAAATTTTTTACTTCTATGGAATTGTTGCTAATCACCTTCATTTAAAATAATTCAACTCAAAAAATATGTATGATACATACCTCATAATATGTAACACCTACCAAAAATAAAAATTAAATGGTAGTCTTACTTTTTGGGCTCTAAAATCCAAATTTTCTTAGTATAGTATGAATATATCTGTTGTGATTTATTTAGTGCTTCCTAAAGTTAACATTCTTTTATTTTAAAAGAATTATAAATAAACTATTTTTCTGATGTCTGATACAGTATACATTCTTGTAGGTTGAAAATTCCACCCTTAATTCCCAAAGTACCTCACTTATGAACCAGAATGCACAACTCCTAATCCAGCAGTCTTCTTTAGAAAATGAAAATGAATCTGTAATCAAAGAGCGAGAAGATCTGAAATCTCTCTATGATTCTCTGGTCAAAGATCATGAAAAGCTGGAACTTCTACATGAACGGCAGGCTTCAGAATATGAGACTCTCATTGCTAAACATGGAACTCTAAAGTCTGCCCACAAAAATCTTGAGGTGGAACATAAAGACCTTGAAGATCGGTAATTTATAATCTTTTCTTGTGTTGTTACCTTAAAACCAATTTAAGAAAACAATTTGAATTGAATAATGTAATAAATTTTACATGTTAAACAGATCTGAGATAATTTATATAGGAAGTGTTTATAAACTTCCATGCTTTATGTGATATTTATTAAATTAACTCATTTCCATTATTTCTAAATTTTTTTTTCCCCTGAGGAAATATTATAAACCAAATGCGTAACATTTTTTTTCCAGTTACAATCAGTTACTAAAACAGAAAGGACAGTTGGAAGATTTGGAAAAAACATTGAAAGTAGAACAAGAAAAAATGCTGCTTAAAAACAAAAACCATGAGACTGTAGCTGCAGAATTCAAGAAGCTTTGTGGTGAAAATGATAGGTAATAAATATGTATATATATATAATTTTGTATTTATTCATTATATCCAACAGGTATGTTGCCCCTTTGCAGTACTACCTATAACTTAGAATTTTTAAAAAGACCCCAGGGTAATATGTAAATTACCCAACAGCATCATTTAGCTAGTTATACGAGTGATTCACACAAGAACGTGGGTCTTGAACTTTCTCTGATTGTTTCTCTCTTGATTTATTCAACTACTTAAGTTTTTAAGCCACAATATATAACAAAATTTCTGTATGTTTATTGCATTTGCATACTTTATTGAGACAGAATGTAGCAAAACCTGATTCTTTATATCTTTCTTTCTACTAGTCTGGTATCACAATTCTTGTCTTTCACAGTTGCTATGAGCGAGCGGCCTTGTCATTTTCTACCTAACTGGTTTTGTAGTCTTATTTTTAACTGTCTTACGTATTAATGGGCTCATATTACCATGGGGCAATTATTTTTTAATTTGAAGCCTTGGCAAAATCAAAACTTGTCAACTGGTAATCAGCCTACTTCATAAGGGTACATTTTCAAAAAATTTTTAGAAGCCTTTGAAAAATTTAAACAATCTGAACATTTGTTTACTGTATTTACATTGCCCTAGTGGAAGTGCTAAAAGCACACAAAATTCAAATGGGGATCATTCAGTATTTATCCTATTATGAATTTAATGCAGTTTATTTTTAAAATTAAACATCTGTTTCATTTCTTTTATTAAAAAAAAATCCCTAAGCTTCTCGACCCATTTTCATACTCAGTAGTTTTTAATTCAGTTGTTGCAAAGAGAAATTCTGTACTGATGGATTTGAACTTTAATAATCTTAACACCAAGCTAGAATCAAGGAGCATGTATTTGTACAGTATAAACAATGGAAGACCAAATTGTGACAAGTTATAGGATACAAGGACACAGTTCTTGTTATTACATGTAGAACACTGGGGAATGCATTTACTGTGGAAATCCCATCTTGAACCTAACCTTTTTTCTTGTTGGAATTCAAACCAAACTGGGGCAGTTTGTGAACTTGAGTAGACCTTCCAGAATCTAATTGTATACATAAATGATGAGTCTCCAGGGAAAGAACTCAACTTAACTGATAAGAAGAAATTGAGCTTGATGAACTTGATTGCAGTTCACCCAGTATGCAGTCTTGGAGAGGAAGAGTGGTCCTGAGTAGAGTATT